>NW_025401050.1:4466476-4592050 GCF_015345945.1 Tribolium madens | reverse complement strand
TTGTGAATTTTTTAAAATAATTTGTTTTTTTCTCAATTGAAAGTAAAATCGGTAACTGAGCTTCACTTCAAACTAAATAAACATACTGTTAAATAAGAAATAACGTTTACAATGGAAAAGATTTATTGTTGTTCAGCCTCTAAGGGTCCGGGCGGTTTATTAGGAGGACAATCTTTTCTACGCTAATTGTACGTCGATTATGTTGTCAAAATTTGTACCAAATTTTTAGAAGAATTTTATTAAAGTTAACTCTAAAACAATAGTATAACGACTCCATCCTGTACATCCCTGAAAACCTGTAGTAAATTAAGTTAGAACACTTTTAGAACCATTGATGCTAATGGTGGTACCTTCAAGACTCTTTTATTGTTTTTTGATGTTTTTGCATATCCAACCATTTTTAATGCAATTTTTTCTTATTTTTTCTTGTAAGCGGGACCTCTGAATTTTTTTTGCCGCAACTAAAACAATACCAATCTCACAAACTACTAAATTAAATATGTTATTTCTTTAAAATTACAAATCAAAGTAAGTTGGATAAATTTGCCAGAAATGTCAGATTGACAGATAACCTATATTTAATCAAAATTCAACATATAAATTAACAAATTAAGTTAATATAAAAGGTGTTTGAAGTGTCTACCATCGACTTCTAAACATGCGCCTAGTCGGTTGGTAAACATAACAAAACATGTCGCATCGTTTGAGAGATAATTTTTTTACTATAATGTCACAGAGACAAGACTAATAACAACAGCTATCGTGGATTTAGTTATAATTATTTTCAAAATTTGAAATCAAGAAGTTGTTACAATATGTATAATGGGTTGCGACAAAAACAAATTCAGAAATAACCCTCTCGTGACTAACCTTGTAGTATTTTTTGTTACCGATTAACAATTTGCTACAAATTTTAAGTAATTTAGCATTTTTGAAAAATATGTTAAAATCTAAATACTCTACATTTCAAATTTTGTTAGAATCCGTTGGCAAATTACAGAGATAGATCCGAAAGTCTTAGGTGGGATATCCTGTATAAGATTTTTTACTTAGTCATTAACTGAACAGTGTTAGCTGACTGAAAAATTTCTTCTTGATTTGTTAATTTTCGAAAAAACTGGTGTTAGTGGTGGGGAAAAGTTGTAAAATACAATTTTGAAGTTGTTCGATCATATGTAGGTACCCATTTGTATCAAATTTTGCAAGTCAAATTTCTCGCAATCGAAAAAAGCAAATCAACCTCACCGGTCCGTTTATAAATAATGTTTTCTTGAGCAAGTGTCATGTTTCGATCTTATCGAGCGTTATAGATGTTTGTTTTTTTAACTTTGAACAAGTGTGGGATAAGTATATATACGACTTGCCCCACTTGTAAGTCAAACTTAATTTATCTTTTGCTAAATGGGTACCGAATGACTGTGCATTTCTCGGCAGTCTATTCTTGTTAGGTAGTAACATATCTTCGCGAATAAATGCTCCCGAGGTATGGTCGCGACGTTAATCAAATATTTCCCGTTTTATTTGGACATGCAACAGAATATTTGTATTTACAAACCACCTCGTAAACCGTATTTAATTTCACACTCGGCTTACTGGAATAAAAGGGTTGGGTTTATGACTGGTGAACTTTCGAATTTGGAAAAGTCGTGCACAGACATAAGACTTGAGGCGAATTTTTCACGCTGTAATAAAATTTGAAAACGGGGTTTATGGCAAGTAAAGTTTTTATTTTTTTATTTGCGTTTGCAAGTTGCAAGGGTGACAATATGACGCAGTGTAATATGAAAAAACATAAACGTGTGGACATGACACAACTGATACGTCTAAATATTAATTTTGTTGCTTCAAACTTGATCTTTTCCAGAACTGCACTAACTAGGATTCTGACTAGATCAGAATCTGTCTAGCTATTGTATTGACTCTGTAACTTGTTGCTGTCTAAATCCTCTTCTGCTAACTCAATCATTTTATACTTGGCTGAATTGAATGATTGTATTGTCATTTCTTCCGACAAAGCACTAATTTTTGCGTAGTAATGGAAGATGAACTGTTTAAATAATTTCATCGTAGTAAATCTCGTAACATTGAAATTGGAACCAGAAAAACAAAATTGAGAATAAACATTAAGTGATTTTTTTCTAATAATTTCCTTGCATGAAATAGTCTCATTAATCACAATCTGGCCGATTTGACTTTACATTCGTTGGTAGAGAAGTTTTTCCAATTACAAAAAATCTCTAGTTTGATTCTTGAAGCTCGTATAATTGCTAATTCTATTCCAAACTTCCAATAACTTTTAATAAATGCAAGAAATTGTGAGTTCTCCTACGACAGCGGTAAAGGAAGTTTTGAAAAATATCATTTTGCACAATTTGATAAAAAATATCCATGTTTTTATAGTATTAATTTAGTGATTATTTTTTTCTTAAATAAAAAAAGCTAAAATGGATTCTCCAAAAAAATAGACTTCTAGTCTATCGTTTTATACCTATAGGGTGTTTCAAAATGCAAACAGTGCTAACACTCTGCAGGTCTACTTGTTTTAAATTGATTGTGTATAGATAGGAAGCTTCTGTTTGATCAAAAAATTACAATTAAAAAGTGTTTTTTTTAACTATGTTCACACAAAAAGAACAATGTTCTTACACAGGCTGAATTATAAAAAAACGCCCCAAACACAAACTATAACATTTTTAAAAATAGAACAATACTTCTTGGAACAAAATTGCAAAGTTTATTGTCCACAAAAAATTGTCCACAATATACTGTTCAACTTTGAAAAAAAAGAAGTATTTTCCTATTTCTAAAAACAGTAAAGTTATGAATTGAAACGTATTTTATAATGTCCATTTATTTATAAAAAATTTAAATGTCATTTATAGGTACAGAAAAAATTACATTCTTAATTTGGTACAAGATCAAAAATTAAAAATAAAATACAGATTATTCAAGTTGATAAAGTTTGTAGCAAAAATCAAACAAAATTGTCCACTCAATAAAACGTAATATTGCAATTATTTTTCGGCCTTGAACATTCTCAGAATTGCACTCATAAGTGCAACAACTGCTGTAATAAAAATCAAGTAAATCACAAAATAAAAAGTGAGTAAAAAAATTAAGCCCAAAACCTACTCAAATTAAAGCTTTGTTTTAAAATGTTATAACAAGTTTCTATTCTTGAACAATGAAATCATTTGGCAAAGAACAAAAATACATTCCGTAAAAGTTACGGAATTTACACTATAAGGTAGTGGACAACAGTTGCTGGAATTTGGCGAAATTATTTTCTTCTTTGTTTCCGTATAAAATCAAAACTGGAAACTAAACTATAACTATGTGAATAAAAATTATAGAACCAAACGTTTTTAGCTTAAACAATTTATTTTTTGGAAAAACTAATTGAAATGTGATATTTCATCACGAATAAAATTTTTCAAAATTTTCTTTTTCTTTTGTAACTGTTAGGTTTATCCCTAAAACTGATTTTCGATAAAATATAATTACAATTTTTGCAATTTTACACGGCTGTTTACTAATGAGAAGTGATTCATTTTGAAAGTTAGAAAGCTTGGTTGGTCTTTTTTTACTGCTTTGACAATGACATAACGTGTTAGTTCCTTCTTCATCAAATTCTTCGGCAATTTATGTATTTATTGTTAAATTTCATGATTGGAAACAGTAAGAATTTTAAGTAGGTCGTATGTTATATTTGGAATGGAATTTTTCCATGAAAAGCTATCGAAGACCCCTTTTCCCTACACCGTTATGTAAATAGATTTACTGAAATTGTTTCCTCTATCGCAAATCAGCGCTTCTTATCGAGACAAGAGATTTTTCGTCTTGTACCCGTTCGAGGATATCTCCAACTGCGATCAGAAAATGGAATTTTTTCTTTAGGAATATTAACAGTTATCCAAAAATGTCGCCTTTTCCACCCTGTTATCGGTCTAACGAGCACAACTTATTCATCAAAACTCTATAATTAGATTGTCAAGACGTGGGCTTCATGTCAACCCGACTCTTAATTATCCAGTTGTGATATTTCAGTGAGGTAAACACGAATGTGTTCCCAAGCCAACAATAAATCGTCGACTGCGAGCTAATAACAGAAAAATAAAAAGACGAGATGATACAGTCGGCGATAAAATTCGGTGGCGCGTTCATTAGAACAATTTTATTGTTCGGAAGATGCTCAGACGAAATAAAACAGTGCATCCATTAATTGCCACTATAAATACTGAACGCGGGCCATTCTTCAACCAATGAATCACGACACATGTTTACAAGACGCTGTTTAATCCCTGAAATCTTATGCTGACTTTTCGAAAGGTTTATCGCATATGTTCGCCACTATCATCAAATTGTTTGGAGATTAAAGTGGATTTATGTTTTAATATGGCAAGTTTTTGTTGTAATCTTTGAGCATCTGTTGCCCTCTGAAAACATTACACTTACAAGGGTGTGAAGCGACGATCGAGAGGGCCGCAAGATAAGGAAAAACTTGGAAAGTTTTTTCAGGTTTACAGCTGCTTGCTCAAAGACAATTTATTAAATCTGGAATTTGGAAAATATTGGCTCTTGTCTGGGGAGGAAAAATGTCAGCTCATTTCTTGTTTTTTTTTCCACCTATTTTTGCACTGTCATAAACCCCTAATAACAAAAATTTATAAGTAACACAGGGCGACAAAAAAAGGCATGTCGTGACAACTTGAATACAGGGTCGCTAAACAGTATGGATACACTTAAAAATTAGAAAAACTATTCATCAAAACTTATTGAAATTTGGTATGTGCTTAAAAGTATTTAAATTCTATCGCCTCAGATGTTTATCAGGCTTCTATCTCCATTTGTTCTGGGGATACAAGGCTAACTTGATTATTTTTAAATGGCAAGAAAAGTCAATATTAATATTTTTAAGAAGAGAATTTTTTCTGAGTTCTGTGATGTAACACATGCATACCTTATTTTAATCAAAAATGTAATTTTTTTAGCCTTGAAAATGTTGTCTTTATCTATCGTTAGCTTTTTGCCAAAACATAAATAAACTGTTTCCTAAATTTCAACATGCTTTGCACGTGAAACAAATCAAATGGACTACAAATTTTTTTTACGACTACTACCTACAAACTAACTGAAGCTAATCATAGAATATATACCAAGAAAATAAATCAGGTGACTTATTTCATTCAACATCACTCGAAAATGAGTTATCAGATGAGAAAGTACAGGATGATTCACGTAATAATGAGCCTGACCAAATTTTCGATGCAACCAACATTACAGTTGTCGCAAATAACTTGCGAAGAGTAATAGTGGTTGCATCAAGAATTTGGTCAGGCTCATTATTCCTCGCGAATCACCTTGTATTTGCTGAGAACATTTTCAAAAAAACGTTTAGAAAGCTAGAACAAAGTCAACAAGTCGGAATCTGAATAGAAAGTGATTTTATTTGCCCTTATATTTTAAAGCTACTGCCTTAAACTTCTCGATCCTCTTTGCTCAGTGATCAGTGGTAATTTTTAGAACATTGAAACTTTTTATTTGCTTTTAATTCGTACGTAGGTACTCTTTGTTTGTTTTAAGTAAACAAACAGTTTTTGTTTATTCTAATTAGAACAAAGAATGTGCAATTGAAGATTTTTATGCAAAAGAAGAGTCTTAAAAGCAATACTTTTATAAAAATGCAGAAAGTAAGATTAACATGCATTTCTCCTACATAGCGCAATGTTTGATTAGCAAACTTTAACATCAAAAAATCATATCTTGAAAATCTTTTAAAAATTTGGATTTCAACTAATAAAAAGATGCTCTACACGATGGTGATGATGAAAAAATATATATTCGTAGGTTTTTTCTTAGACTATTTTGATTTACTTCAAACTTCTTCGAACACTATTCGAGGAAAAGTTCGCCAATATTAAATGTCAAATTGCATATTATTCTAAAGGGCAAGTCTATCATCCCTTGAGAATGGTCTTTATTTGAAGGAAATCGGCCAAATAGTTATTGGTTAATGATTTTTTTAAGTTAAAGTATTTTAAATTAATTGAAATTAGAAAAAAAATATTTAGTTCAAAGTTGTGAATTTTTTGAATTTTTTTTAGTGCATTTGATTTGTCTCACTGAGACGAACAAAATAATATATAATATGTCAAGTTGTCACGACATGCCCTTTTTTTGTCGCCCTGTGTAATGCTACATACAGAGTGTCGTGTAACTATGGAAGAAAAGTAGAATTAGAACAAAGAGAAGTGCCTTGAAAAGTAGAGACCACATTTCAAGTCATTGCACCAAATTTCTAAATATAAATAACGAGTGAGAGTAAAATTAAAGATCGAAAAGCGAATATGATTTGTCAGTCGTTAATGCTCGACTTTATAAGCCATGCACTTAATGTAATTCTGTTATTTCTAAAAAATAGTTAAAGTACAATTTTTCTCAAAGCTCAAACTTTGAGCCAGACTCAAACATCCATCAATTGTTGGCGTAACACGAGACGACACCTGTTCCACCTGTCTCGACATCCAACAAACTTCTCTAGTTTTATTCAATTACCATTAAAAACTAGCATTTCAAAGTAATTTCGTTTCGCATTGTCCCCATTCCAAAAATTTGCATTTTGCATTAAATTCCCGGTCATCTCCCATTCCGACGATTATCGCAATTTATTTTAATTATCAGTGGGGTGAGTCGAGACTCTCCGATGAAACACCAACACCATTCGGACCCCACAATCAAAATCGTTATGGTTAAAATGTTTCCACACACGTTGCCACTTTATGACTTGACTACTCCCCTATTGTATAATTTCATCTATTCCAACTACTCGTCTTCCTAATTCGAATTTGGTATTAATTGCGAACTTGGGTAATTGCAATTTCCGTTTGTTTTTTATGGTGACGACAAATATGCAATTTGCGACCGGAATTGTGAATAACGATTGTCACAAACTTGTCGAGTTTTTTTTTTTACTTTTTAACAATTATTTCTTCACCTAGACAAATTCGCCTTATCTCAGATATCATTAATTATCTCTCCAATCTTGTTGATGTAATTATTTATCTCCCTCCGGAAAAAATGAGACATCTTCGAAACACTTAAGTGCTTTTCAACTCCGATGAAACCACTTCAAACAAATCAAAAAGTTTCAAAAGGGACTCAGATCAAACAAGTTAGTGGTGGTTTCACCGTTGTCAATTGGAAAGGTAGTTTCAATTTCACTTCTGTAAATACTATTAGAGTTTGGAGAGTGGCGTTGCAAGTTTAAACTTGGTATTAGGCGAAGATTGTATGGGCTTAGGGACGATAACAATATGGTGCAATTTAACGCGCGGTCTCTTCTTATGCTACAACCCTTGTTTTAATGTTTCCTACGCTCATTTCGATATTTATTCCGACCGTTTAGATTGGTAATGGTGCGTGACTGAGGAGACACAATTAACTTTATGTTGTCGTAGGAAAAAAGCTTGAGGATAATTGGAAATAGTTGAGCCACATCACGAGTTAGAACTAACGGGGTGTAATAAACTATACCTATAATGTTAATATGTATTTTATTTTTCTTTTAGGATGAAAACAACTTGAATACGATATATCTTGTGATGTGACAATAAAGTTACAGTTAAATGTAGCTACAAGTTCAACAAACTATTTTGTTATCATAATTTTTTAACATCTTAACACTAAAAAATATTTCCTTATGCATTCCATCCTTTTCTGGCTATCTATGGCCGTTTGTATTTATTTAAAACCTTTAATTTTTGCAACTTTTTATTTCTTCTTTGTCATCGCTTTCTCTAATTGGATTTGTATTTTCTAGTCATGTGTTTTTAATTCTTTTAACTATTGTTTTTGTTTGACCACTTTTATCTTCCTACATTCAATAATTTTGGGTATCTCTACCTAAAGACTTAAAGTGATAAAGTTTGTCTCCCTAGGGGACGTACACTAAGGATAGTTGGAAAAACAAACAATTTAAATGACAACATGGTGGGGGACTTTTCCTATGGGACACCTGTATATAAATCTTGCTTCAAACCTATACTGAAAATGGAAACTCGCGACTGCATTTTTTGAAGCCAGTTATATCAATAAATTTAATTTCAAAAAAGAATCTTTTTTATAACTACACCCTCATGATAGTCATGACAATTTGAGAGCCACAAAAATACATTTATTAAAAACGAAAACAAAAAGTAGAAATATCTTCTTTTTGTAAAATATTATTATTTATGTTATAAAATTTATAAACTGCCAAAAATCTACATAATTGAAAAAAAAAATTGCGCACTGGTGCCTAAAAGTGACAGTTGGCTTGAAATTAGTATTTATTATACAGGGTGTCCCAGCGATTTGAAAAAGTCCATTAGTGACCTTCAAATGGTAAAATTACAAAAAAATTATATAGGACATTGATAAATACTAATTTAGTTCATAGCCTAAAATTATTTACAACTATACAGCGTGTCTCAAAAATAAGTTACAATACTAACTTGTGATTTTTTAAGTGAAACACCATATATATGGATGTAGACTTTTATGACAACTTTTATTGGTCGATTTTGCTTAGTCTTAAAAATAAGACGGTTTTTTTGACGAAAAATTTATTACACAAAAACTAAGACATCTAGAAACATTTTTTTAGTACCTCAAAGAAGAAGGTACAAGCTATAAGGCTGTAATACTTTTTTAGTGTGTTGCATTTGCAAAGATAAAAATATTAAGGCGTTAAAAGTACAGTAACTTAAAAAATTTAAATAGAACACCCTATTTATTGTTTTTGCATTTAAAATATTATTAAATTGTCTTTCTAAAATTATTTACTTTTAGGTATTTATAATCAATAACTAAAAAGATATTTAACATTAAATCAAATCAATCAAAAAGTGCACAGTTGCACAAGAGATGGAAGAAATCCATTATTTTTTATTTTTACAATAAAATATTTCGAATTTCAGTATTTATAACGACTTTTACAATCTCTGGATAAATCAACGGATAAGTGATTCGTTGTTGAATTACTATGGTTGCCATAGTATCACCAATGCTCATATATTGATAGGCATTGTTACTGCAATTAATATTGAATGTTAAATATCTTTTCATTTATCAATTATAGACATAAAAAGTTTATTTTTTTAGATAGACAATTTATCAAAATATTAGATTCAAAGATAAAAAATAGGGTGTTCCATTTAATTTTTTTAAGTTTTTTAACTTTTAACAAACTTATTAATTTATTAATTTTTACAAATGCAAAATACTAAAAAATGCTGCAGCTTTAAATTCTGTACTTTCTTCTTTGCAGAAGTCAGAAAAAAATTGTTCTAGCTGTCTTAGTTTTTGTGTAATAAATTTTTAAAAAGTGTATGTTTTTGTCAAAAAAACAGTCTTATTTTTAAGACTAAGCAAAATCGACCAATAAAAGTTTAGCGTAAAAACATTGTTTTAAAAGGCTACATTTATAAACGCTAAGAAACATACGATGTTTCATTAAAAAAAAAAAAACACAGGTTTGTATTGTAACTTATTTTTGGCACACGCTGTATAGGTGAAAATAATTTTAGGCGATGGACTAGATTAGTATCTATCAATGTCGCATATAATTTCTTTTTAATTTTACCATTTAAAGGTCACCAATGGACTTTACCAACTTGCTGGGACACCCTGTATGCCTACACACATAGAAGTCAAAAATTGGAAGATAAAATAAAAAAGCTACATTCTGAAATCGTCCGTTAAGTGAACGAAATTGTCCGTAAGTAGTTTGTACATTTCCACATAACTGTGAAAATTCTCGAAGTAATAAGAGAAGCTTGCTTGCTTATTTTTATTTCGCCTAGTATTGTATGTCGCAAAATCGAGTAGTCATTTATTCTTGTTTTATTTTCATGAAATTGTTTGTGAATTCAAAATTGCATTTAAACAAAGCACATCTGTGTCCCCAGTACATTAATAAAATATCCCAACAACTGTAAATTCTCCATTTCCTTTGTCGTGGCGTAAATGGGACTTTAGATGCACAATATGTGCATTATTTATGCAATCTGCGATCTCGTCGAGTGGCCACAAGACCTTAAGCCGTTCCAGATTGTTAAAGCAAAATGTGTCACTATTATAGCCATTATATTTTAGTGGTCTTTCAATTTATTCAGTGTTATTCCAGCAAGTCACGAACTCAGCTCTAACAAGCCGCATTTATTTATTTCGAGTTTTCAGTGAGACGGAATTATGAAAGTTGTTACGTTCAATTGTGTAAATTCCTGAAAGGTATCGTTTCAGACGCGTTCTATGCATTCCTAAACCGAGCAAATATCTCGACTATTTTAATTATAATTCGAATCGAATGTTTTTTGAGAGCATGAGCTCAACATTTGCTTTGTAGTAGTGAAGAGAGGATGGATTTATATGACCATTTATATTTCAAGAAGTGCTACAAATATCCACTTTTGTGATCTGTCTTTCGATATTCATTTATATTATGTAAATGGGTCTAATAGCAGCTCTTAAAATGTTCCCTCGTCATTTTTCCCTTCCTCACAAAACTCAAAATTAAATTACCATCAAAGGACTATAAAATGTCAATAATTTAATTTACGAGACCTCTGAGACAATAAATTTTCGGGGCACTTTGATTCTTAATTCGTATTTTATTGTTCAAGGCACTAAACCCAGTTACTCAAAAATATGCACCTGTTTTTACTTTCAATTAATTAAATTCCCTTTGAGATATTTATCACCGGTAATTTCATCAAGATTTACCTTATGTTTTAGTAATCATCATGTATTGTTGAAGATTTCAATTAAATTCCTCTCAAGTTAATTAATAAAAGTGTTGAAACGGTGCATTTGCTCAGATTTTGATGATAACTTTGTTCGTTGAGACACGTTCGGATCTTTTCTTGCTTCATTTCGTCGTCACAAAGGATGCAGCCATCCAAAAATATATTGTGTGTGATAAGGATAGGGGCTTAGTTACATTGTATAGGCGATAAAAAATCAGAGGCTGTTCACGTGGGGAGATTCTATTGAAGCTTTCAGCGAGCTTTATATTGTTTTTTGAGGATTTAACTATGCACTAAAAGCGAAACGGAGCTGAAAAAATGCGGCGGTGCTAATCTATTTAGAAGCAGTCAAGCCTAACGGAAAACTACTATTAATTCAGCAGAAATTTTTGGTTTTGTTTCAACTGAGTTTTGTAGATTTTAAGCGAATTGGAATAATAAAACAACTAAATTTTTTACTCGTATATTTCCAACTAAATGAGATTAACTGTGTAAAATGACATTCAAACGCCTAGACAGCATAGAAAATAAAATATATAACTGTCAAAAAAATCTGATACAAAATTCAGTAGAAAATTTTGGTAATTGATTTAGGAATATTTATTTGGCATTCACTACCAAATTCAATCGAAATTTGTAATAACTTTTCAAAAATCATTTTTGTTTAAGAAGACACAATCAAAATATTATAAATTTTCTACTTTTACATAAAAAAAAATACTTTAGATAGATGAGCATCAAAATTCAATATTTATTTGATTTGATTTGTTATTGATTTGATTACAATAGAGGAAAGTGTATTTTTTCCTCCCTTGTAATACATATAATTTTTCCTACTCTCCAACAAGAAAAATAACTAACAATGTTTCTTGATATCCCAGTTTCGCCTTTAAATCTAGCAGCATGTTTCTTCGTTTCTATGGGGAAGGTTCCCCACTTAACTTTTTGAAATTAGGGTGAAAAAACTTACTTTCTGTTAAGGTCGTAGAAAAAATTATTATTATATCCTATAATCAAATAAGTGTGAGTCGAAGTCGATTTTTATTAACAAAACTCAAGACTTTGTTTCATTTCAAAATTTGCAATCTATTTGTTATTCCAACTATTTTAGTAATTTCGATAAAGCCTTTAAAACAATATAATGTTGAAAACAAAACAAAGTATGTAGTGAATTCGTCAAACTCTATTTATATATACAAAAAACAAACCAAAACATGAATTTATTTCCCAAAAACAGTAATTCAAAAAAAAACATGTTAACATGTTAAGAAAAATTCTAAATATCTAATTTCAAAATTTAGAGAATTTAACGATAAGTTAAGTAAAGTGACACTTAATGATATAACATTTATTTATATTTAAATTTCTATACAAAGTGCGCTAGAACTAACGCCCCAGAGAAAAATGCCATATAAAGTAAGATGCCAGTAACATGTAAAAAATATTAAAAAAATTGTATCTATAAAAATTTCGAAGTTATGAGAGTTTAAATTTTGCACTTTGACTCTATTTATTTCTTTTGGAAAAATAATTTTCCAAGTTTTTTTTTGCTACAGGCTATTAGAAGAGGAAACAAGGAAGCTGTATCCTAAATTGTAACTCTGTTCAACGTTATTTTTGAAATTTTTCAAAAATATTTTCCAAATATGTGTTTCTTTTAATAGATTTATGGTTTTTTCTTTCAAATGTTTCTGGAACATTTTGAATGTATGCAGAAATTAACACTCTTCTAAATGTCAAATAAAAGCAGCTTTGAGAAGTATAAAAGAAAGTATTTGTATAAAAAATTTAAAGTTCTCCTAAATATGAAAATAAAATCGTAGAGTTAAAACTTTAAAAACCTCTGTACCTGTAGATATGTATACCTATTCCGAAATTAACTTTCATGCATTTTATGATCATATAATATTTAAAAAAAAATAATAATAAATAAAAATATTAACAGTAATAATTATGGTACAAGTTAGTTTTATTGCATATTACTCACATGAAAAAGAAAGTTCATGAGATGTAGTCAACTGAACTACCTATTCTTTCTTACCACACGAGTGGCAACTATTTTTTGCAGATTACTGCAAAAAGTAGATGCAGAATAACAAAATTTTAATTTTGCTGAATTTTTGCTGCTCCCATAATTATATTGTCAAGCTTAAAGTTGCAAAATGAACACTAAAATTTACAGTAGAGAAGTGAAAATGCTAGAAAATCCTAATTACTTCTTAATCCTGTGACACCTTCCCACAATACGTCGCACTTCTCTAAAAATTTCAAAATCTCAACAACGTACTGCAATTAACTTGAGAACTCTTGACTCAAAGTCGCCCTATTTGCACATCCCCTTTGAAACCCTCCCTCTGCGACAATAATTTCTTCCAAATCCATACTTCCCGAATCCGAAAAAGTCACGAGTCGGGAGAATTCTTTTGGGTGTTGTCTAACACTTCGTAGAATAGGTCCGAAAGCTCCCCTTTATAATTTCGCCAGCGAGACGTTGTATGCATTTTTCATACACACAAAGTGCATAAATTAAATAAAAGCGGCACCGGCGGCTATCGTAAAATGGGAAAACTTCCACTTACTTACTAGGTATGAGATAATCTCGTGAAAGAATACAAAGTTTATGGCCTGTTTCAATATTTCAAAGGGAAATATTTGAGATGTACACACATTAAACAGCTACAATGTTTGCAGACTCACTCGGCGCTTGGCTCGAACTCTCTACTGACCTGCAACAAAAACAGGGAATTAGTAACAATTAAAACAAATACTTTTTGTTTTATTAAAATTTGTTGAAATAAACCACCACAACACATTATCATAAATGAGAGCCCTTCGCTCTGGGTGCTCCGGTAGGAAATCATCCCCCATTTATGGGGGTCGGCCTTTATGGCAAAAGGTTGAATGTGCACAGCTTGAGGCCGACTTCTTATGGACAGCTCGACTTAATGCGTTTTCTCCTTGTAAAATTGTCGAAAACACGTCCGTAAATATCGCAAATTATGATGTTTGCTGTGTCGTTTATTGGACTACCGTCATTCCGTTTCATGGTGATTTGTATCGGCGAGACCGGATCGGATTTTTCACGTGATATAAAAGCCGTTTTAACGTTGCAGATTTACGAGAACGCAAAGTTTTATTTGAAGGGAGGTTTTGCGTTTCCACACTCTATTTTCTCAAGAAAAATCGAGATTTTTTCCCTGTTCCGAGTCCATAATCTAAAAAAGTTGTCAAAGCACTCATTTAACAAACTAAAACAACATTAAGCTTGATAACATGTCAGCAAAAAAACTGTTCATAGACCAGAACATCCACCGACCACACACACTGCAATATCTCAAGCAATTATCTTGCTAAATATAATTAGCAACACTTCAGCAAGTCGTGTATGCGATCTATCACTCTGTATAATAAATTTGCGACGTTTCCCACAACCGTCGGTCGCCATTCAAATTAACACGATAGAGTTTGGTTGCCGTCAAAAGTTAACGTCATCGTCGTAAAAGTAGCAACTTTCCTCGATTATCGAATTACGAGATATCTCCGCTTGAGCTGTTTTCATATCGGATAATGAGACAGACGTGATAATGTAATTTAAAGCTAACTTCTACACCACTCTCTGACCGAACATTTCCTTCGGGGGTAATAAAAATTAAGGAGATCGTATATTTCCAATATCGGAGGAAAAACGTTGAAGTATTTATCTGGACGCGATGGCTATTTACGGTTATAGCTTTGAGGATACTGCTTACTCGCCATGCGCCAGGTATCAATTTAATGAGTTCTCTAAAAAGTACAAAATAAAAACCAAATCATAGTTCATATTTTATTTACTTATACAATCAACGATCACTAATTAAAATTTTAGCAAAACAATAATTTTCGAATGCAAATACTGTATAAATGGGTATGTATCAATTTATTTATTTTAATATACACAAATAACTAAATAGTATCTACAAAGTATAACATTACAAATAGAAAAAATGGAATTGGAAAACAAATGGAGAATGGAGAAAGTAAACTTTTTCTTAGTCAAAAACTTCTTTGTCTAAAGTTATATTTAGTGTTAGAACACAGGGTCAGTGCCCACCGGCAAAATTGCAGATTAATTATTATTCCAATGTAATAATGATTACAATGTAATAACACAAGGCGACAAAAATTTAAATGAATTTAAAATACTTTAACTTTAAAAAATCATTTACTCAATAACTATTAGGCCGATTTCCTTCAAATAAAGACCATTCTAAAGGGATGGCCTTGCCCTTTAGAATGATATAAAATTTGAAATTGAATATTGGCAAACTTTTCTTCGGACAGTGTTCGAAGAAGTTCGAAGTAAATCGAAATAATCTAACAAAAACCCTACGAGTATTTTTTTTGTTTGTCACCATCGTGTAGAGCATCTTTTTATTAGTAAGAATCCAAATTTTTAAAATAATATACCGACTAGTTTTTAAGATATGATTTTTTGAATTTAAGGTTTGCTGTTCAGGTATTGCGCCTTAGAGGAGAAATGCATGTTAATCTCACTTAAAATTGCATTTTTATAAAAGTATTTGTTTTAAGACTTTTCTTTTGCCTAAAAATGGTCAATTGCACCTTCTTTGTTCTAATTAGAATAAACAAAAACTGTTTCTTTACTTAAAACAAACAAAGAGTACCTGCGTTGTAATTAAAGCAAATAAAAAAAAATTTGTTCTAAAAAAGATCACTGATTATTGAGAAAAAAGGATCTAGAATTTTAAAGCAGTAGCTTTAAATATAAGAACAAATCTTTTTCAAATTAAATCACTTTCCATTCAGATTCCAACTTGCTCACTTTGTTCTAGCTTTCTGTACTTTTTTTGAAAATGTTCTCAGCAAATGTTTTCTCATCACTTTCTACTGATGTTGAATGCAATAAGTCAGTTGCTTCGTGTGCAACTGTTATCACAACAACTACTACCTACAAGCTAACTGAAGCTAATCGTAGAATGTACCAACAAAATAAATCAGGTGACTTATTGCAGTTAACATCACTCAAAAGTGATTAGAAAGCATTTGCTCAGAACATTTTCAAAAAAAGTTCAGAAAGCTAGAACAAAGTGAACAAGTCGAAATCTGAATAGAAAGTGATCTCATTTGGAAAAGATTTGCCCTTATATTTAAGGCTCGTGCCTTAAACTTCTAGATCCTCTTTGCATAATGATCAGTGGTCATTTTTACAACAAAAAAACTCTTTATTGCTTTAATTAGTACGAAGGTACTCTTTATTTGTTTTAAGTAAACAAACAGTTTTTGTTTATTGTAATTAGAACAAAGAAGGTGCAATTGACCATTTTTAAGCAAAAGAAGAGTCTTAAAACAAATACTTTTATAAAACTGCAATTTTAAGTAAGATTAACATGCATTTCTTCTATATGGAGCAATGCTTGATTAGCAAACCTTAACTTCAAAAAATCATATCTTGAAAACTACTCGGTATATTTTTTTGAAAATTTGGATTACAACTAATAAAGAGATGCTCTACACGATGGTAATGATGAAAAAAAAAATTACTCGTAGGGTTTTTCTTAGATTATTTCGATTTACTTCGAACTTCTTCGAACACTGTTCGAAGAAAAGTTTGCCAATATTCAATTTCAAATGTCATATCATCCTAAAGGGCAAAGCCAGCCCTTTAAAATGGTCTTTATTTGAAGGAAATCGGCCTAATATTTATTGAGTAATGATTTTTTAATGTTAAAGTATTTTAACTTCATTTCAATTAAAAAAATATATTTAACTCAAAGTGTGTGGACTTTTTGAATTTTTTTAGTGCATTTGATTTGTCTCACTGAGACGAACAAAATGATATAAAATTTGTCAAGTTGTCATGACATGACTTTTTTTTGTCGCCTTGTGTAATTAATCCCAGCAATAGTATTCTCTGTTCATAAATTAAAGAAACACCCAACCGGCAATAAGGCTCAAAAATTCAACCGGCAACGTTGTCTAGTTATATTTTCTAGTGGGAACGTATGTGTCAAAAAAATAAGGTTATGTTTTCTTTTTTACAAAGTTTGTTGACCAACGGAACTCAGAGAAGTCTTATATGGATTTAATATCTTAGATGGTATTGGGCGACATACGTCGTTGCGGTTTTTGGTTTTTCAGGTTTTAAATTTGTCGCACGGAGAATTGAAAATTGGTTCAAAAGGACCACCGGCAGATACAGAAGCAACTTCTTCTCACCCCGACGGTTTCAGCAAAAGTTTCAATGTCCCATTTGCATTGTTGTTATGATGATAGCGTTATTTTATTTGTGATAAGTTGATGGTTCTGAAAAGAACCGATTTTTTTAAAACTTGAATGTGGAACAATGCAAAACTAAAAGAAATTCTCTTTATTGGATTCATCATGATCTGAACTTGACCAAGTTGATGAAGAATCAGAATCAGCCAGATCAATTATTATTGGAGGAATGTTCAGCTGCAGGTTCAAAAAAAAAAGTCAATAGAAAATCTAGGTTGGGGTAATCTTGTAGGTAGTTTTGTAGATATTGAGACTTCGCGAGAGTTATAAATCGAATTTATCCATTTTCTATGTATAATTTTTGCGAGAAATTAATTATCTACCCGCATATTTAGTCTGACAATAAAACATACCTCAAGAATATCCCGCTTTTGGCTTTTTACGCCGATGTTACCGAAAAAATATTTTGAAGCTTTTCGTTAATTTGGCGGTCAGATAAATCTGGCGCTAACCGTTTCAATTCATCGCTGCATTTCACAACGGCTTCCTTCATTTTTGCGTTGAGCAAATTTCTTTGCTTTCGAGGCATTTTAGTGCGGAATAAATAAATATTCAAAACTGAATTTTGATGAAATTTGACATGAAAGTCAAAAACTTCAAATCTGACGCAAATTTGCAACCAACCTAACAGTGTGAAAATCTTGCATAGGGGATTTATTTTTTTCACCAACATAATGCAACAGGTTGTGTTTCTTTAATTTATGAACAGGGTTTAGGTAGGAGTAGTACGTCATACTACTTGAGTAGTGGAAATGGAGCCGTTTTGGAGCCACCCCCCACTACTAACTTATAAATGTCTTAATACGCATGCGTGATCATTTTGACCAATAAGATAAACAGATTACCGGTTTTTACCCGTTTTTTAGTTGTTTATTACCTATTCATTACCTGTTTTTACCTAACGGCTAGCATGGCTAACGGATCACGCATGGTATTAAGACATTTATAAATGAGTAGTGAGGGGTGGCTCCAGAACCGTTCCATTTTCAATACTCAACTTCATCGTTTTTTGTTGATTCATGACATGATTATTGTATTATCTTATTAGAATTCTATTTACCTGCTTATTTTGGATTTGAATTTTATTTTATTTCATCGTACATTTAAAAGTTGTTTTTTTTATTGTTAAATAAATATTTTATATTTACTACAATGGTAATTTGTGTTACTTTTACCTATTCTATATTAATTTGCTGATCTTCATGTAAATACTTACATACATTTCCATCTGTTTATACTTGACAAATTGACAATAAAAAGCTTGATACAGTTGGAGACAAAATACTTTGGTCGTCACTTTTATGACACTTTAATGTAATTCAAGCTTTAACGTTAAAATAAATGACAATTTCAAATTAATGACAGCTATTTATTTTCCTATCAAAAATATGTACATACAACTTGTCAACTATGATTGACAGTAGCTAAAAATAAGGTTAACAATCTTAAAGCTTGCTTTACAATTTAATGTCACTCAAGTGACATTAACGACCAAAGTATTTTGTCTCCAACTGTACCACGAATTGATAATAATTGATGACATAACTATTGTTCAAAATAATCTTAATTTTCAAGTATGAAGTCGTCGAGATGCTGAAGCACTATACACAGCGCTTCAAAAATGTCGGACCAACTCAATGGTGATAGAAGACTTTCAGCTAAGCATAAAAATTAATTTAGATTCTTGTTTCAATCTTTTTTTAAAACAGTCAATTTTCATATTATTATCTAGGCATCTTAGTTTTTTTGTTTCCGATGCTGTTATTTTTAATTTATTGGTAAATTTGCAAGTTTTTACACCATAAGACACAAATTGGTGATTTTGTTCAGTCTTCAGATATGCCGTTTCCGCTAACTAAATTCAAAATTACATCCATACATATTTAAAAAATAAATACGCAGACACGTATTGGAGAATATAATTGCAATAAAAATACAGCAATGAGTAACTCCAGTTTAAAGGATTACTTCACGGCTTCCGTGGAAAAGACAAAATCTTATGACGCTACTCAAGACTCGTCTTCTTCAGAAAAATCCCTGTAAAAATTAGATTTGAAATTTATATTGGTTGAAAGCGATAATGGCAACTTTAAATCGCGTTCGGATTCAAATTCCATATCAAATCACGAAGACAAAGATGAACAACCATCTGCCACTGCAGAAACAATATCATTACTGAGTTTATCTGTTAAAAAAGTAAAAAACCAGAACCTTCATTCAGATACTTCGCATTCCGTTACTTTGGGGAGCCTACACAACAAATTTTCAAATTTTATTTAAAAAAAAATTATAGGCAATAGATACAGACAATTTTAACCCAGTAGAAAAATGGAAATTGTTCAAAAAAGAGTAAACTATAAGATAAGTTTATAAAAAAAAAAAACGTTATCCAAATAGCGACTCGTTATTCTGTTTTCTTCCCAATGTTCATCAATTTTAGTGGCTTCCCTCGTTTTTATCTTTATAAAAAAACAAAAAAAGTTAAATGTTTCTATGTAGAATAAGTGAAGCTAAGCAGAAGTTTTTAATTAAGGCTAAGTAAACCACATTCAGATATTCTCATTTCTTGGTCCTCAAACATTCAAAAGTTTCTAAATAGCCCATCAAGTTTTATGTGCATGTTCTATTCCACAAGCAATTCGAAATTGTCATCTTTTTAATCCTCTTTGTTTACTTTTATATGGCATCACTTTCCTCCGACCACCACTTTTACGCATCCTCGTCGGTTTCACGCCTTTTATGTCGTGTTTAAATGTCGTAATAAAGCGGCGTATGTTACACAGATTCCCCATGACTTTCAAGTACACTAGAGACCGGCAAAGTGAAGTTCTCCGAGCTTTAAGTGGACCCCTCGAGAGCTTGTGTGTGCTCTAATAGCGTATCTTCCGCGTCCTAGCTTGTGTTTTTCCAGTGACGTTGAATCAAAAACGTCAACTGGTACAACAAACCGAACAACAAAAGCGCATTGTTGTTTTTCAATGTACAAAATTTGACTGAATGGAGTAGAATGGGGCCTGAAACGGCTCCCTGTGGCACGTGGGAGTGTGCCAAAACAGGACATGCCTCGCATTTCACTCGATTTGCATAATTTACCTGTCATTTGGGCTAAATACGGCTTCACTTTCATTATCTCTCCTCCCACTTCCATGGATATATGTCCACATATGCAGACCAAGATCTGAGATAGTTCATGCACTCCAAATGTAAATGAGACTCGAGGCAGTTATCGACTAACATAGGAGCAAATGGAAGTAAACACTTCACTATTTATTTACCTTCTGGAGAGTTTGTTTGCCGTCTAATAAAATACAGTACTCGCTTATTAAATCTGATCATTGCTTCGAGGGATTTTATTCAATTTCCTGTTTTTTTTCTGTAAGATAATTGTGACTCTTTGGTGGTTAATTGAATAAAGATAGAGTGCTGGGAGAGACAGTCGTCATAAAAGCGAATCGTTTTTCGTTTCTGTCGGTGACAATACGGCGCCTAAGCTTTATATAAATCCACCCACACTTCATTAAAACACATCATATTTAGAATGCATACGGTCGTGTGATTAATGTCTACGGATGACACGGCTTCAGTTGAGTGCATTTATCATAGATGGGTTTGAGGGAGAGGGTTTTTGTAGTTTTGAATTGGGGGTTTTAGGAGGGAGTCGTTAAACGCGGTTCAAAGGTGGTTAGGTCAAAAAAGAGATAATATGGAAATCATACACGGTCAGAAATCTATGCAATTTTGTGAAAAAAGTTTCAATCAACTTCAAATAAAAACAAACAAAAAAGTTCATATTCTTGTGTTTTTAATGCACCATAAATTAAATAAAAAATATACAAAAAGTATACATCATTATTATGTACTGACCATCCCTAAGGTTTTGCTTGTCGTTTATTTGTTTTTGTTTTTAAATAATTTATCACTGTTTCATTCTTTTGAAGATTTTTTTACTACTAGTTGTAGTAGTAGTTGCTACACAATTTATTTAAAAATGGTTGTGTATAAAAGAAAAAATTAAATTAGCACCTCAGTTTATTTTATAACAGTTTTAAGTATTTAGCAATATTATATTATTGTTGTAATATACAAGGTGTTTCAGATAACATTATAGTTCTTCTAGAAATAAGTGAGAACAGAGTCAATTGCTTTATGGATGAAATTATCCTTGGTAAACCCACAGACGGGGCTACCGGCGGTGTTAACCCCCAATAAAAATATCTCTTAGCCAGCTGAGCTAGTTTCCAGGGCCGTATTCACTTTATGCAAAGCTTAATATCTGAAAACTGAGCTATTCAATAGCTAATGTTAAATGCTGCAGTTTCGTTTTCTGTGCAGCTTTTAATAAAAATGTTTTTTTTTATTGGTTGCAGCGTATTTTTTTTTATTTTTTGAATAAGAGTTTTCTCGACTCGAACAGTTTCCTAAGTCCGTCTCTGCTTGCAAGAAATCGCAACATTTTGACTTGCTGCAACGGGTTTTAAACAGTTTATGACTAGGAATTGATACCCAGCGCTTAGGGTGCAATAAAGCAATTGACTCTGTTCTCACCTATTTCTAGAAGAACTATACAAAGTTCTACTTTTTTATATTTAATGTGTAACGTCCTCATGTTCGTCGTTACGATACGTTTGTAATATTCCTGGATAAATGTTGAATTTTTTTAAATATGTAGTTTAACAGATTTAATGTTAATCAACGTGTAGGGGAGCGATGGGTAATTACGCTCAGTGGTCAAGGGCGCTCATGTTATTTTTGACTTATTTGAGTATTATTCGAATTTGTCCATGGACCGCCATCTAATTTTATAATAAGGGAAGTATTTCGTGCAAACGAAATGTTATTCAGCAGTGAATATTCGAGTTTTGCGTAGTGCTGTTATTACTTCACTTAATGTTTCTACATACTCGTAGGTTTGTAAAGCCATTTTACATTTTTTCTTAATTTAAAAAAATGGAAATACTGCATCTACACTTGTTAATTACGTTATTAACAATTTTTGTTAAATATCCGCCTTTGAAGTTATGTCAGCGCTTTTAGAACTTCAACAATCTGGGCAATTGCACTCAGCCTGAAATATGCCTTTTTGCAAAAGAATTTGGTAAAAACGACCTATGGTATAGGTGTTCTTGTAGGAAGTGGATTCATGTAAGCTGTTCAGGGGCTGATCGTTCACACAAAATTATTTTTTTAAACGAAATATAATCTTCTCATGAGTTATTTATTAATATAGTTAAGTTTTTTACTTTTTTGGTGTGCATTTTAAAGTAATAGTTAACTTGTTTCAATTTAACGCTATAACACTTACTTGAGCGGCATTACCCTACTCAGTTGGGCAATGACGCTCTTTGCGCGTTATTGTAAAATCTTTTTTATTATACCTGCATCATAATCCTAAATTAAAACACGCTGCAGCGTGCGTAATTTGGCTTTTATAGCACGCTGAAATTTTAAAGATGTCTAGGTAACAAGAAATAGTGAAATGTCTGGACCAATTACAACGTGGAAAAAAACGATTCACAAACAACCTTTGATAATTTTATTGTGTAAATTCATATTTTTTCAATGCTCATAAAAGATCGTAAATGAGCAGGTATAATAAAAAATAGCGTATAAAATTAGTATTATAATATACAATTTTTTTACATGTTTGACTTTTATTTTGAGGATTTTTTACATAGAGTTGGTTTCTCTACATTTCAGGCAACCGATTGGCGAAAACAGAACCATAGAATATTATTATTTCTCTCAAAATATCAATTTAAATTTTGATGCCAATACCTATTTCTCCCCTACTTCATGCTTTGCAATATTTTCTTTTAGAATACTTCGCAATTTTGATTATTATCACTTTTACCATTTATAGATTCAGTAATTTTACAACTAAGTAATAGTAAAATTTAGGTACAAATTGCTGGTTCTATCAAAAACTAATAATTCTGTGTGTTCCTTTTTTATTGTTACAAATTTGAATAAGTAGAATATTTTAAGACAAAAATTTCTTATAAAAAGATTTTCACAATATTCTAGAAACCATTATAGATAAAATTACAAAATTTGGTACAGTTGATTACTACGCCTAAACGAACTCAAAGATCAAATGTCATTTTTTTTATTCAACAACAAAGTAGCAAAAAAGAGCATAGGACTTGTTTAAATTTGTAATATTAAAAACGAAACAATAATAAATATTTAATAACATAATCAATTGTAATAAAAGTAAAATTATTGTTTATAAAAATGTCGCGATATGTATATTAAAGTCTGCCGAAAGATATACCGTGTTTACAACCTTTTATGGGTTTGATCCTCAGCATTGAGAAAATCTGTTTACCTCCTTTCATTGAGTTCTAGAAATTATAGTTTCCGGTTGGACCTTCATAAAAATTAGTGAAAGTTAAATGCTTAATTAAGTTGTAACACCACACCATATATCTTTTGACAGCCTCTACTTTTTTAATTTTTTTTTGAGAAAAAAAAACAAATTTTGTCACAACTAAGATTATTAGTCTTTGTAGTATTTGTTGCCCTAAGCAAAGATTTTTTAACCCACAAAAAGCTTAATGCTTCAAAAAGACTTTATAACTAGTTTATTTTCTAGAAATCAACATATATTTTGACAGTTTTTCTAAAATTAGTAAAATATCCAGTCATCAATTTGTGATAAACTTGAAGAACAAGAATAAAAAAATGCAAAACAACCAAAATCCCGCAGACAAAGTTTTGCTGAAATAAAAGTTTAAAGCATAAATAAAGCAAGTTTAATATGTCTGTCTTGTTCAGTAAAATAAAACCTTGCGTTCATTCTATCTTAAAACGACCGAAATTTTCCTAAAACTTTTATCTAAAGTGACTTTTTTCGCTGAAATTCCTCATCCCTGTGTACGATCATTACTTATTGCCTCATTCCTGGAATGCAGCCATGTACTTTTATTATTTGAGCGATAAGTGAGCGACCATGCGCGAAAACAACGACACTTTGATCTAAACTGACCAGATTTTCAATTAGGGCTTTAGAAGAGAACATCTAATCGACCGAAAGAACGTAAAAGTAATACCTGACACAGTTTCAAAACCCACCCCTACTTTTTTCTCATAAAAAGTGTGATTTTTACGGTAATAGCACTCTTATCAATATTCAAAAACTTATAGCTATAAAATCAAAAGTTGTGGTTTCTTCAAAACTCAATCAAACTTTTCGGGGATAAAGCGTGAGTTGAGATTAGTGTGGGAATGGGATTAATTGCGCCACCCATTTTGTATAATGTTATGGGAGTTTTTATTAATGAGACAAATTTTATTAGAGTTGTAACTAGGACCAACAGCAAATAGCACTCAATCCATCACTTAATAATTATGCCATTAATTCTGATTTTATTGCTTCGGTCTCAAGAATTCGATACCAAACAAGTCCACATCAACAAACATTAGTCACAATTATTTTTTTACAGTTTACTGTAAATTACAATTTACTTAATTGCTAAGATACATTGTCCACCTCCAAACTTTTCGACCGACCCACGTATGCATTCCACAGAACATAAATTCATAACGACTTTTGCACCACTTTAAATTTATGGCCACAGCGGTGATTAAATTTGCCCTAGCTGAAAAAAACTCTAATTTATTTGGTTTGCAATCGTTTTTCCCAATTTCAAATTGACTTTATGTTTACAAGTGTATATAAGTTTTTTGGGTCTCCTCGCGAGATTCCTCAAATTCTTCTCTGGCAAATATTTGTTCAGGAGGGGTGAGTCTTAGACCAACATTTGATTATTATAATCGGCCGCTCCCTCACCAAAAATCCACACAATTTTTATGTTTCGATTTACGACCGGATTACAAATTTTTTTAATTAGTTCCAATGTCAAATTAAGCATGCAACTATTTTATGGCGGTTTTATGTGAACGATACTTTTTGCGTAAATTGTTGATTTATTGACGGGTTTATGGTCAGTTTGTTTTTAAATAACTTGTAAAACATCGTTCAGTAGAAAAATCTTTAAACCAATAAACAAAAATGGGCAAGATCGTAAATTAGTTTCGAAATAAAAATTCAACTCAAAACCGGTCAATGAGGGTCAACTCTGGTCGGAAAAAATTAATAGAACGTTTAATGTGATTTTATAAGGATAAAATAATAACAAAAATTTGGTGATACCTACACATACATACACCACAAGATGTATCGAAAAAACAATATTTTCAAAAATATGCGGAAATCTAAATTTTTATCAAATTTCAGTCAAATTTAGCAGAAAAAAAAGAAAACCCCTTTCTACTTCAGTGTATTTTAAATTACTACATTTTTATAAAATCATCCTATATTACAGTTGAAGAAAAGAAAAACGGGCATTGCAGTTTATTATGTTTGCAAATGCAGTATTCTTATCTACAGTTTCTGCTTATAACTAAAGCTTGTCTGTACGTCTTTGTCATGCAACATTCGATGTAATCCGCTTGTTTATTCAACTAAATTAGCCTAGCTTTTAATGTTTGTAAATATTCAAGGATTTTCTCCCGGAGTCCTTTTAATATATATATTTTTTGAATAAACTAGAAAACATATTCATATAAAAATAAGTAAACAATGACTGAAATAATAATGTCATAATTTAAGTACAAAAGTAACATTTTCCATACAATGAATTACCCACGAAAGTTGACAATATCGAACAAATCCCATCATTGCCCTAATACACGTGTGTATTATGAAAATAACGTAAGAGGTTGTGCGATTGGCGGAAAGCCCTAGGCGCGTCGGCATAAATGCGCGTGATTGGCTGTTTGTTGGCCAGGTGCATTTCTTTTGACGTTTTGTGATTAAAACCACCGACTATTTAAACCTAAATCAGCTTAATTAAGTAAGTATTTAATATGAATAGACGCTTAATTGTGGTAAATTTTGCAAAATCTGTCCCCTACACTTTCTCCTTCAACTGTAAATTGTAGATTCAAAAAGCATGAATTTTAATTAATTGTAATGTTATTGACAACCAATGAACATTAATTAAAACAAGATTCATCTAGATAACCTTACTTGTATCGTGGGCGTCCGTGTGGGCATCTCTTTGTTCAAGCATTAGATAATTTGGTGTTTCAACAAGCCATTATTCGGGAATCAATTAAGGTTAAAAATTCAAGAAGAGGATAAAATATTTCAGTATTAAAGCCATCGATTCCAATTAACCGCCATTTCGTTTCGCTTATCTTTAATGGATATGAATATTCAGACCATTATTAGAATCTATTTAATTTTCAATCGCTGAAAGCCATTCCGCGGAGTAAATACAGATACAAGGAGAGGTTTAAGTAAGAAAAAATTCAATTCAGCGGCTTCACAAATTGAAACTGATCTAATTTCGCTTTTGAGGAAAATATTATATTTGTCTTGAGTTACTTTTAACCCAATGAAAAAATTGCTCTCTGAGGATTAAAATAAGCAGCTTACACAAAGCGGGGTGAAATATCAAGCCAGTTTTTTTAAACCAATTTCGAAATAGCCGAATTTGATGTTCCGATCAATCGAGAACGAGGCTTAAGTCAATAAAGCTGACCATCACGCAATCACTTTTTGTACCCCGAGCTCAACTCCCTCTGTATTTAGCTTTTCCAGCCGGTAGTCAATTTAAATTAATTGCTTTATCGTCTCTTCATCTCCCATCAGGAATTCTTATGGTAATTCGTCTAGGCAACAACCCTAAATTAAGATATTTGCTTTCCCACCTCATAACCATGAATTGGAATAAGTGATGTACCCCGCTCCAAAATTAAACCGTGAAAAGCTTACTATTTTATTTACAAATTTTATTCTAAACTTTTAACTCAAATAAACAGAAAGAAAGCAAAACATTACATTAGGTACTCCAAAAAATAAAAGGAACAAAAAAATTTCTTAAATTTTTTGGTAATTTTTGAACGAAAAATGGTCGTATCTAGATCAGAAAAAATATTTTAAAGCTTTAAGTTTCAAGTTTTGAGACTTCTTGACAAATATTTTTTCTATGCAATCCTAAGTAATAGCGCGAGAAAAAGAAATCTAAATTTTTATGATTTGTTTTTGGTCCACGAATGTGGGAATTTTTTTTTAGTTAAGTCCATGCACTGGAACATGCTTTTAATATGCGTTTTTCATATTCTTTTTATGTCAATTTATCGTTGAGATATCTGACTTCAAATGAAAAAAGATCCTTTTGTATTTGATCATTGATATCTCAGCAACCAATGACCACACAGAGAATACAAGGGTAGTGTCAAAAACTGGAATAAATGTCTTACAAGATCCTTTTATTTTTTGGAAAATATTTTTTTCACCTTGATTTAAAGAAAAGAGAAAAAAAGTACCTTTTACGTTGTTTCTTTTACAATTTTGCATTAGTTAAATTTGAAAAAAAAATTCCAAAAAAATAAAAAGATGTTTTTGATTTTTCTTTCAAAAATTAATCAGTACCTATTGTTTCTTGAATTTTTTTACAAACTTAAAAAAATCTTGAAACATTTTTTTGAATATTTTTTCAAAAGTTAATACGTATTGTTTGTCAGAAAACAATTTTTGTTTAAATTTATTTTATTTTTAGCAAATAACTAATGCAAAATTGTAAAAAGAAGTCGAAAAAAAAAGTTTTTTTCATGTTGATGAAGATTAAGCAATGTTCAGAAACAATATGTGCAATTGTTCCTTTAATTCTTTTAGAAAACTTTGATCAATCGGTCCGAGAAAACAGTTTGATGAATCTATTTAAAATTTAGTAGGGCTATAAAGGATACATTGAGCAGTAAAAACACGCAACATCAGACTCAATACAGTAGTAAATACGAGGTAGATTTACTAAAACAACGCAAAAAGTTACTTTTTCTCTCTTTTCTTTAAATCAATGTTGAGTTTGAAACAAAATATATTTTTTAAGAAATCATAAAAAAATCTTGTAACACATTTATTCCAGTTTTTGACACTGCCCTCATATTCTCTGTGTGGTCACTGGTTGCTGTGATATCGATAATCAAAGACAAAAATATCCTTGTTTTATAGTCAGATATCTCAGGGACAAGTTAACGTGAAGAGAATATGAAAAACCATATTAAAGGTAAACAAACATGCTATCCGGCCTATGTATTGACTTAACTAAAAAAAAATTCTCCACGTGGACCAAAAACATAAAAATTTAGAATTTTTTTCTCGCGCTAATACTTGAAATTGTGTGATAACAGTAGCACAGAAAAAAAAATTACCAAAAAATCTCAATTTTAGAAACTTAAATCTTCAAAATAATTTTTCCAAAATCTAGATACGACCATTTTTCGATAAGTTAAAGCCTTTCAAATATGACCAAAAAAATTAGGAAAATTTTTTGCTCCTTTTATTATCATTTTATCATAGACATACGTTTCCGGATTCAAAGATGACTCGATTACAAATTATCTTGATCGCTCGATATTTTCATATTTGAAATATTTTTTGATCCATTAAACACGAAAAACGTTTTTCTTTAAAATGAAATTATCAATACCACGTTTTAGTGGGAAAATTAAAAGCAGTTCCACAAAAGCCACAAAAAAGCATAAAAATTTTAACAAAAAAGGGTGAGCATATGGAATGGTATGGTGGTTCAAGAGTGCAATTTTTATTGAACCCAAAATTTATGCAAGTTCTAAATTCTTCTTCAGCTTTAGTTTCAAAATTGCACTTCCAGTCAGTATTTTGAAATCTAGCGTTTTAATGTTTTTGCCAACCGTTTAATTCACACTCTATAACACCTTAGTGGCTCGAACAGTACATTCCTCTTCGTGCTTCATCGAACTGGCATTGCAAATCATGGACGTTTCACACTGTTCGTTGTCAATGAATGTAGAATTACAACCAAGCCTGATTATAGCTTAAGTTAGAGAGACTTATTATGTAGACTGTCTCCTCGCTTGAGCTAGAGCCCGATAGAGTGAGATTCCTTCGTGTTGCCGGTAATTATGGTTATTGATGGTTCTATTTAAGAATTCGAGCGGAAGAATTAACAATGATTGTAGTAGAAGTGTGTTTTTTCCTTTTGTTAGGTCGTTATTTTATTTAGTTAAATTGACACCAACACCGAACATGTCTAGTATCAGAGTTTAAATATATGGAATCTGACAGCCCACACTTGTCTTAAATTACAGTCGGCAATTGGAAAGCTTCCGCTGGAGGAAAAGCACGATTTGGTTGTTACAATGACGTTTTTGTATGATATTTGAAAGTGAGTTACTCGTATACGATCAGTTTTCGCTTTGAACCCTCCTCCTACCCATATAACTATTCAAATCTAGTGATGTTCCAAGTCCAACAATTCACTTACTGTTTTATCAAACAGAAATTAAATTTCCTCTTTGTAACAACTGTTCTATTGTGTTTCGCGGGAACTCATTACGGAGCTAAATCCACCAGTGGTGTGAAAATACACGAGTTAGAAGCTCGAAAGCACCTTATTAATAAAACATCGGCTCCTAATGTGTCAAATTTATGGTTTTTGGTCCGAGGGTGGGCCGAGGTAATTTACCAATAGCCACCTGCCGAAAATTATAGCCCGTTTGTCTGTCAAAGCAATTGCGGGGGCTTGATTTTAAGAGTCTGTTTCTGATAAAGGACACTCGCAATCACACGCCGTCGCTCCGAATCAAACGCGATTATGTTGATGAAGAGCTCTTCTTATCTCTGATTGCGATTTGGTCCTATTCGAGTGGGGAAAAATGGCGATACATGATCGGATAACCCGTGATATATAAACGTGTGAGGCTTTTTAGCCGGCATGCGGGACGTGCCAACAAATCAACCCCACGCCAAGCTTTTATCTGTTTCGAAGCAATGAACTGGCCGTTATTTCCGATCACGTCTACGATTCGACCTGGGGCCGGCCGCCGTCTGCTGCAGCTGGCTAACTGCAGATAACGAATGACCGTGTCCAGAGAGATGATAAGAATAGTAACGACATGAACGCCATGTGTGGAAAAGTGGATACGAGAGGGAGAGCAATCGATCGGAGGAAACGAAGGACACTTGGGGGTTACAGTGAACCAGATTAAAGTAAACGAAAAACAAATTAGCAAAAATAAAAATTTATGTTTCCATTGAAAAATATTATTATAGGCCCTGGATTTTATATCAGTTCGACTGATTAAAAAAAATCTTTTCTTGGTATAACATTTTTGTTTGCAATATTAAAAATAATTTTATGGTTCTAAAAGTTATCCGAGTGAATCACGCTGTAAAATTGTTGTTTATTTTTATTTATTTTTAAATAATCACAAATTTTTATTTAATGGCATTCTGCGGTTTATTGTCTTTTCTTTTAAATAGCAGAATAATGAATAACTTAACTTTGCTGTTTTTTAAATATTTAGTTTTCTTTAAAGATGTACGTACAGTGATGGACAGTGAATTTCGTCCACCCAATTTCTGTGAATTCACAAAAATTCACTGTAGTCTATGCTTTATTGTCATGATAACTGACATTCAAATACGTATTGTCAAATTCGAACATCACAACAGTAAGTGCGTTTAATAAAATAGAAATTATCTCTCTGGTACAAGAAGGTATGTCTCAAAGACGTGTCTCTATACTTTAGGCATACCAAGGACCACCATTTCAAAAGACAAAGGTAAAAAGTAGCAAGAAGCATTGAGCATTCTGTCAACATGACAAACGTTAATCAAAATTCTGAAACAAGGTTAGGAAAACCTAAGACTAATTTACACTTTTAATCTGTCAGGGAAATTGGGTGGACGAAATTCACTGTCCATCACTGTATGTACAACATACATACTTTAAGTTTACAGGAATGTTAACCGGAATACATACAATATAAATAGATTATTATAAAAAATAATAAAAACCAATAAAATCGGCATTTTGTTTAGATAATTGGTTGTTGTAAAATTATTAATTTTATTAATTTTTCCCTAAGAAAAGCTTATTAACATGTTGACACGTCTACAAGATGAAACAGAAATTTTTTTATTAATTACATTGATGTTCCGTTTTTCATTGTTACAAATTTAAACAGATAGAATATTCAATTCAATTCAATTCAAAGATCAGTTGTCTTAATCGGTAAAACGAATTTAATTTTTAATTTTTATCCTCTTTATGGTCTATAAAACAAATTATAAACTGATTTTACTCAAAAACGGTAAATTGTGTCGCAAAAACGACACCTCTTTTTGAAAAACTATGGAATTTAGAATTTTGTGGTTGAAGGTGGCAAGAACCAACAGCCAAAATAATAAGGGTACTTTTCACCTTAAACCCTCTCAGTTTAGGACGCTCGTGAGTAAAAATTTCGACATTTTTTCTTTGAATTCGATTGGGTGTATAAAGATTATCAGTTGTACCAAATTTTGTAACTTTACCTACAATGTTAAAAAAAAATCCATTAAAAGATGTACCCCTTTCAGGGGATGTAACTTCCTCTTCCTTCCATAAATATGAAGCAATATTTGAACCTCAAAAATGACCTATAAAATGATGTTAATTTAAATAATAACTCGTGTCCTATCTCTACTGATAAGAATTTTACAGTTGCAGTTGCAGGTCACCTTTTCTGTGTTTTTCCATTTTTTTGCTCTCTTAACACCAATTTTTTATTGCCCAAATCGATAGAGTAATAAACTTCGAATAAAAAACGCATAACCTTTAATACACCTAAAATGGACCGTTTCAAAGATATTTTAATTTAAACTGAGGACTGCACAACGCTGAAATCAAAAAATAGGGATTTTGAATAAGTGGTATCCACGGCAACCTATGACCAGGGTCACATAAATCCCTACCAGGCATCTGTTAACTTTGACTATACATTTTTGTGAACTTTTTATAAATTAAATGCTACGAGATCCATTTGGATTTATTCTAAGTTATGTTTGGAATCTGAGGTAAACTCTTTTATTAAATATTTTCGATTAATTGTCTAATAATCGTCCAATGTCAAAGTTGACAGATGCCTGACAGCGATTAGTGAGACCATGGTCATTTGTTACCGTGGATATCATCCATTCAAAATCTCTACTTTTTAGTTTCAGCGTTGTGCAGTCCTAAGTTTAAATTAAAATATCTTTGAAACGGTCCATTTTAAGGGTATTAAAAGTTATGCGTTTTTTAATCGAAATTGATTACTCTATCGATTTGGGCAATAAAAAAGTTGTGTTAAGAGAGCGAAAAAATGGAAAAACACAGAAAATGTGACCTGCAACTGTTGGAACCGGAAATTGAGTGGATGTATCCGGTTTTCGTGATTACCAGTTTAAAGGGTATGTTGTCACAGGGAAATGCTCCAAATTTTATAATATTTGGTCAAATAGTTCTAAAGTTATTACAAAAAAATCAAATTTCCATACCCACATTCCGAGGGCTGTAAAATTCTTATCAGTAGAGATAGAACACGAGTTATTATTTAAATTAACATCATTTTTTAGGTCATTTTTGAGGTTCAAATATTGCTTCATATTTATGAATAACCCTGTATAATATTTTTTGATACATGTTCATAGGAAACTTTTATCTTAAAATTGAATATTCTATCACCTGTTTAAATTTGTAACAATAAAAACAGAACAGCCTGTATACGAGTATGTAARMYAAAAGCGAGGACCATACGATATCTTATCTTTCATTATAACTGTAAGTAATAATTAATTTTAATTTCACATAATGTAATTATGATGAACTAGTTTAAGTATACAATGATCAATAGTAATATCCCGAGTGCACAAAGTGAATCAATTTGGCATACACGAGAGATATTTTCCAAAACAAAATTTACAAAAACAATATTCATTATGTGAAATTAAAAAAAAATTGTCAAAAAAAATATCAGCAGAACTTAATTTTGTTGACTATTTCTCTCACAAATTTTCAACCAATCAAATCTTTCAAATTTCTGAGATTCATCTAATTAGATTCGCCGTAATTTACCACACGGGGAAATTATCGATAATTTGAACGCCTGCTGAATTATCGAGTGATTTGAGTCGGATTGGAGGAATCTCAGAAATTTGAAAGATTTGATTGGTTGAAAATTTGTGAGAGAAATAGTCAACAAAATTAAGTTCTGCTCTCCAATTGGGTTTACACCAGGAAAAAATGTCCTCTTACCTCCTCACCCAGTAGGCTTTTCGCACATTGTGGAACAAAAATTCAAAATAACAGTAATATTTAAAATTTTAAAATTTTTAGACCAAACTTTCAGGTGATAAATGTTATCTAACCGTAACTGAAGTTATTTTTTTTTGTATTATCCTCTTGTATAAGCAATAAAAAAGGACTTTTTAGAACACTCAAAAAATCAAAAAATTACGTCTATGTCGTAATTCTGGTACAAGTGAAAATAAAATGAATAACAAGGTAGATTAGGAACTCAGACAAATAGTTTATATTGGAAGACTGGTCTTATTTTATAAAATTTGGTGTGTTTCTACGTTTTCTGCAAACTTATTAAAGCCCTTATACTTTTATGTCAAGCAATTTCATAAACTAAAATTAAAAGAAAACGAGTAATTTTTGATGCATTAGAAAAAAATATCTTCCTGAAATCATTACGAAAAAAATAATCGTATCTTAAAATAAAAAAAAGTAACTGCCATATGTATGTATATAACACAGGGTGATATTTTTTTAAACGAGCCACCTCTCAGAAAAGAAACAATAATTAGAAAATTCCGAGACAAATTAATTTTTTACATTTGATTACTGTCAAATCAACGTAGTCGACGTTTCATAGCTGTCCTTGCACTTTTATTGTAATTTGTTCTGGTAGATTTTGTTTTGCGTAACGTAAATAAAAAAAATTAAAAACTCAAACAAAACACACATCCAAATTCCTGATTAAAATACCTTTCAGTTGAGGGATAACCAAAGGGGTGACGCCATTTAAAATTTGAAAGGGTTGTTTGTATTAAAAAGGGAGTTAGCATGCTACAACTTTCAATAGTACACTAAAAGGTGTCTCTGTAAATAAAAATTGACTTGTCTCGGGATCTTCTAATTTTTGTTTATATTATTAAATATCCAGGGTGGTGCGTTTTAAAAAAATCATCCTGTATACTCCAAAACACCAATAATAGCTACACGTCCCTAAAATTGAACTTGGCAACATACCAAATATTTCTTATTCCAATCTTTGGAAAACTTGACATTAGCCGAATAACTTTATAAGTCTGTCCAACATGACATAAAAGCTTCCGTTTCAAGATATCGATAAAGTAATGCAATATTAAAATATTTCCCAGTAGGTTGTTCTTACTCCCATTTCACCTTTTCAGCGTCACACACTTTAATAGCGAAAAAGCTTCTCGACTACAATAAATATGCGGAAATCGAGGAAATAAACACAGTTATGTCAATCCACTACATTACCACCGACCTCCTTATGTCCCAAAACTCGTAACTCATCCACAAATCATTATTTATGAATCCTGTAGTGAATCTCAATTACGAATTGGTTCAATTTCCGCACATTGCACTAACGACTTAATTGAAACCTACAAATCATCTTACTTCTCTCTCCTCTTATTACGTTTTAAACACAGGTATACAAGCAATTACACGAAATTAAATTAAATCCACTACAGAAAATATCTACATAAATAAGTTTTTGCTAGAAGCGGCGTAAATTCCACCCATGCAAAACCGTTAAATAAATTTCCAATGACTTTTGTTTCTGCTTCTGCTCGTTGTTTTCTGTGTAATAATGGTATGCTTCGAGTGGGATTGTAGGAGGCGGCCGGTCTTAATAACTATAAATATGGCGCGTTTTTGCAGACTAACCAACAGTGTTCCAATTGGTATAAATCAAAGAGACAATTTTCAATGATACTATGCTAATTTTTATAACTCGAAAAAGTTACAACGATTTGTAAAATCAATAAATTCACTAGGTTTACTTAAAGAATTGGTAAAACCAACAAAATCACCAAAGTTTCTCTGCTTTTTAGTCTAAAACGTACCGAGTCTCTCGATTGACGTCTCCGTTTAGCGTGGGGAATTCAGGCTCATATTCCCTTAGGATGTGTCAACATCGCCGTCAAAGTATAGGAATTCTACACGTAATTAATAAATTAATGTTAACAACAAAGTTGGAGTTTGAATATACAACTATTTTAAGAGCCATTTGCAAATTATTTTAATACAATTTGTAAGTTACTCGTAAACTAGAGCACTTGAGGGATTTCGTGTCGGGAGTAACTTGACAAGAAGGAAGCTTTTTTCTGGTATTAATTGAACTAAAGAAGATGATTTTGTACAGTTTTTGGAAAATTTACTCAAAGTTGATACAGATTCGTTCAAACTATCGCAGCGTTGTGCAAACAGTACTAATGAAGCTCGTTACTCTCCGTCATTACCTTTCGCTTTTATTCAAACTGCAATTTTTCCCAGATATTAATAATCTGTCTAATAGATTAATAACACTGATTTGTAGAACAGATAATTACTCCATCTCTTCGTTTATTAGCTATAACGAGCTTCTACAAACCGCCAGTCTCGCGACTTTACCAAAAGATTTAAATTTCATTTTTTAGATAAAATAATTGTTCCGGCTAATTGACTCGGCTTCTGTATCCGACAGGACGAATAAAGCCAAGATTAATAAAGGGTTTTTTGTGTTTTGTTTCTGGGAAAATAAATGAGGTAAATACAAAAAAGCGAATTTTCCGGAAAAATTGTGTACAAAGCTTCCAATAACAGTAAATCTAAATTTTAAGAGGAGGAAGTTTTATGGTAGAAAAGTTATCAAGTGTTTTTTTATGTTAAAGTGTTCAAGTTTTCCTGTTATTTGTGATATAAATAATTGTAGAAATTGTAAAGCCATGTTCTTAGTTTATATTATATTGATTTTTAATATAACAGCTATATGGCAACTTGTCGGTAAAATAAATTAAATAAGAAACCACATCCATTTTTTGAAAGATTTCATAATTACCCTGAACCTAATATACAGGCGAAAAAAATAAATTGTGAAAACATAAAAATGTTTTTTCAGTACTGTAGAACCTTGTTTAGACCATATTATATAAGTATTCTGAAAATGTCACACAATGAAACAATATTTAAGATATACAGGGTTCTCTTTTCTGTGTGAGAAGTTTCTCATTATTAAAAAAACTATTAAACAAAACTATAAACTTTCCGACAAAATTGTTATAAAATCACAAATTTTAATAATAAAAAGTTCCAATTTCACTTTTGATGTTAAACCATCAAATTATTGTTTAATTCCATTTAAGTTAATTTTAATAGTATTTTATTCAACAAACATCTAATGATAAGTATTGATAAGTTTAGAAAACAAGCTGAGCGCGAGTTTTGTGATCATCTGAATGAATAGTAGCCATTATATGCGAGGAAAATAATACCTATATACTTTTTTGTTACGTAAACAATTTCTTTCAAGATCAAATTTATAACGCAGACTGCAGGTTGTTAGAGTTTTTTCTTATTACAGTCAGAATGCAAAATTCAAAGTCAAACTAAAATCAAAAATGATATTTTTTGATAGTAATACTAAAGTATAATTCCTCAGTGATTTGTAAGTTATTTATAAGTAATTACAGTGTTTGACTGGCATGAAATCAGCGGAGTTGTATCTTGTATATTTTTAGTAAATGGCACATCAAACCATAACATTAAACCAAATTAATTGTTTCTTTTGGCTTACTTTTTTTGTTAGCTAACTTTTCAACTAACAACGCATTTTTTTCCTTATTCCTTCAAAAATCAAAGACCTATCCGACTCTCCCAACGAAAACTACAGTAACTCATAAAAATTTGTTTTTGAGTACGATGGTTTATGTAGCGCCCAAAATACAAAAACAATGAGAGAAACGTTTTTCGAATAAACAATATTATTACCAAAACTTAGACCCTTAGCAATTTTCAATAATATTAAACAGTTCCTTGCTTTATTATTAAGAATAAAAGATTCAATGTAATTTTTCTCAAAAATGTAATTTTTGAGTTACTCGTACTATACAGGGTGTTTCAGATAACTTTGAGGCTTGCGCCTAATGTACGCACCAAATATACAAAAGTCACAAAAAATACACTTCTAACTATTTAATTTATGGAAATAAACTGCAGTTTTTCAGAAACAGTTATCATTTGTTCTAACAAGAGACAGCATGAATATGATTCCAGTTTATCTATCTTAATCACTAACTAACTAAAAACGTTGTAATTTTTGAAAGGGTGAACAAACTAGAGAAGATAATTCAATTTTTCAAAATTTGTAATAGAGTTCATATCGGAATATGTATTATTGATTGCATCTTACAGGCGCAGGCCTCGTAAAATTATGTGAAACACCTTGTAGTTTTCGTTGGAAGAGTCGTATTGTAAATAATAAAAGTTTACTCTAGTCTAGGTGATCAAAGCTTACTAGAATGCAATTACTTTTTACTCCAGTCATCTAATTTTTGATTTTACAGTTTTACAGTAATTCTTCCACTTCTTGACCTTTGTTTAATGTATGATTACAGATAATTTATTTTTATAATCAAAAACAATCAAAAGACACAGTGTAAATAACAAAAACTGGCAGCTGTCTGGAAAAAAAAATAAAAACCAAAAGTTTTTTAAATATGATTTCATTTATTATATATATATATATATGCATTTATTGAAATTAGATAAAAAATAAACTAGAAAAAAAATCCGTCAGACAGAATGTCTCATTAAATTATTTCCAAATCATCTGAAAACGTTGCAAATTGTCAAAATAAATATCACCACTGTGGTGTAAACTGTAAAATTTTTAATTAAACGTTGGCGTTTTGACGCGGCGGTAATACTTGATTCACTCTGTGCTCGTCCTGTTTAAGTCCATTACAAATACCGTCTTCCATTGTTATGTAATGGAGAAGATCTCATCATATTAAAACCCTCTACCTGAGTTCTTTGTCACTGTAGATGCTTCCAACAATGTTATCCTTCTCTCGATATCACGTTACAATATAAATAATTGTTTGTACAGTGCGGATAAAAAGGCTAAAAACTGTTCAGAGTTAGTACACAATGGCGCGCATTCGATTAAAACCGAATCTGCAATGTTCATCAACATTATAATCGAGTGTGGGTCCGTTAAATAGCATGTTACACCCCAGATAATAACAGTTTGATTGTGTTTGAAGGGGTAGGGCCAATAGAGGAAATTGTTCAGCCTATTCTGTCTCGTCTCTCATTTAAATCCAAGGTTTGGCTTTTGTTCGGAAGGTGTAATTTGAATTTTTTCTCAAAGCACGTGACAACTTCCATGGTGGCACGTCTTCAAGCCTCTCTCAAGGGGGTCTCAACCCGACCTCTTGCCTAATTATAAATAAGTTATAAGGCACTAATAAGGGCCTCGAGGGACCACAAATGATAGATCTTCGAGCGGAACGCTTTGTAAAAAAGAGATTTTTGAAAAAGTTCGCCCACCTTGGAAGTGAATGAAATTTATCGAGGGTCATTATGTCCGGTTTTAACGTCGTCGTAAAACACAAAGTGGGGTTTATGATTTCTTCTATTTTCGTTTGATTCGAAGACGGTTTTATTTAGATGTTGCATCTGGCGTTGTCTAGGGATGAATTCGCGACCCATTGACTTCATCGCTGAGGTGTACAAGACATGACATAAATGCTCTGTTCTCTCACAAACGGTGCCTTTGAAGTCAGCTTCAGATATCGAACTTTTTATTGAATGTGTAGGAGGAATGGCGAGTGGGTGACGAGGTTTACTACTAATTGTTGTTTTTATGTCGGAATAAATTTAAACGTTTTCGGAGTACACTTTGAGCAAGCGTTCTAGCTAAAAATCCCTATTTCTTTAAATTTTTCCTCGTATTTCAAATTACAGAACATCTAAACATAAATCGGGGTTTAGACTAACAATAAAATGTTTTGCAATCATTTTAAATACCAAGATACGGGCACTTTACTTTCTAAAAATATTTTTAACGAGTTCATGCGGTTTTTCTGTGTATTCAATTTTTGCCTTATTTTTTACTTTTAAATTCAGTAAAAATAAAACTAGCTATTTTAAGATGTTAAGAAATGTTTATGACAGAAAAAGTTTTTTAAACTTTGAAGCTTCATTTAAATATGTATACTTACATACACATCACGAAACGAAATTAAAAAACTTACCATATAGCCGTGCTTACGGGATTCTACCTACAAAAATTTTAAAGCTATGAGAGTTTTGAACTTTGACTCAGTTTATGTCTGTTGGAAAAATAAGTTTTTTTTGCCATTAGAAGAGGAAACAAGAAAGCTGTATCCTAAATTGTAACTGTATTTAATGTTATTTGTGGCTTTTATTGACAAAATTTTTGTATCTTTACTGTATAATTATAAAAAAAAACATATCATCTATATCATTAAATAGATATTAAAAAATCTCAAATGTGAAAATAGAAATGTCAAAATTTTTTGACAGATAGTATTTCTTGAACATGTTTTTCATGTTCCTAGTATCTTATCTTACTTAAAATTTTTCTTTGAAGCGCGAGCTCTAACACTGTATAAAATAAAAATTCACATTATGAAAGGAAACAATTTATTTTATGTTATTTGTTTGAGAACTGCTGTGGCTGCAACAATGGCCATTAGTATCATTACCATGTGTTTCACCTAAATCATAATCACGACAACCAATTTACTATTTTAATATTTACTTGTTGCAACAATACAATTTTATCCTAATAAAGAAATAATTCCAGTGACCCCCAAACCTTGAACCAAAATTTTAGGGTTAAATAACAGTTTTAATAAGAACAATTCTATGAGTTTTCAACTCCAACTAGGTAAACAGCCTGTATGTACCACATTAGCATCGTTTAATACAAAATTTAATTTAGAAATTTTGACCATTTAATGACCCAACTTAATTGTTAAATTATAAAACAGACTTCTTTTATTCATACAAAAACGTCATTATTCTAAACATTTAGTAACAGTCCCAAATAAACAAAATTAAAAATTAGTTTTAGAATGTACTTTGTAAGGTTTACAAAATTGTCTAAAACTGTCATACATACAAGATGAACAAAAAGTATTTTGTTTTTCAAAATTTGCCTTCAGAAAATAATTAAAAATGAAATTATTATAAAAAATGTGATCTTTTTTGAAAAGAAGATTTTGTTTTGCTTTTGAGTTTAGCGACTTTTTTGTCAAAATGGCAACTAAAAATAAAAAAAAATCGATAAAACTTGAAAAAAAAATTGAGACAGTTGTAATCCTTAGATCATATATTTGTAAAAAAATAGTTTAATTGTTATTTAAAAAAATATATTTTTTTTAAACTCAAAACAAAAATTCGAAAAATTTTATTTCTAAGAAACGTCACATTTTTATAGTACTTTATCATTGATTAATTAATTTTATTAAAAAACTTATGTTTCGTCATTATTTTGTATAAAAGAAACAAGTTTCTAAATTAAAATTTTCATCAAATTTTGCTAAGGGTGCAAGTGGTGAAAAATTACTTTTGCGAATTCATTTTTTTGTTTTGAGTTCTCTTATTGAGTTTTCTTATTTTTAGTTAATAATTCAGTGCAACATGTGGATTTATCGTTTGACTTGCAAAAATGTGTGCTTTTTTTACAATATTTTAATTATTTTTTATTAAAATTAATATTGTAATACTGGGTTTAAAATTGTAATATTTTTATTGTGAGTTGAATGGCCGCCGTGTCCCCAATTTTCGTATGTTTGCCCTCTTTAGTGATTAATAGAATTGGATAGCCCCGAAATTAAGCGTTGGCTCCATCAGGGCATAGTCCCCCTTTGTCTTGTTCGATGAAGTCATAACATCCCTCCCTTTATTTGCTCTTCCATCATCCATCGTCTAGCGTCGATCAGATCTAATCAATCAGATCAGAATTCAGTCGATCGAAAGAGCACCCCATCGCGGGTGACAAACAAAAGCCATCAATAATAGCCCCGCCACCGCAACCAGTATATCGCGTGTCGTAACGGAACCGGAAACACATCAAATCCGTTTTAAATCTATTAACGGTCCATTCGAGACCGCCAGTTTCCGAAATATGAGCACGTGGCTGACTGCCCTTTTGTACATCGAGTGATTTATGTGTAGTTTTATCGTCTCGCCACCCTCATGTTCGAAAAACGTCAGAAGGCGCGATTTCACAACTATGTGTCAACTGCATTTGATTCGAGTCTTTGTAGTCGAGATATTTTTACCGCTGGATAAATAATGGTACAACAGTGTCCAAATATTTATCCAATAACATCAACACTTTACATTCAATGAAAATCCGGATGATATTGGCACTGGCAGATTGTTTATTTTATGTGCGATGAACAATAGGGCAAACATGCATTTCGATTAGAACAGGAATTTCAGGAAGACAAAAATAGATAATTGTGATGAAAGCTTAATTGGAATGTAAAAATTTGTCATTACAGGTTTTTTATACACAACCAGCGGAATGGAAAATTAATTACCAATAAAACTAGTTATGATTTCCAATTTTTCCCAACAAAAAATTGTTACAGAAAATATCAAATCAACGTTTTATATTTTCACCAATTTTTGCAAACTAACAAAACAGAACAATTTTCAAAATAGTCGGCTGTTCCGGATAAACCCCACATTAGAAGTTATTAGGAGTTCTAACAATGATATTTACCTAAAATTTTGTTTCCAACTATAATCGGATATCAACGTCGTTATTTTAAATAGAAAGTTATTTTTTTGCGTTGTTGGAGTACTCAAGTGATTTTGAGAGTTTTTTCTAGCCGTTCCTATACCCAAGTTTAACCGTTTTCAAAATATTTAGACCTTTTTAAAATCTTTTGGATTTGAATATATTCAAAAATCGATAACTCTACAATTTTTTATTATGTTGACACCGTATTTGGGTATACGAGAGAGAAAGGTTAAATCTCTCCTTTGGTGTATTCATAATTGGAAAAATAATTAACAAACCCCAATTTTTTCTTAACTAAATGAAGGGGAATTTAGTTCTGCTTCGATCAGTGATAACAATGTTTGATAGTTTTCAAGTTATAGTAACTTCCTTTGATATTGTGAGAAATTCATTAGCCATAACTATTTTAGCATATGTTGTCATAGAAATAAAAAAAGAATAGAATATCAAAGTTATTCAAAATTAGATTAAATAAACTAAGTTTGTATTTACGAATAGAATAACACAAATGTGAAAAAAACTTGGCGTTTTTTCAATGAAAAATGTTTCCGAGGCAAACTATACGAAAACTATAATGAACTTCTTCCATTGTAAAAAAAAAAGACAAATTAACTTAGAAATCATTAAATTTAGGTATAGGAAATGTTGATACAGATCGATGCAGAATTAGATTTTCTTTCATTTATTGGAAAAAAAATTGGAGCGTTTCGCTTGAAAAAATTCAGTTACGGGTATTTGAAGTTTCCCAAACGTAACTTTAAATTTTGGAAATTTGTTAATTATTTTTTCAATTTTAAATACACGTAAAAAAAGATCTAAACTTTTTTGATTTCATATGCCCAAATACAATTTCAAAATAATTAAAAATGGTATAGTTATCGATTTTAAGAGAGGAAAATGCAAATTAACAAAAATTCAAAAAAGTCTAAATATGTATATCAAAAACGGTTAAATATAGATATAGAAAAGTCTGATAAAAACTCTCTCAAAATCACTTGAGGAATAAAAGAACGCAATAAAAACCATAACATATTACTTAAAATAACGAAGTTGATACCCACCCACTACCGGTGTAACCGGAACTTCTGCCATCTTGAAAAGATTTTAATTAAGCAGGATCTAAACGATTATCAAAAATCACTGTTAGAACTTCCAAAACTTCGGAATAAACATTAAAAAAATCAATCTAAAAAAATAAAAATACAGCTAAACTTAAGTAGCCTTTTCCTTTTCGTCGTACTTTTTGTATAAATTGTACAATCAAACAAAAAACTATTCACCGGTCTCATGGTAAAAGTTCTTGGCACGCTCTATTCATCGAGTGACTAGTATTATTATAAAATTAATGGAAGAGTATAGGAAAAACGCAATAATTCGAATAACAATTTTTATAACGTATAGCAAAAACTTGCCTAGTGCTGTATGTATTTTCTCTCCATTGAAAGAAATAAATATTAGGAAAAATTGTGAAAAAGAACTAAACTTAAAACATAATTCTTTATAAATAAACAAAAGACAATATTTATTAAAAGCTAAAAATTCCAAAGAACATCTTTTTATTCCGAGTGTTGTATCTAAAAAATGTTAAACGTTGTTTTTTTCATCATTTTTTTATTTCAAAAAGCAAAACCATAGATGTTTAAGCAAATTTCCTTTCCTTAACATTTAAAATTAATAATTGACTTTGTTTTAAGATTGAAGTGTTTTGATTAATAACACAGACTGTGCTAGTTTGGACACCCCGTATAATGAGACTCGTAACATTTATTTAATTTGTTTCAATTTTCTCGTAAAAAATGTCACCGCGATCATTTTATCGTAAAATCTCCAATTAAATTGTCAAAAGATCACTCTTTTCCTTTGTGTTTTTATCCGATTCGCGCCGCGAAAATGTGCTTTGTTTCACGTTAATGGTTAATAAACGAAACAATCCGCAAGAATGTGTCTCAAACGCCATCAACAACGTGCATAGTTGCCTTCGAGCATAAAAATCATCTCTTTTCATTACTGAAGTCCTCTGGCAGTGGTCCATGTCGCGCCGTCTCATTTGGAAGCTCCGCCAATGAAAACATTTGGTTTTTACCTCTGTATCCTCAACGGAAAGATATTTTACGCTCGAATAAATTTCATTTGTGGAATAACAAATATGTTGACAATTTCTGTAGGCCCGACAATTAATTAACTCCAACATTTATGCCAGCAAGATCCTGTTAAGTTAGCGTGTAATATGTTCTTCGAAAATCTTGGATCGAGGCCAGCAGATAGATCCTCGAATAAAAACTTAAAATTCATGATGGCAAGCGAGATTTATCAGAGGGTTTTATCGAATAAACTGGGGTTATTAATCGCGGAAAAGTCGCACTTTTTACGCCAATTCGATTTGATTAACTTGTTTGTTTTAAATGTTATAATCCCGTCCAAGAGCTTTGCATATCAAAGTCGTAATTCGCTTTAATGTGCTTATATTATTTTGTTTAGCTTTAGGTGAAACCTGGGCTAAGTTTGCAAGTTATTCTTCGTCCTCTGGATACAAACAATTTCTATGTGTTTGTTCTCTTTGGAGCTGGAATATTTGTTAGTAGTCAAGTTAATGGTCGATATTAAGTAATTTGCTGAATATTTAACAAATAACATTTGCATCTGTTAGCATAATCAAGACTTCCTCGAGTCTCAAATGTAATTTGGAGTCGCATTTACATAAACATCTACTTCAAAATTTAGCTGTGCGGGATCCCGTCGTTATTTGCATCTTACACCTGCATCTCAAAAGAGAAATCTTCCCCAACTTGTTAATGTCATGGAGTCGTAGAAATTACTCGCGTGTCTCGTACTAGCAGCGTTTGCTGAAAAATCTCAATACGACAGTTGGCTTTAAGCTCGTATTAAAGGGACAATACAAAAATACAAAAAGCCCAAGAATTAATTGAAAGAAAAACAATCTCACTTCTAATAATTCTACTTAAAAAAGACATTATAAAACTGGCTGAAATATAATTTTTTTAAATAAAAGTAGTGTAGAGTTTAACAACAACTGAAAGGTAACAACTGCAAACAAGATGTCATATGCATTTATCACGAGTTTGCTTCACTCTGTATACAGTTTTCTGACGTCTTATTTTGAAGTTAATTTGATATCAATTCTTTTTTGTCATTTGGCTATGTTTTTATCTTTCTTATTTTATATAGAGGTTTCAATATGCGTCATTTTGACATCTTTTCTTCGTTTACAAAATACATAAAAATGTTCCGAATTATAAACATTTTTTTAATTTTCTCTCTAAGCAATGATTTAATAAAGCATGAACAACATCTGGCCACTTTTCTCGAAGAAATCTTTTCACATTCGAGTTTTCGATTCCTGATTGACAAGAAAAACTAGGAGCCGCACAATCCGACCCTTGTGAGACTTCACGTCGACAAAACGTGTCACAAACACGCTGAAAAGCATGAACTGATAATCGAGAACAGAATATTTCAGTAATATTAAGTTTCAGTCGGATTTAGACCACGAAACTTTTTCCGAAGTTATTGTGACTGAAAGCTAATTGGAAACATGTCTGTTGTAGTTTTTTTTTTGAAAAGATCTTGGGCTAACTTTAGCCATAAAGACACAAACTTTGTTGTAGTTATTTGATCTTGAACGGAGTATTGTTAATGGCATTATCGTGTTGCTATCTCTAGAATAGAAATTAATTTGAGAAACTTGTTGGGGAAATATTTTAATGTGGCTTATTCAGAATTTATCAGAGTAGGAGTAGTATAATCGAGGCTGAAATTTCAGCCAATATTTAAATTCGTGTAGGAGAATCTCCCAAACACGGGATAGGATAATAAAAACGCAAATAATAGGTTGGAATTCAATTTATACGAATAGGATAAAACAAAGACACTCCACAAACAAAACAACAATATTATAAACATTTATGACTCTTATTATTGGACTTGGAATAGAGTCTGACTTTTGCAAGGCGTCTTTACGATCGTTCAAAGACCTGAAACGCGGTAAAAATGCTAATTACATAGACACTAAAAAGAGTTAACCGTATTTGCGCTTATGGGAAATGTAATCATCGTTATATTTCCACACAAGACAAGAAAACATGACAGTTCAATGAGGGAAAAAATAATAAGAGGCTAATATAAACCGCAAGATATTTAGTGGTCTTAAGCTACACAATGACTTTACCAACTACAACGTACGGTCCATTTACCCCAACCGCAAATTGCTGTGTCTTTGCGGGTTCGCCATATAAGCTCCTCTTTATCATTACAATCGAGTCGTCGGAAGTATTAGTGGCTTTTTATTGACTTTTAAAAGTGTTTGCTGCATTTATAACCATTTTGCATAAGAGGGTCGTCGTTGTAAACACGAAGTTAAATACGTGTGCTCGGTTTTAATTAAACCTTTTCAACAATTGCTCTCCAAAAGTAATTAAAAATATTTTGCAAATAGCACATTTGTATACATTTATCCTGATATTCAGGATAGCGTAAATTTTCGTTATTTGAACAACTTCTATAGCATCAACTAAAAATGATAAATCACTATTTTAAAAATATATCAGACTTTATTTGTAGTTTCATTACCTACTCATTAAGTTACTGGGCTTCATTGCTCCTTTTATAAATTCTGTATATCAAAAAAAAAAATTAGTATTTGAACAAACCTGCATGAGTACAGGGTCCACAGTATCTTCACTATTAGCTATAAAAATGTTATGAACATAGCTTAATGTTAAATTAAAAAATTCTACAGAAAACAGTAAAAAATTTTCATTTTCCATTACTTTCGAAAGAAAGACGAGTGTTATTCAGTTCTATTTATTTGAAGATAAGTCACTCATTAAAATCAATAGAAAGTCCTAAAATATATCCAAAAAAGTAAAAATATAGATAACTACAATACCTATATTAAATTACAAATTCTATTGTTAGCCTCAATAAACCCGAAATATTCCCTAGCTCAAAATGCTCACTACATTATTGTCTTTTTTCTTTTTTACTTTATTTTCCTTTGTCTTCAAGCACGGCCATTGTATGTTGATACATTTTTAAGTAAGCCCTTGACTCCTCCAAATGTCATATGCTGGCCTGTTTGTCATCTTAAAATATAAATTTCATTCCAAGTAAAAGAAAAATACCCAGTTGAACATAATAAACGTTAAATCTAATTTTCACAATTGGAATAGAATTATGGATACCAAACAAATAATTAAAAAAAAATCTCGAATATAAAGTCGAGTAACTCAAAATCAATTCATAAACTTTTAAATCTGAGAAAAGTATTTTTTAATTTTAGGAACAATTTTGTTTGTCAGATGTTACATTTACTACGTTTCCATGATGAATTGAAAATCGATTTGAATCTCAAGATCGATACGGCAAATTCTGGAAAGTACAATTTTTGCATCGAAACAGTATCCTACTGAATCCAACCGTACTTTGCCGGGCTTGTGTCAAAAAGTTGACGGTGAAAAGCTGTCGTTATGTGAAGTCATTTCGGTCTTATTTTGTTTTTTTTTTTCAAAAAAAAAGATTCCAAACTACTTCATGGAAACACACACGGACTCAATTCCAATACCGTTTTCAATTCGAATTCAATTCCTCATGGGAACGTAGTAATTCTTGGACTCGTGTTATATTTACTGAAAATTAGTAACTAGCTATTACCTACATTGAAAATATGATTTTGGTTTTATGAAAATGAAACAAATATTCGCTCTGAAGTCTTATATGATTACATTTTTTTATATCTTCTTCCACCAGATCAAATGCTCCTTTTGATTTTTCTTTTTTATTCTGCCTCAATATTGCATCGAGTTATGCAATGTCCATCCAAAAAATCAGCATAAAACCTTCTCGCAAAATTCCAACTCGAGATCCACTCAACTCTTTATCCACATATCCTTAAGAGCAACATCCCTTATTTACATAAGCGCATACTTTTAAAACTCGCTCGGTTTGCACAAATGCACCAAATGCAATCCGTGTTTACCCTATAGTCAAAACCACTGAAAATTCCATAAATTATTTTTCTCTTTTCGGAAATCCCCTTTATTAAGTTTATTCGAGAGACGCATTATTGAATGTGTGCTTTCGACGCCCTCCAATTTGTGTAAGTCAGAGGTGTTGCTTGTGTGCCATTCATCTTACCAAACCGCAATATCTTTTACTTGACATATTTATAAAATATAGTGTTGTCGTGAAGCCGCAGAAAACGTGTCGTCGTCGGCTCTCATTTATGTATTTCAAGCAATTGGAGTCTCTATAAGATATTTGCCTTTTGGAACATTAGGTTGTCATCACTGATCGAGTAAACAACTCAATCTCCGACAAAAATAGATTAAAAAGAAATTTAAAAAAACTCACCCTTTTAGGTAAAATCAATATCAATGGTTAAAAGAGCAATTTTAAACATGAGCCACAATTATAAAACTAAAACTCATTAAATTGTTGCTTTTGATGTAATTTCATCGTCAACAAAGCGGATCGTTTCTTTTCTTCCTGTTTACTAAAATTTAAATATAAACAGCACACTTCCCAAACACAAACATCAAAGTACTTTAAACACTTCGATTCGGTGCAAACTCGGTTTCAACCTCATTAAATTAATTCCATACAATTTCGTTCATTTTTTCAAACGAATTTCACATAACCGGCTTTGAAGTCGTCTTCATCTGTTACATTTTAGTCAATTGAGAAGTTGATTAATATACATCAGAGAGGGTGACCACATCGTCTGAACAGAGAGAGCAATTCGCATGTAAATTTTAATAGGATGCAGCAATCTAACTTTGAATCAATATGGTAGCTAGGTACAGCTTTGACATGTTCAAAAAAACAAGGTTTTGTATGAAATTGCGAAACGTTCGTTTATTATCATTAATAATGTCGAGAGAGATTGAGAGAAAATACAAGATATTTTTATTTCAACACGAATGTTTGAAATAGCGTTGTGATAAATTATTCAGCGTGTTTTATGTTGTGACGTAGAATATATGGAAATTGAAAAATGAATAATCATAAATTACACGAATCGGAATTTATTTTGGTGGGCTTGTCTGTTTTATTTCTTTAATTGTGTTTTATAATGTTTCGAATGTGGACTGCTCAAGAGACCATTGTGTGGCTAATTTATGACAAAATTAAATAACACTTAAAAAACCAATCGAATTTGTAATTAACAGGCCAGGTTTTACTCAATCAGGAAAGTAAATAAAATAATTATGTTTAATTTAAGCAAACAAAATCGATGAATATTTATTTTATTAGAAGTGAGGGAAAATCTTATTTTTACACACTAAAAAAATTTTGCCTCTTCACTAAAAAAGCTCTCTCTAACCTATGCATTTAAGTAATAATTTCAAAGTTAACTGTTAGACCAGGACAGAGTAATACCAAATTTCCAAAGATAAATAAAGAGAAGGAATAAAAGATTACTTGTGTGTTGCATTAATATTTATCTTCTCAGTGTCTGAGGATCTTGTCTTTTCTAGACTCAAAATATAAAAAAATCTAATTTTCAAATGATAAAATGGTAGAAATCATTATTTATGGAAGAGAAATATGTTTTCCGGTTAAGATGTAATTCGTAATGAAATTTAATTTAAACCTAGTTCATGCTGCTTTTCATTACAAAGGGTTTAAATAAATCAAAATTTTTCAAAAAAATATGTACAACATAAACACAAAAAGAAAATGAATTAACATACAATTAAAATACAAATCAAATTAGAACTTTTTTCCTATAGTGTTTTCTGCAGCATAAAATATTCTCAAAAACATAGAAGACAACTTTGTTAGGAAAAAAATGTAATAAATATAAATTTATCTAGTCCTCAATTTGCCTGCTAAAAATCTATACTTAAAACTTTTAATTCTATTGCTTTTTTTGCAGTCAAACATTTATATATTATTATATCTTACTACCCAAAAATATAGTATGTATGTACTTACATTTTAATCCAAAAAAAAAAAAAAACAAGGCTTTACATAACTAGAAACTACACAAAATGTAAAAAGTTTATTTAAAAGTAGAATTTAGAGCCAAATTTTCAATTTTTCCATTAAGGTTGAACTATATTGAATGAAGTAGTTCAAAAATTCTGAAAAAAATATCGTAAACTTTTAGTGGCCTTAGCAGCAATATATATATAATTTTTTTGTCCGTGTCGTTTACAAGTAAATTAAAAAAAAACTCTATTTTTGGCCATTTTATTTTTTTATTTAAAAACTGTACCGAAATACCTACATTCGCATTGACTTTTAAAAACGTATTGTGTGCTTGTTTCTCCTAAAGCTAAATTTGAATCGATTTGACTTCATCCGCAGCCAAAAACAATTTGCAAAACCGAAAAAAATGTCCTTTTGCGCAATATCCTGCCTTTTGAAATTCCGCGAGACTGCTTTAATCAGTTATTGAGTTACAATCATAAGTCGGAAATGACGTTATTATAGCGAAAATATTTATCAACATGTATACATACATCTCTTAAAATAATATTGGACATTTGCCAGATCCCCTTATCTGAAAATACACTTTATATAAAAGCGACTCGAACCAATATAGATAATTAGATGTTGCTTTTCACTCCACTTCGGTGTCATGTATTGTATGTACTGTTTCATATTCCTAATTTCAGGTTATCATATCCCGAGCAACGCTCCTCGTTTATTAGCTGTCCAAGCGTACCAACTTCAATTATAATAATTTCCAGCAATCTGCCAGGAAGGCCAGTTCACTGTTTTAAATAAATAACAAGCTACTGAAATAACAATTGGATCCTTCATATGCAAATGAAGCGTCCAATTTGGTGTTTTTTTGCGTTTATCTAAATTAAACTCGTTGTTTACACCTGCTGGTAGCAGATGTATCACTTTGGGACAATTAAATTGCAGTTTTCAAACCGATTTAATTTAGGTCAATAGTCTGGTAGAGAAAAAAAGCCTTTACAATTTCGCGACTTAGACGGATAAATAGCATTCTCCCCGGAGCCTGTAAATTGCTTTTATTATACCTTTTGGAGCATCATGACATGTTATAGTAATGCGGAACGACAGAGTTCTAAGTGCATGGTGCAAACAACCCGGAAAGATTCAAAACTTAAGTGAAACAATGATTAGTAGAATTTGCGAGTTTGGTAGATGCGGGTTGAAGAGTTTTTGAGGAAACTTAATCATTTTGGAAGTTTCAAAACTGAACTTAGGGTAATGTATACACACAATCTTGCTTTGCTTGTTCGACAAGAATAATGAAAAAGGAAAAATGAAGTTGAAGTTTCAAGTTTGAAAAAGAAACAGATGGGATATTGATCGGAGGTTTTGAAACAACAAAACAAGAATATGCAAAATAAACGAATTTGTGAAGCTAGTTTGAGACAGTTCGAAAAAATGTATCAATGTTTAAATGAAAATTAAAAATTTTTCATGTTTTATAAAAAAAATTAATGAAGATTGCAATAATATCCACATAAAAAAACCTGATCTGACCCAGCTCAAAAACTGTCCAGTAACTTTTTTTGTTTTGAAAGTAATTTTGAACATAAGGTTGTAAAAATAGTACTCCTAGTTTTTATATAACTTCGAATCAACAAAGTTACATTTGAATACTCTTTCTATCAATAACAAAATTTCGTTATTTTCATCACAACTAAAAAATAACAAGTATAAAGTAAACAAACTAAAAAAATAAAATAAAACAGATAAAAGTGTTTTCTAGTACGGTAAAAATTTAAAAATACAAGAAAATACTTGCAGTAGGTAACTAAATTTCTTCAACTTTTTTTTCAAAAATCTAGTACATAGAGTAACTTGTAAAACCTAAAAACTTTTTTTTTTGTTTTTTTGATATTCATAGTTTTCATTTGCCAAGAAAATTACGTGCCACAATAAATGATCCATTTCAGTAAAAACCAACACTATAATAAGCAATTAAATAAACAAAATAATCAAGAGATTTTCGAAAGTGTTTACTAATTAAACTAGTGCATCATCACTAGTGCATCATCACTAGTGCAGTTAGTAGTGCAAAATGTCGGATGCTGATGGCCTACAATGTACAGAAATTGCTCAAGCAGCAAAAGAGACAATAAAGAAACAACATTGGTAAATGTCATAGTGAAAGTAAAAACGCTTAAGCGCAAAAATAGAATTTTTACTCAATGGTTGAAAGGTAAAACTTTTACTTGTGACATTTAGTCATAAAAGTGGTCACTTTAGCGAGGTTTACAAATAAAACATTTAATTAATATGTCTGAATGTGCCAAAAGCAATTTTAAAAAAAGTTCCAATTAAAATTTAATTCATACCAACTTTTTGAGTTCCTCAGTTTCAAACGCTCCTGCTTAAAGTTTCAATTCAATTAATCACTTTTTGTCTTTTCTAAGTAGATATTAATTTAAAGGTGTTAATGACCCTGTGAATTTCTATTTCGGTAAAATGAATTTCAACTTTCAACGATTTCATTTCACCCCTTTAATTGACAAACAAAAATCTTTCGATAAATCAATCGTCTAACAAAATTTTAAAAACCTAAACAATTTTTTTCACTACTTTTTCACAGGGACCAGTGGCGTATTATAGCAAAAGCCTAAGAAGCCCAGGCGTGAGGCGCAAAAATTTCAAGGGGCGCAAAATTTTGTGACAGATTTTTTTCTCGAGTTACCTTATAGACTTGACTTAGAAACCTATTATGACGTTTTTGGAAGATAATACTAGAGAGGTTCAACCAAGTGAACCAAAAACTTCAAACTGTAAATATTGATCCTACAAGCAATCAAATTGTGTAATAATGCAAGTTACCAGTATGTCACTAGACGAAGAAAAAAGAGATTGAAGCAATTTGATGAGACAAGAGAAGACCGAGATGTTGAATTCAACGGAAAAGATGAATTTGCATTCAGATATTTCTTCCACAGATCGACAAGCTGTAAACTGAGCTTTTCAAGAGGCGAAAGTCGTATTTAGAGAGTAATGAAGAATTCGGATTTTGTGAGCTCATTTCCAATTATCACCACGGATCAAATCAAAGAAAAATGCTCATAGTTGGTTATAACGTCTAATGGACACTTGGACTTACTTACAACACAAAACTGAAGCTGAAAAATATTGATGACTTGTTTCCTAATCTTGGGATTTTGTTGAGAATGTTTGCTTCTAAAGCGGTGACTAATTTTACAGATGAAAGCTCCTTTTCGGCAGATCTACATTACCTAATCTTAAATTAAACGCGCTAGCAATAATGTGCATCGAAAATGAAGTCCTTTGACAAAATTATTAACGTATTTGCTGACGAGAAAGGCAGAAAGAAACCTTTTCGAATCAACAATCATTGCTTTGTAAATCGTTACCCATTTTTTTTTTCTATTTTTGAATTATCTATAATCTAATTACTATAGAAAAAACAATACGCGTTTATTAAGTGACAATTTTACAATCAATCAATGTGATACTCACCATTACCATTAACAAAATTAATAAAAAAAGAAGAGAATGCTATATCAAACACTAAAATGTTAAAAAAGTGTCAGTGAAACAGAAAAAATCAAAGAACACTTCAAGGAACTGTTTATAGACGGTTACAAGTAATTTGACTGCAAGCGAACATAATAAATAACATTTTTATTTATGTTTTGTAAGCCCTCTTAGGTCAACTAACTTTTAATTATACTTTTTATTATCGCGTCTGGATATGAAGTTGTGGCACTGGCAACAGAGAAGTAACTAGTTTTGAAAAATATTTCTTCAAAAATGAGTAGTAAACGGACAAGACAATTCTTCTGTATTAAACGAGTTTTTATTTTATAGTTTTTATTTATTTATTTAATGTCACTTCAAAAATAACTTTTATATTGTAACTGGTAGTAACGAGGCGATTACGCAATAACACAAATTTAATTTTTACAATTCTGAAATAACATCAGATGCATATTGCAGTAAGTATACATAGTATACTTACTTAGTATTTGAGTATCGTCAAATATCTGACGAGAGAGCATTACCATTTTGTATCCTTTCTATGTTCCTATTTTTTCAGTTTTTTTTTTAAATTCGCTTCACCTTTTTGCCGCTTTTAATTCCGTTTGTGTCTTGCCAGTTGACTAACCCTCCCCGAGGAATCCCAAGATTAATTTAGCAATCAACCAGCTTAAGCCGTCTAATTCTCTCGAGTTTAGTCTGGAGGCTCTCAGCGAGTCCACTACTCCTATTAATAGTTAGGTAAGGTAAGGTCTGGGATTGTTTTCCTCGGGGAAAACACGCAACGACTGACCCTTCCAAAGTGCCTCACTTGCATTCAATTCCCGGAGATTCTCCCTAGACGTGACCACTTCGAGTGCTTACCTGAAACAAACAGAATTTTTTTAGATAATTACTTCTCAAGTCATTTCGTTGACAAATGCCCCTCCTCGATCATCAATCACAACCTTCAGTCCTTTTATTATTCTATTTGATAACCGATCCGTCCTAAGTTGTGACATCGTTTAAAAAAAGACTGATTGACGAAGTTTCTTGGCTTTTTCCTCGCCTCGACATAAAAAAGTGTCGTTACTGATGCCGAGAATCATCATAAAATGTCTGTCGCTCGTGAAAAACTTGGGTAACTGATGAGAACGAGGAGATGGGGATTTGTTTCAAAAAAATCCAGAACATTAGTTTCTTTTACTTGATAGATTATATTGAAGGCATTAAGCTTGTCTTGGGCGAATTTCGTGTCATTTATCACAGTTTAAAAACACAACAAAGTTGCAAATTATTGTAACAGAGTTGAGAGTCATTATTGGCTTTTGTTTGGCTTGAAAAACATCAATATCGAAAATTACCTGACTAGAAACCCGATCCGAGATAAATTATAAAGCTCCGATAAGGGAACATTCCCTCAACAAAGCCGTAGGGGCGAAAATGATGAGCCGGCTTCATAATCAAGATGAATTTACTTTCGAATTAAGATAATTATAGGGATTTTTTCCTAATCTTAACTGTATGAAACAATTAGTGTTTAGATGGAAAAACGTCTAAAAATATATCTTGTTCCTCCACTTTTCTATTAAAGAAGTAGTAGCGTAGGACGGAGGCGATAAAAAGGCGATTAATTTGAATTTTTTAAGTAAAGCGTTAGAAATGACAGCTCAGACATCTGCAAGAACTATCAATCTTGGTTAATTATTCATCACGGGTGCACCATCATTCACTCGCTACGAACAATAATAGAACAAGAGGAAAAATGTGTCTACGAGAGGAAAACAAAAAATTAGAAGAGGTTATTTGGAACAGCCAAGAAAAGGGAAATAACGATCTAGGCTAAAACTGTAAAAATTTCAAATAAAACAGCGGTGTAAAAATATGTTTTATCCGCAAACGACACGAAAGTGACCACTTTCCAGGCATGTAAAAATTCGATTTTTGCGCCTAACCGTTTTTACTTTTACCATGACATTTACGTCTTTCCTGTCACTTCAGCTGCTTCAGCAATTTCTAGTGAAGAATATTGTAGATTACCAGCATTCGACATTTAACACTACTAACTGCACTAGTTAGTGAAAACCTCAACACAAATTCCGATACTGACGCGTGATCTGTGTTTATAAGCGTTGTTGTGATTTCATTATTTGCAAAGCGTCCTAAATATTTTGTTCATTGTTAATATACAGGCTGTCCCAGCGAGTTGAAAAAGTCCATTATTGACTTTAAAATTGTAAAATTTAAAAAAATTGTATAGGACATTACCTACTAGATACTAATCTAGTGCATCACGTAAAATTATTTTCAACCATACAGCATGTCCCAAATATAAGTTACGATACAAACTTGTGTTTTTTTTTTAAGAAAATACGGTGTTCCTTTGCATTTTTAGAGTACCCGTTTAAAACAATGTTTTTACGCTAAACTTTTATTAGTCGATTTCGCTTAGTTTTATAAATAAGACGTTTCTTTTTTATGAAAATATGTACTTTTTAAAAATTTACTACACAAAAACTAAGACAGTTAGAACAAATTTTTTCTTACTTCTGCAAAGAAGAAAGTACAAAATTTAAAGCTGTAACAATTTTTTAGTGTTTTGCATTTGTAAAGATTAATAAATTAAGAAGTTTGTTAAAAAAATTTTAATGGAACACCCTATTTTTTATTTTTGCATCTAATAAATTGATAAATTGTCTATCTAAAAAAATAAACTTTTAATGTCTAAAATTGATAAATGAAAAGATATTTAACATTGAATATTAATTGCAACAACAATGCCTATCAATATCTGAGCATTGTTGATAATATGGCAACCATAATAATTCCACCACGGATCACTTATCTGTTGATTTATCCAGAAATTGTAAAAGTCGTTATAAATACTGAAATTCGAATTATTTTATTGTGAAAAAAAAAAGAATAATGAATTCAGTTTAACACAAATGTGATTATTAAGTGGTATTTCTTCCATCTCTTGTAAAACTGTGCACTTTTTGGCTACTGAAACAATAGTAATTATTTTTTTTAATTTAACATTAAATATCTTTTTAGTTATTGATTATTATAAACACCTAAAAGTAAATAATCTTTTAAATACAAAAACAATAAATAGGGTGTTCCATTTGAATTTTTTAAGTTATTGAAGTTTTAACAATTTTTTTATCCTTGCAAATACAACGGACTAAAATAATTTTACAACCTTACAGCTTGTACCTTCTTCTTAGCGGCAGTAAAAAAATATTTCTAAATGTCTTTATATAATAAATTTTTAAAAAGTGTATGTTTTCGTCTTATTTTTAAAAACCGTTTTTAAACCGTCTTATTTTTAAAACTAAGCAAAATCGACCAATAAAAGTTTAGCTCAAAAACATTGGCATAAAAATCTACATCCAAAAACGCTAAGAAACATATAGTGTTTCATTAAAAAAAAACACAAGTTTGTATTGTAACTTATTTTTGAGACACGCTGTATAGTTGAAAATAATTTTAAGCGATAGATTAGATTAGTATCTATCAATGTCCTATATTTTTGTTTTTGATTTCACCATTAAAAGGTCACTAATGGACTTTTTCAAAACGCTGGGACACCCTGTATAGTGTTACTCTTTCTTTTCGATCTAAATACGTTTGCGAATAAAATACTATATGTTATTCAGAGTAAAAGTGAGTTTATATGGCTCAGCTGAATTATTTGTCTCACTATCACTCTTATTCCTAATAATATAATATTCTATTATTTAATATTAAAAAACCTAGTTCTTCACCATGTTGGAATAATAAAATTCAGTACCTGATTACTTTGAAGATACCTTTTATAAAAAGGGATTAAATAAGCATGAATAATAAATTGGACCTTTTTGGCTCTAAATTTGTCATTGAGATTCAGTTGTTATACAAATTTTTCCTTTTAGATATAGTTTTCTTTTTCAATAAAAGATCACAGCAATGTATAAAAATCAGAATTCTTAAGAGTTAAAAAACTGCACTTTATATTAAAAAAATGATAAACTTGTAAATATGTAGTAAGTTGTATATGAAAGCAATAAGGAGCAAGGTTTTTGCAAAGTTCTAAACAAAATAAATAAAGAACATAAAAAGTTACATTTTGCAAGTATTGTTAAAATTATCTTCTTGACAAAGCAAGACATTTGTTATTTGAATTCAGGTTGGATTTATTAAACATTTTCCTTATTTTATTTCTGTAATCCTCCTTTGCAAATTATTTTTCTTCCACGAAATTATCTCACATCACCTGTCAACATTTACTTCTAACTTCAAACTCTTTACTCTTTATTTTTCGACTTATCGATTCTGGATCGATAAAATTAAATTAAAGAAGCTAAACGATGGACTCATATTTTTGAGCCCTAATTTCAAAATAGTGAAGTGTATTACAAGTCAACAAAGATTTAGCACTTCAATTTAAAGTATGTTCTTGTTCAGTGAAGCCTATTTCACAGTTTACCATCCAAATTTGTTTTACTTCTTTCACGTTTGCTTGTAAATCCATGTTAGTTTGTCCTTTTGTTTCCAATGCATAATTAATGCCTTAAGTGTGAAACAAGTCTTCGAGTGAATGTCACCATGTTCCTCTTTCATGAACAAGTTCAGTGACACACTTTGAGCACGTGGGGCCGAAAATTTTTCGAAAAAAACGATCATCGCATGGCTTGTCTGGCGAACAATGGCTGACCACCCAGTCGCGACCGGTAGCTCCATTCACAGTTCCCAGATGAAGATTACGAAGTTTTAAATAACGTTAGCTCATAATGGAAGTGGAGTTAAACCGCACGCACGCACAGACGGTAATTATCTGTGTGATTCGTTTAAGAGCTTTAAGCGCCGACACGGAAGACGTTCGTTACAAGAAAGCTTAGTCTTAGGTTACTTGGAATTGTTGTGCCAAAGCTGCAACAAAACGATCATAATTCATGGTGAATTATTGAAGTTGGTGCAATGTTGCACTGACATTTTTGATTTATTATTAAGTAGTAAGTAATTGCCATCGGTTTCTTAGTGCATCCAGTGATTGATTTTCGGACGGAGTTGGCATTCATTAATTAAACAGTGGGTGTGGACAGGATTTTCAGGCGTGTCGGTTACAAGATGGAAAGATGATTTGCTTCATGTCTTCAATGACTTGTCCGTTTAGTCAAGATTTTTTTGACACAGGGTATCCCTGCTTAGACTTGTACAATTGTTACAATTTTAAACAAGTGATAGAAGATTCAGTTTTAAGATAAAAGTTTCCTATGAACATGTAGGTATTGAAAAAGCTACACTCCCTGAAAAGGGTTCATGTTTTAATGGATTTTGTCCAATATTTCAGAAACCATTTTAGATAAAATTACAAAATTTGATACAGTTGATTAACTTTGTGTCGAAATTTTTAATCAGGAGCGTCCTAAACTGGGGGGTTTAAAACAAAAAATACTATAACTCTTTTGCTGAAGTTTCTTGTCACTTTCAGCAACAATATTCTAAATACCATAGTTTTTACAAAAAAGAGATCTCTTGCGTTTTTCAATACAACTTACCCTTTTTGAGTAAAATCTTTTTAAAATTAATGTTACACTTGTTTCGTTGAGTTTTTTTACCGAAAAAAAATAGTCAAATTTGGTCGAAAATCACACTATTTTTGCTTCTTTGAACGTTTTGTCATGTTTTTAAGATAGAAACTCAAATTTTGAATAAGACTTCATCGAGACAAGATAAAAAATCTCGAAATTAAATCGAAAGTGATGTTATTTTTCACTTTCTCAAGCGTCTAAGAAAGTTTTTCAGCCAGAAATGCAATCTCTTTTGTAAAATTTTGTCCAAACCAGTCGAAAAATCGATAAAAATTGTACTATTTTTGCTTCTTTAAGCAGTTAAATACATTTTTGAGCTAATAAACTGAGTTTTTTCGCTAAAACAGACCAAAACTTACCAAATTAAATCTAAAATGATAATATTTTTGCCTTTTCAATTATTTTGAACCTTCTTATGACATTGCCATTTTCGAGAGCATGTTTTTGAGATAAAAACTTCTTTTTTTCGCACAATTTGGCTAAAATAGGTCAGAAAACCACTAAACTAGATTCAAATTACCGTTCTCTTTTGATCTGTTTCACTGGATTTAGTTTGATGACCAAAAAACCTAATTTCATTCAAAAATTTTCATTTACAAGGAAAAAACCACCAAGTTAGTGCAAATTTTAAAGCGTTTAACATGTTTTTGAGTTAAAAAGTGTTTTTTTTTAATTCTGCCAAATTTTGACAAAAAATGACCAAATTTGGTAAAACACATTATTTGTGACATTTTCAGTTAAAAATTAAAAGTTTGACTTGTTACATAGTCAGTTGTTGGATTAGAACAGGAATAACTAACTTTCGTTAGTGGCTCTAATGGCAATTCCAATTGGAGCGGAATTACAGTAAACGAGCTAAAAGTGAGCGGACAAACTCCATCTTTAATATAGCTCAATATTAGCTTCTTATTACCAAGTCTTAGATAAGAGTCTTTAAATTTGTAAAATAAATAGACATTGTTAATTCCGAAGCAATCTCCCAAGCCATTAATCCGACTTGGATTAGAGCGCACCTGAACTAGAAGACCTATCATTTTCATCGTCAACAAAATGTGCAGTCCTATCAATATTCAGTAGAAAAGTCGTCCGACTCGCAAAGAATTTAATTGCAATCCAGAATTCGCTTTATCCTTGCGGTAATTCTCTCTTTCATCACTCCACCTGCAGCGAGTTGATAGTCGTAATCCTCCCCGAGTGAGTTTTCTCGATTTGGTTGTCTTGGTCTCTGATTATCCTCGCAGTTTCAATGAACGAAAGCTGGAAATGAGTCGTGATTGTGACGTCCTGAGGGTGATGCTCATGAGGGGAAGGGAAACATCCCGGATACTGCAATCATTGGCATTAGAACTCGGGGCTTCGACCGCTGACTCTCTGACAAACGATCCATCCGGCAGAAGGCCCACTTCCAGCAGAAGAATCTATTCCAACCTTGCGTCTAATCAATGCGTGTTTGCCGAGAATGTCGAGCACTTCATATTTCAGTCTGTACATCATCAGTTATTATCTGACATATGCTTGCTACATGATAACTGTGGACGCCACATCAGACACGCAATCCTATTAAAACTGCTTCGAGTTCGCTTTGAACGATGTTGCCTTAATACAATATTCTATATGGTGTCATTTAATATTCATCTCTCATGTCAAAACTCAACGAAAGTATCTACAGCTGGATACGGAGAACAGTGCGCACTACGTGGTCGAGGTTAGACGCGGGTGTGGAAATTTATAGCGGCCTCTAACTGCGCACTCCATTGAATAAGAGGAGCAATAAAATCATTCTCGATAGGGAATTATTTATCCGAAAAATATTGCACAGAATAGTGAATGTTAAGAGACACCAAGTAATCGGATTTTCGCTACGCTTCGACGCCAAGAAGACATACATCTTCAAGTAAACAAAACTGAGCTCTTGTCGATAACTGATCATTTTTTTAAATCTTCCTAATGTACTAATTGTTCAACAAAAAATTCAAAATTTGTATGTGAAAAATTAGCAAGGTGACTCAATTGGATAATTTAGTTATGAACATCGATCTTTAAAAAAATTCTTAACTTTGTAAAAATTAAAAACAAGATACGAGAATTATACGTCCAAAACAAGATCAAAAATATAAGTGACTAATTACGGTTTTTTGAAAAAAATCTAAATTTTTCACAGAGGAGCATTTATTCTAAACACGAACGTAGAAATGGATCTAAATAAATTAAGAAGTTTTAGTTCTACTCTAATTAAAAATATGCGAGCATGTATATATTCGTTAATAATCGCACTATTTAATGATTATTTTCCAAAATAGTAGTTTTACTTTACTCGAATAGATCTGGATTGGCCAAATTGTCTTGTTCCTAAACCAGTAATAAATTTTATGCATTCGAATCCGAGTGCTCTTATTGTTTTCCTTCTCATTGCATTTGCTAGATTCATAATTATATGATTTTATTTGTTGTACCATTTATTCATATCAAATAAAAAAATCACCCTGAATAACGTCCACAGCCATTAGCATTCATAATTTCATAATTTTTTTGACAGATATTTTGTGATCAGCAATTTCTGCCTCAATTCTACCAATTAAAAAATCTTCATTGCAATACAATATGTGCGGAAATAACTTCATTATACAAGGTGAACAAAAAGTATGGAACAAAAACATTTATTGCTTAAACTGTTTATAAATAAGTACGAGTATTATAAAAATGTGACGTTTTATCAAGAGGAAAATTTTTCCAAATTTTCTTTAGTTTTGAGTTCTACAAAAAAAATATTTTTTGAAATGGACCCTCTATAAAACTATGTTCTCATTTAAGGATAAAAACTGTCCTTTATATTCAATTTTATCAAAAAAAAATTACATAAATCGCATTTTTGTCAAAACAAATAGCATAGGAAACTCAAAAACAAAACAAAATTTCGTTCTCAAAATACGATCACATTTTTTATATTACTTTAATTTGCATTATTATTTTCTAAAAGCAAATAATTTAAAAAAAAAACTGTTTGGTTCCATACTTTATATTCATCCTGTATAAAAATAACTAATTAATTTGAAAAAATATTATCAATTCTGTCTAAATATTTATAATAGTGAAACAATATGTAAAAAAGTGCCCCAATTTAAAATACCTATATTCAATTAAATGGAATTCCCTTGAAACGATAATTGAGACATAAAATATACATTATTTGAGTAATTAAAACATAGGATTAAAATTTAATTAAAATTAAATTTTTTGAATATTACAAAATGAATATGAAAAATTATCAAATAAAATAAGTATTTAATTTATGAATATAACCCTGAGAAGCATCAAGTATCGCATGTTCTCCCAATTCACTTATTGACAATTTTTTAATACGCATCTCAACACCTAAAATTGTCTTGAAACTTCTCATCTATCATAAAAACAACGTGTGCAAGACTTAAATCATAGCCAGAAACCACAATTATATAATACAGCGATTTAAATAAGCTCCATGGTCTAATTTGGCCTATTATTATTCAAATTATCCGACTTACTAGCACATTAGTGGCTTATCCTCTTTAATCTTTAGCAATTTTTTTGTCCGGAGATGAGAAGACGCTTGTTCTGTCGTCATATCACCCGAGGGTAACCTCTTAAAATTTATTTTACGGTCTAAAATTTAATCCAGAACGTAATCGCACTATCTGCTTTATGACCCCATTACGCATGATTTAATGACACTCGTGAAATGGTATTATTAGAGTTGATTTTGCATAGAGTAGAACGTAGGGGTGAGTTATTTACACTGATAACACAATTTTTCCAAGTGTCAAACAAAGAGATTAAGTGGGAATCATCATTTATCTAGTTTGGATTAAGCTGTGAGTTGTTACTTCGCTCGGAAAAATACAAAAGACTGGAATAAATTCCCGGAACAATTAGTGATGTATGATCAAAGAACGGTTGGATAATCCAACAAAAGCAAGAAGCATCGGAATGTCCATAACTAATGCCAAGAGCGGCTACTGTTGCTCTATTGATGATCGAAGAGGTCTCAAGAATACACACCACGCGTGAAACAATTTTATCAAGTCGAAAGCATCACAATAGCCGACCAAACCCACCACCTCCTGTGCTAAGAAATGAAGAAATCCTCTATTGTATCAAAAAAATTCCAGTCATTATCATCGACTTCTTGCCGGGCAATTTTTGTCCAAACTTCGATTTCCGCAAGATGTGGTCCATTTCGCCCCGAACGGAAATTGGAAGTAAATAAATTGCGTGAGAATGTGGTATTGTGCACGTGCCACAATACGAGACCGCTTGTACAAACTCAATTTCAAGGATTGTTGAACATGCAGACGCATCCATCAAGGAGTTGTGGCCGGATGTGCTCTATTTTTGGCAGTTTTCGGGACTGAACTATTAATATTCGCGCACGATAAAGTTTTAGGGATTGTGAAGTGTCTAATGGCGATTAATCTAGGAAGTTTCGCGGTGCTGATTCCACCAAATGAATTATTCACAAAGGTGAGGGTATCAAGGAAATTCGAGAAGTGGTGGTTTTGTCATAACATTAGAATTGTGGCGCCAAAAATGATATCTTCTGGGAAAAGTGTGGGCAATGTTGGTGAAACATAAGAAGACAGTAAAGATGAGATTTAATCTTAACACTTTACAAGTTGTTTGTGGGCTGTCGCTTAAATCGTCTAAATTATTCAGAAATTTGGCTACGAATAAAACAAAACAAAAAATAACTAAAAAGACTGACTTTATCGCCCAATTATTATTATTAAATGATTCTAATTAGGTATTAACCTGCGAGTGACTGCTGCATCAATTTTGTAAACGTGTAAAGATTTTTTATGAAAATTTTGAAAACAAACGTTTTAATCTGAAGCTACATCAATCGCAATATCCTTTTTTTTTCTAGAAAAAAATTAAATAAAGAGAAGCATATTATTATATCTAAAAAAACAATTTCTTACATTCAAATACTTTAATTTGCTGCATGTTAAAGGTGATAATTGAAAGAAAAAGTCTTACAGCACATAAAAAAGTTGTTGATTTAAAAATACAAAGCAGAAGCTGTTTACTTCTTTAGTTTTTAAACTACATACAAAATGTTTGTATTAGCCATGGTAATGATGGTTAACTTCCTACAAAATATTTACATTTTCCAAGAAATACTTTTTTTAACAAAAAGCCGGAAAAATGTCTCAGTATTGCATAAATCAGATGTCATCCCCTTGGGAGAAATTTTCTGTGGGGCAGCCTGTAACAAAATAGAACCAGAAGCACTAGATAAATGGAAAACTAAACTATATTCAAAATCAATAATTTGATCAAAAAACTTATAGACCTAGATTTTGTATCCGATTCATCAGACAACACATCATTAGATAAAAACGTTCCAAATTTTTTGTTCAATTTAGATAAAATTCTTCGTTTTCTTACATTGTTAATAATATAATACTACTCGAAAAAGTACAATTGAACTATAAATTTTATACAGAGCACAAAATTCATAATTTTCAAACAGGAGATTTTATTTTTACAAAATGATACATTTGCGTTTTACTATTATGAACCTATAGCGTCAATTATTTTAAACTAACGACGTTATCAGTATTTTTTTTAATAGCAACCAACATTTTTGTTTACTGTTTTTGGTAATATTTTTTTTGTAAAAAGATAGAATGTATGTACAGTTGCGGAATTAAAATTTTTGGCAGTATTGTCATTTTCATAATGTAAACTCTAAAACAACCTTTACATTAATAACCTCATTTTTACTCTTGTATGTTTATGTCATTTTAACTTAAAAAATTGCGTCACTGAGAGAAAAGTTTATTTGTCCAATGTTAGTGATGACAGTAAAAGGTAGTTTACAGTGAACTTTTTGAAGTGACAAAAAAATACTGCCCGAAATTTTAATTCCGTAACTGTACCTATTCCCTAAAACAGACATTTAAAAAACTTAATTACTCAAAATCCAATGACATCATAAATGCTACAATACTCTCAAAATAGAATCGACCTGTTTGAAGATTTTTTTGAAAAATAACCCATAACAAATTTATGTATATACATAAATACATAAATGTGTTTATAAACACTTGTCTTTGTCAAAATAAGTAAAAAAAAAATTAAAAATAAAAGACGAAAGAAAAGCAAAAGTATTGAAACTGAATAAACAATTGTGAACTGTTCCAACCCTGTTATCGTCAAACTCACTCTATTTCCAGTCCCTTTAAGGAACAGTAATAATATGTTGTACACCTAACAACTTTCTCGTTGTGGTGCATACATAATATTATTTTCCCACGCGAGAACCACATTGACTAAAATAAAGATATTGTAATACATTTGTAAAAGACAATGATTCGTTAAAATTTATTAAGTAGTAAAAGCAATTTGTAGTCGAAATAGAAATAGAACGTTAAAAAAAGGTAACAAAGTTAAAAAAATTTGATTGTTCTTTTACTATACCAAATCAGCAAATATTTTGTTTGTGTGAGATACAAAATTGTAAAAACGAAAAAAAAATAGAAACGAGATTTATTTGAAATCACAGAAACAAGAAAAGCAAAAAGGTTACAGTAGCCAAGGAGCTAATCATCCGCTAAAATTGATAACTCGACATAATTAGAAACGCATACAAACAAGAGTGTTAAACCAAAGTCGTAAATACAGAAACTTGTATTTTGCTTCTTGCATATTTTTCGTCGTTTCATTAATGATCAACCAAAAGTCACCTTCTTAATAAATCCTCCTCCATTAATTATGTAGGTCGATTACTTGCTAAGAATGAAACCAAAGCACTTTCTCAACAAGTCATTGTCCCAGCATAACTTATCTCGAAGCTTGTCTAACCATCATCCTGAAATATTTCCGGATTATTTTTGCAACGAGCTTTTATCCGGAATGACGTGTAATGCTAGGATCAGACTGGATATTTGCATCTCGTTACAACATCCTTTCTAAACAGGGATCTGCAATAAAGGCTTTATCTGAAGTGAACAAGTTCGTTAATGGACACACCTTTGTTATTGTCTCTCGATCAAGAAATGCAAATGTCTGTTCGCGGCCCGATTTATTAGACGAGAAAAGAAAAACAAGAATTACTTCGAATTCTTTATCCAAAAACAGAAATTTCTAGCCGGGAAATGCATCGTAAAGCATTACCATCAGGTGGGGTCGTGTCTTATGAATAATGCAAATTTTCAAATTTGTCATACTTGATGCGATTACTTTATTTAATAAATATGGAAATCGCTCGTCTCTATTCATAAAAGGTTTGTTCCGTCAAAAACCGACTAAAAATAAAATTTCTTGTCTAATTAAAAATCAATAAGAAAAAAATGACACCTCCGAACCCGTCCGAATCAATTACTAGCAACAACCTCCAGATAAAATCTTGTTTTCGACTTGTAAACTGTCAAAATTCCGAATAAATTATCGTAACTTTGCCGAAAATCCCATGCACTCTACGTAATTGTATTTAAATTCTTTACAGTTCTTCGATTGGTCTTCGAATCGGAGGAACGTTTTAGCCAGAATTAAAGAGGATCATTAATAGAACGCCGTTTTATCGGATAAATCCGTGGATTTTTTAACTGTATTTTATCATTTAATTAAATGTAATCCGGCGGATACGCAGGAACACAACTCGTGTTTGTGGATTTATATGAATAATGAATTTAATGGCTTCCGAACGCGAAATTGTATTTATGGGTTTTAAAGGGCAAACGGGTGATCCGGGAGGAGGGTGAGGGCAGCTTAATTTTAAACAATCTACACATAATTCTAATTTTCCGAACAATTTTTAGTGAGATATGAATTTTGTGGGCAATTAAGCCGTCTCCGGACCTCTCAGGGGTCATCGTACATTAAAACGCGCCGATTAAAAATCATAAATTTCTCAGGTAATTTTATATCACCGAAAGCAGGTAATAAAACGGTGAAAAATCTGGCCCCCTCGGCTGAAATTACACACTAAATTGATACATCTTTTCATCCGTTGGGAGATTTATTCTGCATCAAAATGCATAAGTAATTATAAAATTACGCCGGCTGAGCTATTAATAACGAAACGCATGAATAAAAATCGGTGAAAATTTCTGATGGCTCAATTAGAGAGGGAATATTTATGAGAGAGGCGGAATTTGATTCGCGAAAATGCGACTATTTTAATTAGATGAGAAAAATCTTAAGACTTGTTAATCGTTTTTCTAGAAAAGAATTTTAATAGCTTAATTTGAGATTCGCTAATTAGAAATAAACTTTGATGTTTCGTTATTGAATTTTTTTAATTGAGCGGAAAACATAAATTGTTCGCATGACTAGACAAAGTTAGGTTTAAAACTCGAGCGAACTTTATGACAATAAATAATAATTCTCTTAGCGTGAAGATTAATTAATTACCGAAGCAACTAGCATAAATCTAATTTATTGAACGGCAGGTGGGGTGTTTATTAATTTACTATAGACGAGATCGTTTCTCACTTGAAAATTTTAATTAAGTCGACAAATATTTTGATTTTGTTGCAAACAAAGCAGAAAAGTGAAAGCTTGAGGAAACTAAAGCGAATTCCGGTTTAGGGAAAACGCTATTAGATATTTCACCAATTTCCAGAAGACCTCAAATCGTCAAAACGAGTACTTTTTATTTTTTCGCCTAGCTTTGGTCTCCATATTAATTAATTGAGATAATTGAGATAATAGATATGTCGAGATTTAGAAAAAAAAAACAAATTTGATGTCTCTGCAGAGACAAGAAAATAAAACTATAAATCAATTTATACAATCAAAATAAAAAATTTAGCCCCGCTTTATGGAACATGTATTTGTAATAAAATTTTAATTCGCCATTAATCTTACGCAATTGGTTTAAATCCGAATTAACAATCCGAATTATTGTCATTTATTTTATTTTGCATTGCTTAACTTCAAATTAATCATGAATTGAAATTTGATTGAAATTGAATGCCCATATTATAGTTGTTTTTTATAAAAATCATTATTGTTTAATTATAGTATGATTCTTAATTTAAAAAAAAAACAATTTTGCTGATAGATATTAAGTTATCCTTATGCTAGTAAAATAAGATGTAGCTAAGATAAGTGTACACTTTTTTCAACTTTTTAAACAATAATTACAAATTTAAGCAAAACGTATTTGTTTGTCTGTACTTCATTATTAGTAGAAGAAAAAACAATCTTGGTATAGTCTCACCTTTTGTAGTGCATTATAATTTTTCTAAATAAATAAAATAAAGTAAATGGAAATTTGAAATAAAAATAGTAAGCATAACAGACTTAACCAAAAAAAAACACAATTTTAAATACATATTATAATAAAAACTAAAATACTTCCTTTCTAAGGTCAATCTGTCAATCTTTTATTATTTTTTGTACGTAGTTAGTTTCATTTTGTAAATTAGCCAGTTAAAAAAAAACATACTAAAGTTAATGCAAACACAGTTAAAATCTCTTTATAAATCACGGAATAATCTTAGATTACAGCGGATACAGAGTGTCTCATTAATATTGCGCAAAAACTTACAATTACATATTCTACATCGAAAAATAACACTAATTTGTTCAATAAACCATCGTCTTATAAAGCTTCGTTACGGAAAAAGTTTCATGATAAAAATTAAAATCCATTGGTTCCTCCAAAACCAGTTGAGTTATTTTCATAAAATTTTACAGGAATTGTGAGCCTTGAAAGCGCTTATGTCATTAAAAAAATTTGTATTTTTGTTTCAATGTAGAATATGTGGTTGAAATTTTTTGTAATATAAAGAAAACACCCTCACAATAGATAACAACTGTCAAAATCGGTATTTCGGATGTCAAAATCTGTCTGGAGAATATAATCGACCAAAAAAATTAATGTGAACTTAATTTTTTTCTATTTTAGTACGAATGTTCTTACATTTGTTTTACCAGCAAAATAAAATAAAAAAAATATTATTATTTATTATAGCTTTCCTAACTAGACGAATACGAGTACATTTTACATTTTTCTGTTGATAAATTCGTCAAAAAAGACGTTCTAAAATGATTTTTTTTTTGAACTGTTGCTTTTTGATAAAAATGTTCTGAAACTTTTCTTCCTACTTATTTTTGCTTATTGTAACTCAATTTTTGAAAATAATACATATATCAGTTTTCGAGAATCTATTCTGAAAGATTAAGCTTGTTGACAATTTTTATTGGTACTAGTATACAGGATGTCTCAGAACTCGCGCCTCAGAGAAAAATGTCAAGTAAAATAAGATACAATGAAAAAAATATTAAAAAATTCTATCTGTCAAAAAAATTTTACATTTATTTTTTGACAGTTAACATATTTTTTATGTCTATTTAATGATACTAATGATCTCGTATATGTTTTTTTATAATTATTTTGTAAAAAAAAAAATTAATACAGTTTCTTTGTTTCTTCTAGTAGCCTGTAGCAAAAAAACTTGGGTAATTATTTTTCCAACTGAAATAAATAGAGTCAAAGTGTAAAATTTAAACTCTCATAACTTCAAAATTTTATAGACAGAATTTTTTTAACATTTTTTCCATGTTCCTAGTATATTACTTATCTTACATTTTTCTCTGTATAGAAACTACGACCTTCAAAACTATTAATATTCGGACCAGAAAAGTTGAGTTATTTGATCTTATTAAGGACACTCCGTATTATAAGTGTTTATGTATTACAAATATTTAAAATAAAATTATTCGAGAAAAGCAAAAATTAAAATTAAAAAAAAAATCAGAAAAATTCCGGTCTTATTAGTTGAGCCACAATGACTTTGTGAAAAATCCAACATAAACACCCAACTTTCAATCCCAGCTTCGCAAATCGGCTTATTAACACAATCACCGAAATCATTCCCCTAATCCTTCCAGCCCATGAAAACGCGATTAGTTTCCAAGTGTGCAAACTCTGGATCGGATGCATCCAGATGTTAGCAATGATAGCTGCATATGCACCATCGAAGGCCAAGCCAGGATTATCATACTATTACATCCAGTCATAAACAACTGTTCCGCTACCACCCGCCACAAAATCGGAACTTGGATTAATACAGTCAAAAACAGTATTAGTTATCCTATTTAAATTGAATGTTTAACAAAACGATCGCTGCTAAAACCACATTTAGCATTTGTTAACAACGAATGTTCATCATTTGACTAGTCTATAGATACGAGGAGATCGATATGAATAAAACAGATGTAAAGAAGATAAATTAACGTTTACGCAGATATCAGTAGACACTATTTCAATAAATACAGTTTTAATGGTGGTGCAACCTGACGGCTGACAACTTTAATACCCTGTTCGAATTTTTTACTCGTAAACGGGAAACAGCAGGATCATCGATTCGAACAAATTTGAGTTTCATTGAAATTTTCAGGCATTGTGCAATCTATAAAATTCGACATCACACTTGTTACGTTTCATTTTTTTAAACCAAACTAACTGTTTCCAAAACCCAAATTGTTAGAATTTAATTCTCTAATCTAATTCTCAGCTCGAATCAGATCGAATTGTCATCAATAATTAAACAATCGTTGTTGCACAAGCTCTAATTAATATGTTGACAAACTCTCAGTTCATGCTGAACTACTTATTTCCATCAAAACTTCTTGGGTCAAAAACCCTCACCAGACCAAATGCCGAAACTGTCAAAGAATATCAACAGTTTACCCTCCTCACTCACCAATCAAATCAATAAACCACTGTTTCTCTCATTATGTAATATCATCAACATTAACAGTAACCTCATTTGAAATGAACCAAGTTTCCTGGACAGAAATTAGGTCACAATCATAAATTTTTCGTTGGTTTTAATCAAAATTTAAACCACGTAACAGCACGTCACGAATATCATAATTACGTGTGTTGGTAGGATTTGTGCTCTTTTTGAATATTAATGTCACAGATTTTATATGTTTGGGTGGCCGCAAAGCACTACTTTGAGACCTATGCTTTTATTTGTACGAAGTTAATGAGTTGGCAGTGAGTCGACTAGAAATCTTGACAGCCGTTTTATGAGTATTTATTTCTGAGATGGCTATCGGAATTATTGTCGTGTGTGTTTGAGATAATTGATCGATTTTGTCAAAGTCTCGAGCAATATGTTGAGACTCAATTCGGGAAAGAAATTGGTCCCATAATTGGGTCAACACAATGCTTTCTTGTAGTTTGATTTGGAGATAAGAAATACCGTTGTTCCAGACGTGTCTTTTTATTTTTCAGTTGTTGCGAGTCTAACTTATCTTAATTAGGATAGATGGGGTTGAGTACGGGTGAGCTGCTGAGGGCGATTGGACTAATTAGAAGAAGTGTCCGAGAAGCGTTATGGATTTAATAATAAGAAAAAAATTAAATAAAATAGATATCAATTTATATCGAATGAATCAGAAAATTGGCTTATAGCTACAGACTCTACAGATTCTAAGTGAAATATATTTTCCTAAAATTTACTGAAGGTGATATAGAAGACTGCGTTTTGTGACATTATACACTTTATTTCTTGGTAATATTTATTGATTGTGAAAATAACCTCGCCTCTTACTCACCACAAGTTTTTAATTATAATCAAACTAATGTAGAGATTACCCAAGAACTCCACCGAAAATTATAGGTTTGACAATTGGTGATAAAATATGTTCTAATATTCATTATCGCCAACGTAATAATAAGATACATACATTATAAAAAATTTACGATTAATTTTGAAATATAAGTACATATGTATTTTTTAAAAAAAAAACAGTATTTTTTATTAATTTTGAAACCAGAGTTTTGTTTCGAGTTCATAAAAGTTTAAGAAATCCACCGAAATTATGATTAATTATGTTTTTTTTTTCAATGTTTAGACAATGTTTAAGTATGTTTTAATTTACGTTGTATTTTGAAATGTTTTTTATTAAATTTTAATGAAATTAAATCTGTTGAACTTCATTTTTGCTAACAAACCTAATTAAAACAGGCAAGTAAAAAAAATATACACGGTGCGTCAGAACTCGGGCCCCAGAGAAAAATTTCAAGTAAGATAAGATACCAGAAACATGGAAAAAATGTTTAAAAAATTCTATCTGTCAAAAAATTTTGACATTTATTTTTTGACAGTTGACATTTTTATGTCTATTTAATGATACTGATGATTTTGTATATGTTTTTTTACAATTATTTAGTAAAGGTACAAACATTTTGCCAATAAAAGCGACAAATAACATTGAACATAGTTACAATTTAGTATAGAGCTTCTTCGTTTCCTCTTATAAAGCCTGTAGCAAAAAAAATGTAAAATTATTTTTCCAAATAAATAGAGTCAAAGTGCAAAATTTAAACTCTCATTACTTTGAAATTTTTTTAGATAAAATTTTTTTAACAATTTTTCCATGTTCCTGGTATCTTGCCTTATATGACAGTTTTCTCTGGGGCGCGAGTTCTGGCGCACCCTGTATTTATGTCGGCCTAGTTAAGTCATTAATGTTGAACAAATATTAAATATTAACTCATTGATGACGACACATTATTACTTTCAGTAATTTTAAAGAAATTTTTGGATTTCTGAGAACACAAAATACATTAATATCTAGGCACACAAACGTCGAGAACATTTTCAAAAAATTAATAAACATCGTAGTACATGACCACTTATATTTCAGAGAACTTAAATTTTTATTTCTAACAACACTTGCAAATCACCAAAACTTATTGTTTTGATGCAGAAAATCTCAAAGACCAGCGCCAACACTGCAATGTTGTATTTTTAGAAATAAGTGTTTATTTACTATTAAAAGTAAGTACACATTTTCTGTTTACATTAAGCTAAAACAAAACTGTAAAACTTTTAAAATAAAAATAAAAGCACTCAAAAGACTTTGGAGTTCTGTGGTAAACAATTTTGAACTTAAGACTTGTTTAAAACAATATGTAATGCAGAAAAATTTGCATGTTTTAACTACATTACGAAAAATCCATTTTTTGTGTTAATTTTTAATGATTTCATTGTACTAAAAAGTCGAATCCACTGCATTAAAGCACAAAGTTTGAACAAAAACTTCACCAAAGCACTTCATATTTGATCACCTGATGGCGGAGATGTTCTAAATATTTAAACCAATTAATTTTGTGGTGTATTTTTTAAAACTGATGAAATTTACATGAGTTTTTATTTGTTCTATTTTTATTACAGTTCAATACTCCACAAAATATTTATCTCTGTGTATTATATTTATTTTTGTGTTTAATTTATCGTAAATATATCCGATTTCAATGTTAAACACCGTATTTATTGTACTGACAATTAAATAGTGCAAATAAAGCCCAAAACCTCGTAATTTACAATTAATTCAGTATCCGTGGATCAAAGCAACAATTTTTTTAAATCAAAGCAAATGTGAAATATTTCCACTTTGATCTGGCATCGATTTCAATTAAAAACAATTAAATGACTAATTAATGGCGAAGAAATTTTTCGGTCTTTCTTATTTTTAAACCCACCCAGAAGCCCCCGTTATCAAATCATCAAAAGTAAATAAATCAGCGTCGATGAATTCTTCCAGGTCCCGGTATCCTCATTAATCATTCGGAGTCTAATGTCGCTGTTTACCTCAGCAAACAGGCGAAGAATCTTCCATTGTCACGCTCCTCCTCCCAACTAAAGCAATTGGTGATTGGGACAAGATTTGGTAAAGTAACGCTTATTGATTTTGACAGAATAATAATCGCGATCGTAAAAGCCTCTCAGTAATTAGAGTCGGCATCCAAAATAAAAGTGTCGGGAGATAATTGCATATTCATATAATAATATCTAACAGGTTAAGCGTAAAATAGCCGTCTGGTTATTTATGGGCCTGGAATGCTTATTGATATTCGTTGGTCATCGTTGAAGAAATTACCATGGAATACCAAGTCAACAATCTCTAAATTGAATTCTTATCGGCGTTTGGAAAAATGTTGAACTCCTGACACGACATACACTTGATACAGGAACAATTTTACACTTATTGTTTTCGAATAAACACTGCTTTATCACAATTTCTTGCCACAATTAATCACTTCAAATCTTGATGGAACGTTTTGAAATCTTATAGATCATATCACGTCTGAATCCTGACACTCCTCGACTTGAAAAGCAGTTAATAAAATAATTAAATTGTAATTAACACAAGCTGAATGATGTAAACATTTTTTTTCAAGTGTTTGAAGCACTCCATAAAATACTAGTGATCTGGTTTTAAAGGAACTAACACTTGTTCTGTCAGTTGCTACTCGGCATAATAGCAGACTCGAGATAATACAGAAGGTCGAATTTTTCTTAATTCATCAAATGAAACACGCAGTAAGTTGGGTAATGGTGAGAGTTAGTTCGATACGGCGTAAAAAAATCATAAACTTGAACTTAGTGACCCATTAGGTAACCATTTGCGGAGAATGGAGAACTGAAATATTCAGTTTTACTTTCAGGAGAAAAGTTTGTTTTTCACACGGTGTGAAAAATGAAAGTCGGGTGGAAATTGATTGGGTCAAACTACAAACGTAAAACTTTCAAAAGGGACAATAAGTTTGAATTAACTTCAAAATAAAGTTTAATAGAAATTATTTCTAAAATGGTATTTTTAGGTACTAAATTTGTGGCTATGGAGAAAAGCTGCTACCAATTTTTTCACCAAAATTTTGACTTGGTAATTTCCATTTAAAAAAAAACAGACTTTACTTCACCCATAAATAAAACTGAAATTCAAAATTTTAGATCTTAGTTTTACAGTTAAACAAATTTTGAATAAAAATTAAAAGTAGATGTTGTTAAAAATGGTAGTGTTAAGTAGAAGAAACGCATCATAAGAAGCTTTACAATTTATTTTTCATGAAAAAAAAATTAAAAACTAAGAATAAACTTTACCTCGCGACATCAGTGACCTTTCCTCTCTTAAACTAGTTTCAGAAACAATTTTTTTCACAGATTATTATTACTTTCAAGATTTATTTCAAGAGTTTAAATACTACATACCAGATGAATAAAAAGTATGGAACCAAACGTTCTTTGTTTAAACTATTTTTTTTTAACTAAATGATTAATAATAAAGAACTATAAAAATGTAATGTTTTATCAAGAATAAAATTTTTCGAAATTGTCTTCTGTTTTTGAGTTCTACCAAAAAAAATATTTTTTGAAGGTTATGATTGAAGGATTGCAACTATCTACTTTATATTTTTTTTTTTACATAAATTGCAATTTTGATCAAGAAAATCGCGTAACTCAAAAACAAAACAACATTTCGTTCTCAAAATACGATCACATTTTTTATACATATTACTTTAATTTATAACAATTATTATTTTCTGGAGGCAAATGATATAAAAAAACCGCTTGGTTCCACACTTTGTCACCTGTACAAATTTCAAGGTATTTCAATTTTCAATTTCAGATTATTCGAAAAAGTAGGTTGGAAATTTAATTTCAAACGCCGGATGATATACGTACAACCAATTAAAATAAAAAGTAAATTTTCAGTATGTATTTCATATTATATTTTGAAATGTTTTGTAAAATTATCCCAAAAAATAACTCTTACTCAAGAGTTGAAGAATTGTCAAAAATTTGATCTTTTTAATAACGTAATAGCAAAATTTTTGTCTAACTAGATTATTATGCAAAATTTTATAAACATAAAGTTTAAAAACTAGTTAAAAATAATTTAAGCTCTAAAATTCTGATGCATGATGTGATTGATATGCCATTTAACTAAATACATACTCCTCCTATTAAATACGGTAGAGTAAATCGTATATTTTATGTATTTAAATGTCATTTATTATAATACATTTATAAGAAATGCAGTTATAAATAGAAAACAAAACATTAATTTTTCACATAAATTAGGTACCATAGATCCACAGATACAGGTGGAAAATCGAGGTTCCTTTAATAAAATATTTTATTTTTGTAGCTTTCATTTTCAATAGTTTACGTAAGTATTAATAAAATTTCCAGTGTACCTAATAGGTTCTTATAAACCTATTTTTTAAAAAGGAATGTTTTAGTGGTCACCAATTTAAGAAAAATTGAATATTTATTTGAACAATAGTTAAAACAATCTGAAAATTGAAGGAACAGCTGTTAAATTCAGTGGACAAAAATTTGCGTAATGTTCCAAAACCATGACATTTCCCAACTCTTAAAAAATTAAATCAATTGATAACGAATTTGTCTTCCAATAAAACATAAAATATTTAGAGTGTTGGAAACTCGAAATGCTTCCATAAACTATCCTTCCGAAACTGAAAGCTTCATCAAAATATAAACAAAAATCCTTTTATGTAATTCCTTTGATAACAACACAACTATTACATAAATTATTCATCATCTAAATGAACTGAGAGATCAAACCTGTAATCCATCAAGGCCGCTGATTGAAGATAAATACCAAAGATAGATTAATAATTAAAATCAATGTTTTATAATTAATCCAACCACTGTGAATATAGTGCTCCAACTGGTCAAGTCCGGAGCCACCCCACCGACCCCAAACCTGTCCAGGTAAATAAGAGCAAAGCAAATATTTGTCCATTTGTACACCATAAAAGAGTGTCCTTAAATTTATAGCCCCCACAAAAATCAAAATTTCTACCTGCCGGACAGATGCATTCTGGAGCCTCCCTCTCGCTCCTGTCAACTCCACGTGCCCCCACATCCCTCTGCACCCTCCTCTTCACCTGCTCCACCGCCTCCCGCTTAAACCTCTCCACCAGCACATCCGCATCCTCCACGGTGCGTCTCTCCAACAGCCGCAGTCTCTCCTCCAACAGCACCACTTTGTCTTGGAGGAGGATCTGCCGCCACCCGTTGTAAACACTCACCACACACAAAACACACACCACCAGCCCCAGGCCGACTGTGGGCGCGCACCCCTTGGTCTTTTTAGGGGGATCCGCTTCCATGACCACCCCTTGCAACGTGGACAATGGCTCGTTATTGCATCGTTTGTTTTTTACCACGAATGGTGGACGAGCGCCGCACCATCCCCCAATTAACCGCACATTATCCAAAGGGTGGATAATAAGAGAGATAACAATGGGGTGAACACGACGTGTGCGTGTGTTGACGACCTAGAGATAGACACGTGCACAACGATTGCTCGACTGAAACTGAAACGAGAAGCGCTTACGGACGACTGGGGATGAAGCGAGTTTTCTGGTGGGCGGGACGAGACGAACGAGAGCGGGGAAACACGAACCAAGGCGTTTCGGGACTTTACTTAAACAATTCCAAAAGAATATTTGAATCGAATGAATATTTTTTCATCAATATCAAAAAATTTCTCGAGTTGTAATTATTCAGTAATTGTCGTTTTCAACAATTTTTATTGGTAATGTAATAGATTTAAATTTTTTATCATAAACTAATTTTAGACCAAAAAAATTACTTGAAAGCTAATAATTATCAGTAATATGCTACTTTTTTTTCTGAAACAAAGTATTTAAACACAGCAACTACAAATCAAATTTTGCTTAATAGGAGAGAATAATCAATTAATAACTTGGAATGTTTGATTTGGATCACCTTGTATCGTCAAAATTCTACTTTGATTTATCAATTTTTTCACAGAGTAAAATTAGGATTTGCGTTTACTCTATGTATAGAAATAATAATATCTGCGTTCGAATGAGTTTCTGAGATGTCTGGAATCGTCATCTTCTTTAATATCGAAATATGATTGCTTCCATAATATCTCTGGCTTGAAGTTTTATTGTGGTTGTAAAAACTTTGTTCGTCATTATTCTTATTTTTGTGAAATGAAAGCAAATCAAGTGGTTTTGATTCATGAAATATTCTATAATTAATGCTCAAAAATACACACACGTATAGATTGATGCCAGACATTAGGACTCTAACAAACTCATTTTCTATTTACAAAAAAGTTATACAGGGTGAATGTAAAGTATGGAACCAAGCTTTTTTTTCTAATGATTTGCCTCCAGAAAATAATAATTAATATAAATTAAAATACTAATATAAAAAATGTGGTCGTATTTTGTGAATGAAGTTTTGTTTTGTTTTTAAGTTATGCGTTTTTTTTTAATGTCAACTTTTGTAAAAATGTTTTTTGGTAAAAATTAAATATAAAATAAATAGTTATAATACTTAGGTCATAACCTTCATGAAAAAAATGGTTTTATAGTAAGTTGCCATTCAAAAAATTAAAACTTCTTTTGTATACGCTCATGAAAACAGCTGTTTTAGAGACTCATTTGAGTCCCTAACATAAGTATTTTCCGGACTCAATAAAATAGTACGCAAAATGGTTATTTTAGGTACTCAGTCCCCAAAAACAGTTTTTCCGGACTAAAAAATTAAATTGGTTACTATGATGGCGAATTTTTTTTAATTAATAAGAGGTGTGAATTCGTATTTTGAGAACTTTAACGAAAAAATGTTGTTTGTAACACGTACCTAAAACGTTTTTGCGGACTCATCAGCTATACCAGACTCACCTAGTCCGGAACAAAATTTGTAATAAAAATAACTATTTCAGAACTCAAAAACAAACAAAAAATTCGAAAATTTTTATTTTTGATAAAACGTCGCATTATTATAGTACTTTATCACAGACATAAATTAGTGTTACCAAAAAATAAATAGTTTAAGCTAAAAACGTTTAGTTTCACATTTCTTGTTAATCTGGTATACATGTAATATACAGGGTGCGCCAGAAATCGTGCCCCAAAGAAAAATACCATGTAATATCAGGAACATGGAAAAAAAATTTGATCTATAAAAATTTGCACTTAGACTATTTATTTTAGTTGGAAAAATCATTTTCACAGACTATTAGAAGAGGAAACAAGGAAGCTGTATCCTAAATTGTAACACTGTTTAATGTTATTTGTAGTTTTTATTGGCAAAATTTTTGTATCTAAATAATTATAAAAAAAAACATATAAGATCATCAGTATCATTAAATACACACAAAAAAATGTCAAACGTCAAAAAATAAATGTCAAAAGTTTTTTGGCACAAGTTTTTAAACATTTTTTTGATGTTCCTGTATAGAGAATTTCCAAATTTTTTCTAAATTTTAGTCGTAATCTAAAACTCGTTTAGAATGATATATTGCGCACTCGTGGACCCGTCACACTCGTCTTCGACTCGTGGGACAAACTTTTCCACTTGTGCGATTTGTTACAGAAAATACTATTACAAAACTTGAAAATTCCTTTTTTACAATATTTTACTAAACCCGTCTAATTGTAAGCTAACATCAATTTAAAAAATGTAACTTGCCAGAATAAAAAAGTAAAAATACAATTTAAACTAGGTTTCACCGACTTCTGACTACTCTCTTTTATAAATTCAATGATTTTGACGTATTTGTTATTGTGCAACTAGAAATTTTTTAAACTTATAAAACAAGAGTTTGAAATATGCTTCAAAAACAGAGTCACTGAAGATTTAGCACTGCTACGTATGAAGATGATGAATTGATGAATTAAAAAAATTGAAGAAATCATACTCGTAATTTTTACAAACCGAAAACCAGATTCGATTAGATTTTGTATTTTTTTAATTTTAATAAGTATACAAAAAGAGTGTAATTTAATGTGACAACGAGTGGTACAATGAATATTTAGGTGTTTTGGTAATCTTTTACAACCCCAAATTATAAATAAATGTTTTGTTTGTGTTTTCAGCAAATTCAATTAAAATAAAAATTAATAAGTTTACTCGAGTAAATTAAATTAATCAATTTTTTTAATCAAACAATACGTACTTAAGTAACTACAAGTATAGTCAAATTTATTTCAGGTAATATGTTTTCTGTCTCTTCTGTTGAAAATGGTAGTGAAGGAGAATAATGAATTGGTCAGATCCAGTGATTACAGCTTTGGGGTAAGTCCCCATTTGTTTCCGCCGTAGGTACCAACGTAAATCGTCGTAATACAGCCAACAACATAAATAAAGAAAATAAACGTCGTGTAGATAATATCTGTAAAGAAACGTTTAAAGTACATAAACCAAGCTATTAATATTCTTCATAAATATATCAAAGACAAACATCAGCGGTCTGTGTACATAATTTCAGCATCTTAATTAAAACGTACATGCAATACACCAATACGACTAAGTACAACATGCCACTTAGGATAATTGCGACTTAAATCTCATCGATTTTCTGCTTTAAGCCTCGTTATTTCCCCTGACTCGATTATTATTTGGTACTTAGGGAAAAATAGAGGTGTTAAGTGAAAACCCAGCACTCGGTCACGCGATATCCCTGGACGGGGCATATTTATTTGTTTGGGGGAGGCTTTCGCAATGATTCATTTAAGGGTGACTAATTCCTAAGTTTATTTTCAATGTATTGATTTTTACACCGGAGAAATCCGGTAAAATTTGAGCATAAAACATATCATACAGTGTGGCGATTTTTTCGCTGTTGGCAGTATTGTAATGTGACTGGATGGGAATGAAGTTTATTTGAATCCATTCATATTCATGGATTGTCAAGGTCGAGGCTTAAGAGGGCACTTGCTGTTCATGTCCAGCACGCAGGTGGTCAAAGTCGAGGCTTCTCATCTTCATAATGACTAAATTATCAATGGAAAGCGATTTTATACGGAATAACTTATTCTTATACGTGTTCGATCGCTTATTTTTTTCTCTTTGCTTCTTTCTTTTATGATGCTTTGTTAAGTACAAGTAGTACAGCAAAACTTCTACATTATTATCGCCGCTTTTATGTTGTTTATTTATTCGTGTTAAAAACTTGTTTTATTACGCTTGTAGATTATTGTTACAAGCAACAATTTTTATGATGCTACTAAAAAAGCAGTTTCACATTTTGGCGAAAAATCAACTGTCAATTAACAACAATTAACAAATTTGTTTCAAATATACCATTTGCATTTATGACGTCTGTCTTGGATAAACGAAAAAAGACAAAGCGATTAGACTCCTAAAAACCTTAAAAGGTTTTGGAGGGTGATTCCCTAAATCAATACAAGACTAGTTATTATACAAGACGATAAAGAAAATGTTTATCTACGAGTAAAAAGGTTGGCGCACCCTGTATATTATGAAATTATGAAACTCATTTCTGAAGCTGCCTGAACATATAGTTAAAAATAATTTATATGTTGTACAATAATGCAGTAATTTTTTATACTCTTAATTCATTGAAATTTTATTATTAAATTGAATAATAAGAACTTAGCGTAGGGGAAGGCGGGGTAAGACGGGGACCTTAACGTTTAAAGTCGAATAAAAAACTAAATATACATCACAGAAGTTCGAAACTCAACTTAATCAGTCTTCTCTCTGTTAGACTACAATAAAAAAAATAACAAAAATAATTTTTTTTAAATAACGATAAAAAGAAATAAAAACACTTTTACCCCATCTTGCCCCACCCTTGGGGTAAAATGGGGTCCCCCATTGGGCAAGATGGGGTACTACAGTTTTAAAGACTGCGTCTTCATCGTCGTCATCGACGCCAGTGCAGCCCTAATGTGCCCACTTCCCATACATAGCTGACATGTGATCCATCCTTCTTTGCTGTAGCAATTATTTTGGATCTCGATTTGGGCACAATAAATAATCCAGTTTCATCACAATTATAAATTTTATCCGGAGTAAATTTATATTCATTTAGAGCTTTTCCTAACAGATCAAAAAACTTTTCCACCGACACTCTATTAAATCCCGCAAGTCCAGCAGCAGAAGTATTTTCTGGTTTCCTAATCTTTACCAGCTTTTGCCTTGACTTCATGAACTTATGTTGCTTATTATTGACAACTGCCAATTGATATGCCCCATACCCCATTTTGCCCCAACGGGATCTTGTAGGTAAAAAAAATATTCATTTTATAAATGGACAAGTAATCGTGTAAATAACTAGTCTAACATCAAGTTTAAAGTACAGGGATTGCAATAAAACGATGTTGTTCACATCACAAGCTATGTATTTCTGACAGTCACGTTCGAAACACAATAGAAAAATAACATCAAATAATTAAAAAAGCTTTTGCCGCAGTGAAAAGTTTTGAGATACTTCTACAAAATAACGTTAACAGTTTTATCAAAACTGTTTTTGTTTTTGAGATATCTTACCTCGCTACCCCGTCTTACCCCTCTTTCCCCTAATATAGTTTTGTAGTCACTAAAATGAATCTATTGTGTTTGGTTCAAAGAATTAAAATATAATTAAATTGAGGTTGACTTTATTTCTCTATTAAAATATGAAAATTGTATTGCAGAAGAAACTCATTTAGAGAGTTAATTAATTTATTATTATGTTATTAATGGTTAATACATTTAAAATAGACTGATTTCGCTTACTAATAACTTAACAAAGAACAAAATTAAATATTAATTTCGGCTCTAATTTAATTAAAATTTAAACGTCACGCCAAAGGTGCTTTCGGTTAAACGTAGTAAACAGTTACGCGGTGCGCTGGTTTCTAACAGTGGAATAAAGTTACTTTATTCCACTAGTGGATAAAGTGGTACTTTATACGGATCTAAAGTGTGGAATAAGTGATTGTGGATAAAAGTAATTTTTTATTGTCGTCCGTTTATAATTTTGAAAAACTTACATTACATATTAAAATTAAATTTTGAAACTAAATTAAGTACAGGAATAGAACTAACATGTTATTCTTAGAGTAACTTGCCAAAAAATCTAGAAGTTGCAGCGAAAAGAGCAGGGAAGCTGAACCTTTCCTGGATGAAAAACCTTTTTTAGGCTGATGATGGCAATTGATTGCTGAAACATGTCCCGACAATAAAGTAGATATTATTTGTGAAAAGTGGAGATGTAACTTCGTTTTCTTCAGCCTTTCAATTATTATAAATTATTACAAATTTAAATCCCTCTTGTGTATGAAAAAATTGTCAACTTGATAAAAATATTTTGCAAACTTTGCACTCCCGCAACTGAAATAAAATAAAGCCAAGCTTTGAAAAAGTGAATCAGGTGGAGCGCGAATTATGTGATAAGAATTTGTATCAAGTTTCGTCCTTTAGGCAGAACTGGAAGACGGCTAAACCGGGCGCGTTATGCATTTATTATGCGAGTCCTTTTTAGGCAAGTCATGTCTAGATTGTTATACAAGCCAACCACGTCCCGCACAGATTACCGATGTGTGCTGCGGAAATCTCCAAACTTCACTATTCGGAATATATTTCTTAAAATCGACTACAAGATCTAGTTGTCGGGTCTTGATTTACCTCAACCTGAGTTTGCAAAGTTTGCCGCTGAGGAGCAACTTTGTTACCACTTGTTTGTGTTGAGTAATCGAGTTGCAATTCGACAAATTTGCGAAAACTGGGTTTTTTGCTAATCAGACGAGACGGAGGCAAATTAGCTAATCGAACACGTACAAGTCGTCTGACAAGATGAAAAACAAATATAGAGTGTAACTCGAGAGAATTAATTTGAAAAGGGTGGGTAGAGTGAGGCTGCTAAATATCCAATATAAGCGCCTGCCATGGTCGGATAGTGCAGGATGTTCTATGTAAATCTAATACGTGTCACTTGCGACGCAAAAGATAAAATCGTGCTCTAGATGCACATTTTTACAGACATGGCGGATTTCGACGACCTACTACTTATTAAATAATTTGTACGAATTAGAGATAGCAAACTATGGAAAATACCAAAACGAAATTGTTTCATTTTCTTTCCTTTAGCAAAATGAAAAATCTAAAGCCAAGCTCTTGATTAAGCGAAGGTGTAGAAAACATTGGTAGTACATACTAGCAAATTCAATCATAATAATTTTTATACAGGGTGATTCAAAAGTGTCGTACTATCTCTTGGGTGGTAATAAAGGACATCCAATTGAGTTAAAAGTTTCCATGACAAATAACAGTTTGACCTTTTTTTCACGAGATATAGCTCTTCAAAAGTTAAATTTTAGGTTATGTTTTTGACTGTCCAGATTTTGTATTTTTGAACATTGAACCTGTAGAAAAAAAAATCATCAATTTGTGTCTTACAAAGCATTTAATAAACTAGCAAATTCAACAATAAATTAAATTAGAAAACATCGGAAACACAAGGGCCAAGATGCCTACATGATAAAATGGAAGATGACTGTTCTATTTCTTCTCAAAAAAAGGCTTAAAACAAAATCTTAATTTTTTTATAAGATTTTTATGAAGATTTATTTAACTTGCTTTGTTGTCTTTCTGTCCGCACGAAATCTTCATTTGCAAACAGGCGTAATTCCCGTGACAATACAATAAAATTTACTGCGATTAATCATTTATAAACAATTAACAATTGTTATAAACAATTATCAATATGTCAACTCCCAATTGTAATAAGAAGATGAAACCAGTTTTATATGATAGCGCAGAAGAACCCCCACCTGCATGTTGTTAAGATTCGTAAGGGCAAAACCCATCTCCCATCTCCCATAGAAATGAAGATAAATAAAAAAAATAAAATAAATGAAAAATTTCTTTGTATTTGAAATTTAAAGTATTTCACAAAACAATAAGTAAAGAAAGACTAAAAAGCAAAAAGCAACATAAATAAGTTTTGTTTATAAAAAAATGTACTAAAAAGTAATTAAAAATGTTTTTTTCTATTATATTTAAGGAAAACATTTTTACATACAGCTTAAGTTTTTTATTTATATTAGGAGCGATCAACAAAGCAAAGTAATTCTGCAATACTTGTGGTGTTATAACCGTTCCCAAAGCTTTTATAAATTTATTAAGCTTTAGGCAAAAATGTTCTTCATTGATAATTTTTTTTTTCTGTTTTACGTCTAAAAAAAAGCTTATTTCGATATCAAAACCGATTTTTACTGAGCCTCTTCAACACCAATTTGGGTGCTGAAATAGACGGTACAATTTACTTTCTAGAGGTTGGTAATGGTGATTTCCAGTGGCGTTTTGAGCGATTTTTTTTATTTAGATGGTGGGCATGAAATATATGCAGTATTAATTGTTAATTGAACAAAATTTTGAAAAATATTCGAACTTGGCAATTCGAAATTCGAATTTTTCAAACTTTGTGACATTTATTACCAACCACCACCATATTAGGGCATAAGTTATTAAATTTTGAAAAATTGACTTTTATGTTAAAAAAGTACGTAAAATACGCATAAAAGAAAAAAATAGCATAAACAATTTGTTTCATAAGACATTTGTGAAAACTCGTTCTTCATAAAACTCGCGTTTTGCTGCTCGTTTCATAAACCTGGACTCGTTTCACAAAACTTGCTTTAGGAAACGCGTTCTTTGATATACCATTTTACTTTTTAGTACATTTTTCTTTAAATAAAATCTTATTTAAAAAAATATTTATATTTTATCAAGAGTTATATAAAGAGGTGGAAGTTATTAAAAAATTAAAGCCAAACATAAAAATTACGTATTTTCTGCGAGCGTGACGATAAGTTGTGAAAAACAACTTTAATATAAGAAACCTGAATTTGTTTTAAACATTAAAATAATTAAGCACTAAGAAATTTCCGTTCAGATCTGTGCTTTCACAAGACCAAAAATCCATCACCAATGCTAAGCCTGAAACATAATGCCCGCCACAAATTCCACTTAATTACGTTTGATGTATGATCCGGGTTGTCGTGTGTGGGTCAAAGTTCGCTTGATCGGCACACTCGTTACCTCCGGATCATGGGGGCTAAGCTCCTCAGAACAAGGCTTAATTGTGGATGCTCCTTCCCGGAATTTCACTCTCCAAATTCTAATTATTTCACTCAAACAAGTCATTTTTTCGCCTTTGAGAAATCGAGTGTTTTAATGAGACGTCTGAGGTACGCAACGAATTGAAATTCTCTTTGTTTCAGTCTAATACGTTTTTTAGATAAAGCGATTCATTAAACGAGTAATTTCAAGATACTCAAATATTTAAAAATTAATCCGCAATGCAGAGGGATCAAAACGAAAAGCGGAGTTTTTTATTCAACATTTTCTTTTTTTTTTCTATACGGAATGATTAAAACGTATGGAACCAAACGTTTTTTGCTTAAATTAGATGGCAACAAATTATAAAACTATTTTTTTTACAAAGGCTATGATGGGATTATAACTTCCTACATTTTATTCAACTTTCGAAAAATTTCATACAAGTTGCCATTTTGACAAGAAAAATTGCATAACTCAAAAACAAAAAAAATTTAATTCTCAAAACAAACAAATGATTTTTAAAATAACTGCTTGGTTTCATACTTACCTTGTATATCTTGACAATGAAAGCATTAGTTGCAATAAGAAATCAAGTTTCTCGAGTTTTTTCATTCAAAAAAATTGTAATTATGTTCAATTTAACAAAATTTAAATATTTTAGTATAATGCAAATTAATATGTACAGTTACATTCGTATTTCTCGTATTTAATAACCATGCTAATGAATATTAACACACTATTCTCTGAACACAATTTATTATGTACACCTTAAATGAATAATAATGAGCGCTAATGCAAAATTTAAATCTTTATGAGTTTTTTGTTGAGTCTGATTTGCAGAGTCTGTGGTAGGTCATTTTATGATTAATATTTAATTCTTTAGTCGCTTTTAATCCTAGATTTTAACATTGAAAAAACTAAATATGTATGTAACATTTTTTTTGTCTATTATTCTTGCATAGACTTTTTTTAATTCTTATGTTCACATTACATTTATACAGAATGGGTCCTGAGTAGCAGTCTGTATAGTGAGTTGAGTGCTTTTTCCTTTTATTTTAATTCGAGTCAACTTTTATTATTGATTTTTTATTGCTATTATTTTCGTAAGTAAAAAAATACTACTCCATTTCTTAATTTAATTTAATTTTCAACGAGAGCAGTCCGACTGAATTCACGCTGTATAAACAATGCGAAGCAGTGAACCGTCCTTCCAATTTTATTTATTTTCCTGTTTAAATAATGGCGACCAAATCGAGTGCAATTTATAAAGTTGACATTCCGCGTTTACGGCCAGCCAGCCATAATATCGACGTAGCATGCGATGTGTAAAAAGTAATAAAACCGGACTATTTTTAATCGAAATTGGCCAAATAGCCAGCAATTGGGCGTTTGGTGATAAGAAAGCTGATTTATCAGAAGTTGAACAGCACTTGAAGACACAACACCTCTCGTTTTGTGGTCTGCACTTGATTTATCAGAGATTGGAGTGGTGCGGCAGCTTTTACAACTCTCGAGTAGCCCAATCGACGATTTATTAAATGCAAGCGGCCACTATTAATCAATTTCTAATTTATTGAGTTGTTCGGAATGAGAGGCTATTTTTGGCCAGGCTCTATATTAGGTTTATGGTATTTGTAATAAATCGGAGCTTTTTTTGGTTGCTAGAAGGGACGGATAAATTGCATGCCATAATTTTGATATCTCGTAAATAAAATTCAATTTTTTATCTTGGACATAATTTAGAACAATTTAAACCGAAATTTTCTCACTAGCACTTGCAGAACTATTACGCAAGAATTGTTGCGAGAGATTTTGTTACGTTATTATAAATATTTAATTTCGGATATATAAAGCACCGATTTATATAAAATAAACAAAGGATTATTATAGCAGCTAGCTAAATAAATGCTTTGTTTTGTGTGTTCGTGATAACGCACCGAAGTATCCATTTTGTAGCGAGAATTTTTCGTGTCGTGGAAAAAAAATTGCTCGAGAGGAAGGAAGCGGGAACGGCGACGTCCTCAAGATAGATCACGAACACGACTTCCTTCACGAAGGTTAAGGTCGATGAAGTACATAAAACAGAGCTTTTTGAGATGAATTGTTCTGGAATCAAGAGAAAAGAGATTCTTAAAATTAAATGATATTTTGAATTTTTTCTTTTTTAAGGTCGCAGAATTACAGTTAATAAACATGTTTTAACTAACTATGCACACATTTTCACTATTGTTTACTTTCACGCAAGTTCTAGATTTGTAAAAGTTTTCAATAAATGACCTTTCAAAAATTATACAACGAGAAAAAAATTTAAATACCTACTTCTAATTTTTATATTAGTAATAATTTTCACATTATTTAGCATTTCAAAAAATTGGAGAATTTTGGTTCTACTGCAATATTTAAAATTTAAAAATAAATTAAATACAATGCCGAATAACTAAAACCTGACAAATAACTAATTAGAACAAAATAAAAAAGAAGAAAAAGAAAGAAATAAAAAAAAGACGTCCATTGAAGCAAGAGATTGAAATTTCGAAACGAGCCACGTAGCGGCGAGTTGAGAAACAAACTACTCGAATAGCTTTCTGTAACGATTCTTTTATATGTTGGAGTTTTCAAAACAAAAATTTAATCTAAGAAATTTTGTATCAGTTGGTGACACGTACATATTTACGTATGTTATTCGTAAAGTCTTAGGAAAATTCAACTTGACAGGACAATTGTTGTCACTGTGTGTTGTGTTAAAAATAAAACAATTATTTTCTTTTATGTTTAATTAACTGTAAATTTTATACAAATCTGTGATCTTTTTCACAATAACAATAAAATTAAGTTCATTATTCAGTAAAATATTATATTTGTGGTATAAGTGTGTTACAAATAGGTCACGCAAAAGAAGGTTTACCCCTAGAGCTCGTAGGATAATAGTATATTATTCAACAAGCATATAATTATGGTTATTATTCACGAAAGTGAAATGAAAAACGAGTCGAAGACGAGATTTTTAATCACTTGAGTGAATAATAGCCATTATATGGGAGTTGAATACGACGTTTCATCTACGATCTTTTTGAATATTTGACATTTACTTGAATTGTTAGTATTTAAATGTAAAAAAAATCAAAAATATTTGGTGTAACGATAAAAAAGCTCTTTTGCTTTTATGCGCTCTCTCTCTCTCTCTTATTTGCTCTTATGCGTTTATGCGCTCTCGCTTTCTCTTATTTTACTTGTATTAGAATATGTGCACATGTTTAAATTTCGCGCTCTTTTGCGCCCGCTATCCTTTGATATCTATTTGAGTTGTATTTGAATTTGAATTAGAGAAAAATTAGTGACTTCACAGGGGTTCGAACTCTATACCTACCTGCCGGAATACGGGATCTCATTATGCCGCTACATCACCACGCCGCCGACAGTTTCTCAGATCTAATCACATAATATTCATACATATATAAACATTTTCAAATATTTATTTTTTACGTGCCTACAACGTTTTAACACTTTTTCTAAGTCTTTTGCACTCCTAATGTGTGCATTTGAAGAAATTTTAAAGTTTTTAATTTTTTCGATTCTTGGCAAAATTTTGATCAAGTTTTCGCTCGCATTTTTAATTTTCTATCTTAATAGAATTATTGTTTTGTGCATTTAACAACAAATGAACAATTTCGCGTATTAATTTCGATGTAAAAAGTTTAACTTTTTTTATGATTGTAAAAAATATGATATGTGAAACTCGATCCAAGAACGTTTTATTGCTTTTTTTACAGCACTAGTTATTTTACTATTATCTATTATTTTAATAGTATAAGAAATATCTTTGCTTTGTTGATCTGACTAAAAAGAGCCGATACTTTCCCCAATACTGCGAATTTTCTGAAGTAGCAGTGCTTCCTTCGTTACGAAATAAGTCAGGACTTGAATACGCAATCAACGACCTCACTGATTATAATCAAGTAATTGCAAACTCAAGTAGAGGTTCTTTCCTAAACAATTTACAAACAAGGAACAAGATTACGACCCTGTTTCTTTTGTTCGGAGGGGTGATTATAGCTTCATTGAGCCAAAGTCACAAATTTTTTCACAGCAATTTCCTGCATATGTAATGAGTCTTCAGGTGAATGAAGCGGATCTGAATGAATGGTTCTTGTTCGACCGACTTTCGGCGGTCTGTGGCCTCAACTGATACAAGTAATGGAAAAGCAGCCAAAGTCGTTATCTGCTGCTGCTCGTTCTCCACTATCTGTTCAATGGATCACAAGAAATCGTTTTTTACTTGTAGCTTATGTTCTGTGGACTGTGTTCACTTATCTAATCTTTTTTCGTTGCTTTTCCCTCTTGTCTGCTTTATTGCCGCGAGTTACAAGACAAGTCGAAGCGACAGCGACGAAATCGCGGAAAATCCTTTTTTCGATTGATTTTTATTGCAGAGACAGAAAAGTTGTAAAACTTGTAATTTTAGTTCTGTTGTAGAGAAAATTGTTTAAAGCGCGTTAATGAAATCATGCAGGGCCGTATGCAACGTCACCGGATATGGAAGTAAGTCGGCAAGTTGATCACAGAAGCGGCTCGCACCGACCAAATGATGAACTTCCTGCGACCTCGCCATTATAAAGGGTTATATAATGTGGCACGGAGTAGACAACGGGTCAAGTTGCAACAGCTTTCATTACACGCTAAAGGAGTCAACGATGTTACTTCGAGATGGGACGGCTCGAGGGTACATAGCAGATGATTGCCGACCTTCTCAAGCTAGGAGATTTCAAGTTTATATTGAACCAGACTCTGGAAAACAACCCCTGCGTTTAGTTTGAAGTTTGTTTTCGGGCTAACCAAAGTGTAAACTAAGAGTTAGGACTAGAGAAGTTGGGTTACCAACACTGGCAGACAACAAGAATAATTGTTAGTTGGGATCTCTAAAGTAGAATGATATATTAAAGGTTTTCGTATATAAATTAACCGTTTTTTACATAAAACTTTTTTAAAACCCATTATTACTACTTAATTAACAAATAGCAAACAAGCCCATTTATATATACATATCTTTGCTGCGAAATCTCGGATTCCTAAAATCGAAGAATTTATTCTCTTTCTCTTTTGAGAAGATGAGATGACTTTCAATAAAAAAAATCTAAAAAGTTATTTTGCTTGTAATTGATTAAAATTAGTGGTGAGCACAATTTTTTTATACGTCTATAAACTTTTAAATTAATTACAGCTTTATTCATTAACTATAAAGCTTTAAGCTTCGTTCTTATTTGTTTTATATGTTTAGAGGCTAAGCGAATTTCAGACGCAACCCAAAATACATTTTGCGCGATCAGACTCTATTCGACTGTTTACTACGTCTGTTTCCAAGACAGAAAGTTGTAATTACACGTTACTATAACAAACTCATCGGTAAGTTGTTGCTAAATCGGTAAGCATTCAACGACAAAATACAGCGTGATCAACAATAACTGAATCTGTTGGTAACAATGAAAATTTTAATGATTTTGGTACCACTGTAATTTAAACTCATTTCCGGTTGTCAGCTTTGACAGATTTGACAGGCAAATTTCAAATTTATCGTCAAAGGTTCGTTTTTATAACATTTTATTTATTAAAATTGTTTTTACACATGTTTTACAGACATTTTCAACATTTATTGCATATCTTGGCTTCCAACGAGTGCCAGCCACACCACAGGTGGCACATAACCAACATAACCCAATTTTCTTTTAATGTCACGTCAAGTTAAAACATCCGGTCAGTGCCAATTACTAGACAAAAAAACACCAATACTTTTCAATTGTTTCATTGCCAACAGACTCAGTCATTGTTGATCACGCTGTATTTACTTTGGTATTCTAGAACACTTTTTAGATATTTTATTTAAAAAAAAATAACAAAAACCAATCGCGCAAAAAAGTCATAAGTCAAAAGCATCAGAAACGTTAAGGACTTACCGTTTTGATGCTTAATATACTATTTCAAATACCACACTGGTCACCAAAATAAACCGGCCAACTAAAATTTTGCGATTTTTATTTTTTACATTGCAATATTTTTGTTATTCTTTGTTGGATTTCGACGAATTTTTGTTTGGCTTTATTTGGCTCTCATAATTTTTGAAAAAGTACAAAATTTTGTAGTTAGATTTAGGTAATTTCAAAACTGGATAGAGGTTTTGTTTTATTATCACTAGTGAAAAATCTCACACTATTATATTTGTATTTTCTTTGACAATTTTTTTTCGAAATTCAAAATATATTCTTGTTTTATAATTGTCGCTAATATTATTATTTACACAAAATTCGAAATTGGATTTTAGGAAAATTTGCATCCTACTAAAACTCTTATTATATACAATGTACATGTTTTATCTTAGGTTTTAATTACATTTTTTTTGATGTCATCTAAATAAATATCCAGTATTATAACCAAAAACCAAACTAAAAACTAAAAAAAAATGTATTTTTTTGCAGTTATACAGGGTGTTTCACATAATTTTACGAGGCCTGCGCCTGTGAGATGCAATCAACAACACATATTCCGATACGAACTCGATTACAAATTTTGAAAGATTAGATAATTTTCTCTAGTTTGTTCACCGTTTCAAAAATTACAACATTTTTAGTTAGTTAGTGATTAATATAAATAAACTAGAATCATATTCATGTATCATGCCGTCTCTTGATAGAACAAATGATAATTGTTTCTGAAAAACTGCAGTTTATAACTATTAATGAAGCAGTGATTAGTTTGACAACTAATGTCATGAGTCTCCAAAGATTAAATAATTAAATGTGTATTTTTTGTATCTAGTGTTTTGTGAATTTTGTATATTTGGGTGGCGTACATTAGGCGTAACCCTCGTTAAGTTGTGTAAAACACCCTGTACAAGATGTCCCAAAAATAAGTGCATTACATTAAATAATAGTTAAAAGTTATAAAACATCTTATTAATGACATTTTCATCCAAACTATTTAAATATTGTATGAAAAGTATAAAAATTATCTTTTTGATACCTTCCAATAAAAATCATGGTCGATATAGAAAATATCGTATAAATATCTTTTCTGTTAGAGTTAATAATTCCATAAATGTAAAAGAAATAAATAGACTATTTGTCAAGTACGTGTTTGAGGGAGAATAAAATGAAAACAATGTAGTGTTTTTTTTAATTCTTAGCACTTTTCTGGACCAATTTGAATTTATCACATTGTGAAGACTAGTATTCCAAACGTCTAAACAATTTATTAAAATAATAACTACCAGTTATAAAGAGTGCCAAATTTTGTGTAAGACGCGGAGGGTCTAACGTTCAAAAACAAAAAGTGTTCATTACAACAATAAATTGAAATTAAAATAATTAGTGGTAAACAAAGAAAATTACTAAATACTATTACTACTATTACTACTACTAAGTAAAAATATTAGTAAAGATTATTTTAGTGAAAAATTTTGTAATAATTGTTGAACTATTTTTGAAGGTTAAGATTTGCTAAAAAAAAATTTTTTGTAGACGCTCCCGAAAATAGCTGTTTTAGGGACTTAAATTAGTTTTTTACAGACTCCGTAAAATGGTTATTTTAGGTATACTCAGTCCCCAAAAACAGTTTTTTTGGACGAAAAAGTCAATTTGGTTGCTATGCCAGCAATTTTTTTTTAATTAATAAAAAGTGTAAATTCGGAGATTTAACAAAAAAATGTTGTTTGTAACACGTACCTAAAACGTTTTTACGGACTCATTTGCTATTCCAGCATCGATTCGTCCCCAAAAACTGTATTTTAGGTAACAAATATAACTAATTTGTTGTTGTTTTTAAATTTAAAGATAATTTTTATCTAGGACATTCTATATACAGAGATAGATCCACTAAATCAATACACGGTGATCAACTCACAAACTGTGCTAAGAAAATGTTATAAAAAAAATAGAATAGTCAGTTTTAAATAAATGTTTCACTCTGTATGTTTCTTGTTTGTTGGAGCTTTTATGCATAAAGTCACAGTTGTAATCCATCACATTTTGACGGTCTCTTAACTAATAGCGTAATAAAATCTCCAGACTAGCGATGAGATACGACATGACCGTAGTACTACACATAATTTCATTTAATTAATGCTACATTAAATACGGAAATAAAACATTACAGACAATATAACACTGATACAAGTTACGAGAGCTCCTTTGTAGACACAATAGAGTATTCGAAATAATTCACCGTGACAAAAGAATACTTATATATCAGTGCCATTGTCCTTTAACAAAAGTAATGAACGCACTATTCGATGCGTCGTTGCTTGCCCTTTGACCTTACTTTTTTCTCCTTCTTCTAACTCAATCTTTGCTTGATAGTCTTGTCAGGGAGCGCAATTAACACTTTGTTACATTCGGAGCCATAAATCGACCTAAATGACAAAGATATTCCACAAATCCTGTGTCACCTTATTTGGAATAAGAGGATTTAGTCTGGAAGTAGTACAAGAGGACAGATGTTGCCAGCAATGAGAACAAGAATTAACTTTTCTTGAGTTTATGTTTCTCAGTTTTGAAAATAAAAATGGACGAAATAGAAAGAATTTTTTTTTAATTTCAATCCAAGTCGGTTTAAATCCTGACACAAGAACTGTTTTAGAGATAATTTATCTTAATGCTGCTTTATCGTCGAACAACGGTCGATAAGTCCTCTTTTCTCTCGATTAATAGTGTTTTTCGTTAATTGATGATGTTGGACCACCTGCAAACCCGTGGGAATCCCCTGAAAGTAACTTTTCATTCCTCGAGGAGCACTTGAATGTTTGAAATTCGCCGCCACTCTGAGGGCAAAAACGGTCTCATATTCGACCATAATAGAATTTTATAATCTTTTGGATGTTCCATAAGGACGCTTTTTCCGACTAGTTTATCATCAGTCGGCATCTTTTTGATAGCAAGCGCTCGGAAAACAAGAGGGAATGAAACTGTTGTGTTGTGGCATGCCTCAAGTCAAAACTAATTCTCCGGATTACCACAGTACAGCTTTATTTTTATCTAGACTCAGATTTATTTTCACGGTTTTGTGGGGGTTTTCAAGCGTAATTATTGACTTTATCCGTTAAGAAATGTTCTTGCCTCAAAACCGAATTATAAAATTTTTAATGACTAGAGAGCAATTAACAGTTGAACTTTTATCTGAATCATTTACAGAATAAGGCCGAAAAGCGTCCATCGCTAAACCAAGCACGTTTTGCCACTTAAAGATGAGGCGACTGCCAAATAACGCATTAGACTTGATCCCCAACAAAATAAAACTTTTTTATAAGACGACACTAATGCTTTTTTAAAACATTAAAGCATTCACCTAGAATACCCAATTATTGGTTTATGGATGTAATAAAGTAAAAGTTGCCAAACTCATTTGTAATGCTAACGTAGCTTTTGGCGAATTTTTTCAATTTTTTGATTAAATTATGGACAGGACGGTTTTATTAAACGTAAAGTTATTGTTATTGGGAGCTCCGAACTAATTTAAACTTGAAGCCATTATAAATAACTTTTAGCGAGGTAATTTGCAATTTCCTCACGTACGAGATAGTCTCTAGGTAAAATAGACTCAAAGGGTGTTTATGACTAGATGGGTGCAATGTCACTTTTAATTAAAATTGCATTTATTCAATCCTCTATCGTAAAATTGAATTTTATCTACTCATTTGTTCATGTTAAAATGAAATTTTATCGTCTAGATGATAAAAAATACATCTATTGTTGTATATCTGCGGTTGTTACTTGCTAACGACCTTTGACATTAGATTTCATGGTTGAATTTTATTTTGACATTTGTAAATATCGACCAAATTGATTACAAAATTAGTAAGGCTTGAATAAAATTTTATATTGTACACGACGATAAAATTTTCATTATCTTTTCGAGCATATTAGCTAAATTGCTCTCAAAGATAAAATTCAATTTTATCGTCCTGTAAGTATAATAAATAACTATTAATGTGTACATTAATATAATACAATTGTTAAAATAAAAAATCATTTTTTTTTGCAAAAATTGTCTTTTTCCACAATTTGGATTTGGATGTTAGCTCATACAAGGTGACAAATAATAAAATATCATAACTACCTAGAAACTTTTTTAATCTTAATTTATTTAAAAAAATGAATGCGGGGCACTGAAAATAATGTAATCTTGCTTAAAGTAAAAAAATAATAATAATAACTCTTAATAATATTTGGAATTTCGTGTTTATTCTAATCTTTTTTTAGTAACGTTGATGAGATCGTTAAAATCACTTTTAATGTGAAAGATGTCTTAAATCTTATATTATTCTTCTTTAAGAAAATGAATCAAATTCACCGTTTATGTTATTCTATGTTGTTTTTCCATTTTTCACATTAATTCAAAATTAAGCTTTTTAGTGAAAAACTCTTTGAAAATACTCAAACACTTCAAAACAATAAAACATTTTACTTAAACTTTTCATAAGTATACTATTCCAACAAAAATTCTTAAATTTTTTGGTGATTTTTGAAAGACTGTACTTCCGTATTTAAAATAGATAAAAAAAAACATTTTAAAGCTTCAAGTTTCTAGTCTTGAGATATTCTGGCAAAAAAAGTTTTGAGCTACAAATATTACGTGATCCTAAAAAATTGAGCAAGAAAGAAATTGTACATTTTTTTGTTCCTTTTTTTGTAGGTACACGAACTTGGAATTTTTTTTATTAGTTAAATCAATGCATGGGTCGTATAGCTTGTTCATTCAGCTTCAATTTGCTGTTTTCATGTTCTCGTTATGTCAATTTGTCGCTGAGATATTTGATTTTTAATAAAAAAAGATCTTCTTATCTTCTTCTCTTTGATCATCGATATTTCAGTAACGAATGACCGCACAGAAAATGTAAAGATAGTTTCAAAAACTGGAATAAAGCCCCTACAAGATGTTTTTTTCGAATATTCTAACAAATATTGATGGAGAGATTAATGTGTCCAGGTTTTTTACAGCCCCAATGTCTAAATGTTTAAATCGATCCGTCAAACTGTTTTCTCGGACCGAATGATCAAAATAAAAAAAAACTTTTCTACAATTTCGCATGTAAAATTTGAAAAACAAATTCGAAAAAATTAAAAAAAAAATTAATGTTTTTTAAAAATTTGTAAAAAAATCAATGAAATGACGAATTTTTGAGACTATTTTGTTATTGCATACCCTAATGTTACTCATCTCAAATTAATTGCATTAATTAATATCTCTAAGTTGTATTCATTACTCGATTTACAAACATTCATGCAAATTTTGTTAAAAAGTATTTTTTTTTATTGCTTCCAATTTTTCCAATTTTTCAAACTTAACAGTAGTGTATTATTTTTCAAAATTCAACAACTTGGCGCATTTTGCAAATTTGAACATACTATGAATATACTATTTTCTTTACACTTTTTGTTGCATACATACATTAACCGTTTTTGTATTGTTTTAAATATTAAATTCATTAAAATTCAACAAAAATAGAAAAGAAAAAAACGTTTTTTCGCGTAATTGTCCTAAAGTCCTGCGAGTTATACCAACATATGTTTAGAAGATCTAAAAAGAAAATTTTTGTTATTTGTCTTGGTTTAAAGACGATTACTTTATCAAGTTTTCTGTTTATGCACTCATTTCAAATATGAAAAGTCGGCGCCTTTGGTAACACGTCCTTAAAACACACAGGGAAAAAAATGATAAAGTGTGTCCACTTTTATACAAATTGTACAACCCCAGTTTTCGTTTAAATCATATTTTATTGAACAAAACTATAGAAAATCAGCCGTCATTGTCTTCGTAAATCTTGTACGCCCCAAAGGGTTTATTATTATGATAATTATTGGCAGCGACGTATCCATACAAGCCTCCCCCTTTGCCAAAAACCGGTTGATATTTGCCATAATGCGACAAAAGCAGCGCCAGATAGGGATTCAGCGGCAAATGTTCGAGATGATTATATCCCGGAATTTTCGGGTGCAGATGCAACGTCGAGCTGAGGAAAAGCGCAGCCAAAAGCGGATTCGCTTCCACCACTGTGTGAAAATTCGGTTGCTGCACGGCTGGCACGCCACAGAAACGTGGAGGGTTTACGTAACCTTAAACACAAATGACTGAATTTGTCAGCCGGTTTCCGTCATATTTACCGCTAGTGTAGCAATTGGGGTGAGGGTTGGGGGTGAAATAAGACAACGATGGACCGGTTTGTTCACCTGATGAGACGGCCGAAAACACGATCAAACACCACAGCTCCAGCTAAACAATAAAATTAAATCGGGAAAATATGAAAAGTTGGACTCACTTGATAAATCATTATTTTTCTTGCGCACTACATTGCTGCTCAACTCTAATGAATTTTTTAATGCTGGTGCAGCTTTATAAGAAAGCCCTTCCAACACGAAGACTTTGTTAAATTTGCATTAAATTGCTCTTGTTTTTTTTATATAATCAGAAGTTATCGCGAGGTTTAAGTGGAAAACGGTGTTACTCTTTAGTTTGTGAAATTTGTTCCTATTGTGTTATTGGTGTAGAGAGAAAGGAAAATGAGATTGTTGTTGACTTGTTGAATGATTTACTCAATCTCTTTTTATTACTTAGGTACCCTTGAGAGTGATGATTTTTCTCGTACTTTAATAACGCGAATTGCGTTTCTGTTAAATTGTACATAAATATAAAACGTAGGACCACAGTAACGAATTTAGAAAAATACAAATTTAATAAAAATAAAACGTAATACCGTTTAAAAAAAACTAAAAAGATTATAAAAAGATTTAAGAAAAGCGTAATACGTACCTACCTATAACGTAATAATATGTCGAGTCTCCAACTCGATATTAGAGGGTCTCCCTTGTTTAAAAAAAAGACTGGTGAAAAATCATTTTTAGACTCAAAAAACGTTTAAATAATCACTCGCCGAGCACTAGGCAGCAGCTTAAAATGCTCTACTATTTGCAGTTTTTAATTTTGATTTTTAATTTTTCTTAGTTGTAACCGAAAAAAAAATTTCTAATCTTATGTAAAATTAACCTTAAACAATACAAAATTCCACAGCAACAACCCTCCACAATTTGAAGGTGATTGATTCAAAATTGAATCAAAACAAACTGAAAGCTTTGTAACATTGTTAATTAACACCGAAATACATTAAAATACGTTTATTAATTTGTTTAATTTCAAAATATGAATAAAGCATTTTACCCAAAGGCGCAACAACAATGACTGACGCAAATTTTTGAAAATCTAGTAAATTAATGTTTTTGAAGGTTTGAACTAAAAGTTGGTCCAGAAAGCACATATTTATTAAAAGAGATAAAATTAAGAAACAGTATATTACATCACAAGATAGATTCACAAGAAGAGATTCTTTATGGAGGGAAATAATAAATACGAGGCTATAAAAATCTTCTCTACTATGTTTTATATGATATTTTTTTACTAATCACTACTAGCACATTTATTACCTAGAAATACAAGGGTGCCTTACTTAGGCATAATGCCTCCGATGTAACTTTTTGTAATCCACAACTATTATTTTTGTTATATTATTATAACCTACAGTAGTTAATTACTTACCTGACTTATTATTTTATTTTTATCACAAATGAGTAAGTAATTTTTTACTTCTGCATCTATTAGGAATTTTCTAACTTCGTAATATGAAATATTTGTTAATATAAAACATAGAAACTGCAAACAAAAGGGAGAAAGTGTTAAAATTTGTCCTACTTTCGGTAGTATTTTAAAATGAAATAAGCCCTTTTGTTGTGTTAACAGTTTTGACAAAGACAGAAGAATTAGAGGTGGGATTATGTATTTTAATGAAGAAGTTTTATTTTTTTTATTTGATTATGTATTAATTTCATCTCGAAATACTTCCGTCAGTACTTAAATAAAACTATTCTAGATACGAGTATATTTGTATTTTGTATCAATGTAATACTCTCCAGTATTGACCTATCTCTAATCCATTATTGATTGGCCTTGGTCAGTAATGAAAATGATTATTGATGATTTTGAGAGAAAAACAACTTTGCAGCCTCTTGTTAAAGTAAATAATAGTATCTTGTACAACAAGTGAAAAAAGGTATTGAACTAATCGCTTCTTCAACGACTGTTTATTAGAAATGGTTTATTTATTACTTGACATTTTGTTTTTCACTAAATTATAGCCATCCTTGATAATTTTCATACTATCAAAGTTAAGAAATACCAGCTTGACAATAACAAAAACTATTTCAATTTTTTTACGATTTTTTAATAATAATAATTTATACATATTTCAGATAATTCAAATGCAGTATCTAGAATTTAGCCTCATCTGTAGACAGTCACTGAGACTAACAGCGGTAAAATCAAGTCACCTCTTTTGTACGTTACAACGATTGGCTTTTGTCTCCTAGATGGCAGCACCCATCATTATTCGTAAAAACAGTGATCTCCAAACTCTACAATCGCCTCTCGAAGATGTTCTCCTGATAAAAAGTCGAATATCTAGGGTCGGCCTTAAACCGTCAGCTTTAACTTCTCTCGGAATTTGCTTGCTCTCTTCAACAACGTCAAAAGTTTTTAGTAGTAAATTTACAAATATGTTTTTTTTTCTTATTTAAACTTAAAGAAAAACTTAAAATAATTATTTTTGTTTACTTTGATTTCTATTAAGATAGTTGTTGTGAAAAGTCGTAATTATTGAGGAATTATTAGTACCAATAAGTAGAAGAAATGTAACAACAATTTTTTGTCAGTGTAGAAAGTAATAATAATTGTAATTACGTTAATTAATAAAGAAAAATAATGACTAGTTAGGAAGCACCAAAATTGGGTTACACATCTGTGGATCAAATCCCAAAAAAATTACACTTATCATATTTTATTAATTTTTCAAGTCCAAATAGTTACCAAAAGTTAGATTCTTCGATTAGAAAATTAAATACACGACTGAATAATTTTCATGTCTAAATTTATATTCCTGTCTACAAAATTCCTCAGTTCAGTTTTAAAATAATCACATGTCCAAGTACATTCTCTATACATGTGCTATTAATCGCCCATTGAGGACTAGAGAAATTGTAGAATTTACTTGGGAAAGAATAGATAAAGTGTGCTCCTAAAATGGAAATTGTGTGTTTCTAGGAAAGTAGAAATTTTTCGGAAAATTTTTGTCGAAATTATTTGACCTCAACTATTGATTGGATTAAAATTATAGATGTATGGGAAAAAGTTAAATCGTGATAGTCGACACTGAAAAACTTGTTTTTTTGTAAATACCAAACTGATAGTTACAACTACAACTGTTATATAATTAATAGAAGAAAAATGGTAAAGAATCACCGTATGTCAAGTGTATAATGACAAACCAGTTTTGAATGAGGAATACAGCTGTATTAACTATTGTGCCAAGATCATCTGCTACTGCGAATGTTGTAACTGTTTTTGGAAAAAATGTTAAGTGCTACTGGAAATTTGACAAAAGATACTATCTTATTAATTGTTTTAACACGTCGGGAAAGAAAGTACTTTGTTTCAGCTACTATTTAATAACCAATTAACTTAAGAAGCTGAAATGCGTAGCTAGTAGAAAGCAAATGATGTATCTCCGCAGGAAAAATCCAGAACAACACGCAAATTCACATTTCTTGCAAGGAAACGCGTCATTAGACGAATATACTTTACCTCATTAATGCAAAAACCAGATCTTTTTCAACCACTCAATGGTTTTTGTGGGCGTCAAGAAATTTAATTAAGCAATTTCAGGTCGCTGTAGGCTGGTAAACGATAGTAGCTGGGAAAAAAAAAATAAAAATTTAATAACAAGGAGTGATTGTATTTTTTTTGTACTACTGACATTTAAAGTTTCTTAAATCGCATTTCCACAACAATTATTTTTTTGAAATCACATCTGTTGTGTGTAGAAAAATAGCAATGTAGGTTACAGATGTTGGTGATTATTTTTGTCCAAAATGGGGCTCAAAAAGTGTCATTGCTCTTGCACTTGCATGCAAACATTGCTTTCAAAAATTCAAAAAAGTTCACTACTCTGCGCGTTCGATCGAGAACTTCCACGAAGTTTTCATTTTATCTATCGTTTTATTCCAATTTCTTGCACCACTTACACTTGTTAAAGATTCAATTTGTTGCTGAAATATTTTAATTGTCTCAAATACAGTTATGCAATTCTAGTGAAATCTATTAATTATGTGCTTTCATGTTCTTTATTAGCATATCAAAAATTTGAATATTTAACTGTTACCGGTTATAATAATCTAATTGTGATTTATTTGCCTTTAAGCTTGTTTCTGTGCAAGGAATTATGCTAAACTTAGATTTATTGTGCTAAATTTTAATATCAAATTATTTCAACTATGTATGATAGAGTTCGTGAACGCTTTCGTATTTTGTTGAAAAATATTAACTCGATTATTCTTTTGACATTTAACAGACTGTGATGTGAAAGTTTGGCATTGACAATGAAGATCTTTAAATCTGATGTTTATTATGTTTAATCCGTGATTCTTATGCGAGAATTTAATTTTACTTTCGCTCAGATCCGATGCTATATTAAACCGAAATTGAATAATTTTTTGTGGCTTTAGAAAGGACGATTATTGGATATTGAACCAAAATTACCGAATTGCGTTTTGTTACGAGTGCACGAGTGATGAACCAGTTAATCCTAATTTTATAGTAAATTACTAGATAGGGTTACTTTCTAATGATTTTAAAAAAATTATACGAAAAGTAAATTATACTCCAAGATATATAATATTAGCTCTTTTTGTTTTTGTTTCTGTATTACAGGTAAGTTACGTTTGCTCTAAATATCTGAGAACTGTGTTGTTACTTCCTCACAAAGATTTAGCTTTGTTCCTCTCACTTTGCCATTGCAATATTATTGTGATTTCAAGTTTTTTTTAATTATTTACATAAACGATTGTGAATAAATAGGTAATTGTCCTCCCAACAGGACTTTTGACTAATAGTCTGGTACTTTATTCCCTCGGGGATAAAATACATCAAATAATGATTTTTACTCTTTAAATAAACTGGAATTGAATGAATTGAATCTTTTGAGTGTTTATTGACGCAAACAAATTTCTTGATACTGATTTTTACTCTTTAAAATTCAATTGAATCAAATAAATATTTTGACGAATTATCTGAGATTGACAAATTTATCATTTTTTATGAGATAAGGTTTGCATGCATCTCTGGGATAAACATCGTAAGACCCTCGAATGAAAATGTCTTCGGCTTTTTTCGGTCGACTATGGCATTACCTACATTCTGCATTTCTTTGACATTTATCAAGATATACATTCTTTAATTTGTATTTCTTTCATACAATAAATAATTCAGCAAACAATTAAATAATAATAACAATAAATATAAAAATAATTCAGTATACTATGTCCCTCAAAAAATTTAAGCCAATCAAATCTTTCAAGTTTCTGAGATTCATCCAATCAGATTCAAATTACGCGATAATTCAGCACGTGTGCATATTCCTCTTGATACTTACTTTGTCCGGGTGCTAAATTACCGCCAATCTGATTGGATGAATCTCAGAAATTTAAAAAATTTGATTGACATTCCTATATTTTTTTGACATAAATTATTTTTTTGCACTTCCGGGACTAAAGTTGATACTTAGGTCCTTGTTTACAGGGATTAAAGTGAGTCATTTATTCCCTAGGGAATAATGCACTTCCGGGACTAAAGTTGATATTTTAGTGATTAAATACAAATTTGTCACATTGACACGAACAAATTTGGAATTATTTTACAAGAAAAATAAATGCTTTCGAAGTGCAAAAAATAGCGTATATACCTCGGGATTAAAGTGCCTAAATCACTTGCTCCACTCGCGGGATTAAATGGTGCACTTTAGTCCCTCTATATACAGGTGCACCAGAATTCGCGCTCCAGAAAAAAATTTCAAGTAAGGTAAGATACCAGAAATATGGAAAAATGTTTAAAAAATTCTATCTGTCAAAAAATTTTGACATTTATTTTTGACATTTAACATTTTTTTATCTTTATTTAATGATACTGATGATCTTGTATATGTTTTTTACAATTATTTAGTAAAGGTACAAAAATTTCGCTAATAAAAACCACAAATAACATTGAATAGAGTTACAATTTAGGATACAGCTTCCTTGTTTCCTCTTTTAATAGCCTATAGCAAAAAAACTTGGAAAATTATTTTTCCAACAGAAATAAATAGAGTCAAAGTGCAAACTTTAAACCCTCATAACTTCGAAATTTTTCTAGATAAATTTTTTTTAACATTTTTTCCATGTTCCTGGTATCTTATTTTATATGGCATTTTCCTCTGGGGCGCGAGTTCTGGCGCACTCTGTATATATTATACTATTTCCTAGTCTCATAAATAATAATTCGCAATAAATTATTTTTCATATTTTAGATAAAGTTGATAATAAAATTTGCCTGTTTAAAATTTCATAAACAGAATTTCTTAACAGATAGCATTTCTTTCAAAATAATAACGTTTTTCTATCCTTTTGTTGAATAGAAATATTATTATACATAATAGCTATGTATTGTATAGGTACTACAATTGTGCATAAAGAGTAAAAACATAATTTTGATTTCTTATTTTTTTTAAATTTCTTTTCTATTTATTTTGGTTTTCTTAAAAATATCATATAATAAATGATAAAATAAAGTTTTTTGCCCTTTTTGGATTTCGACTATTAAATTAAAAAAATGTAATCCGTTAGTTATTCGAGTCGATTTAAAAATCACTCTAGTCCCCCAAATATTCAAACCATTTGGCACAATTCATACTCGAGTACCCAAACATTCCTACAATTCGCACAATTCCTCATTAGTCACGCTCCAGCCCAAAGGGTGGTAACGTTGACGCAATTTACATTGATGTAACCCAATTATGAAATCCATATTCATTCATTGCACACCAACTTTTACTATATTCACTCTCAAACCCCTTCATTACAGAAAAAAAACATTTCGCATCTGCGTGAAAAAATCCCCGGACTTCGGAATGTCTTGTAGCCACTCTTTCTAACTCTCACCGAACGCATCACCTTGCAGATAGATCTAGACAGCGAACGCATTCACTTGTTTCTTGAATACCACGTGTTTCAGGTGTTTTGCCGGTTTATGGCATCGTAGTAGTTGGTGCATTGAACTATACCGTGCGTCCAGCGCGCAACGGAAGAGCATTTTTCTAATTTTATTTCAAATTTGATTTTGTGCAGTGTGTATTGTGTGATTCCCTGGAAAAGAGGACGTTTTTAAGGTAACCAGTTTTGGAAAAATTAATTAACGTGAACTTTGCAAATTTAAATACAAAGAAGTAATTAATCAAAAGTTTTTTCTTTACAAAGAAATTATTTTCCCAAGATTATGGGTCGCACTTGAAAGGCAAATTTTGCGAATTATTTTTAACGGCCTACATTTTTCTATTTAATGAAAAGTCAGATACACGACTGCTGGTCTTGCGGTGCTCAAAATTTTGTCTTTTAGTTCCAATATACAAAAAAAATCATTCAGGGTTTCAGAGAAACGGATATTGAATTAATTAAAGCGTGGAGACTGACCCTGATTATTATTAAAAAATAAAATAAAATAATGTTTCAGTCTACAATTAATCGAACAATTGCTTTAGTTCTGCTGTCTGCTACTGTTATGATTTTTTTCGGCGAATTTTTACAGGAAAGTAAGGCAAACAACGGTAATAATTAAAATTTGTGATGTTGGTTGAATTTAAAATAATTGTGAAATTTAACCTTCCTCTTTCTTGCTATTGTTTAAAGCCGTGTTTAGTTAGCATACTGATACATAATGAGATTAGAGGTCGGTATATAATTATTTTTCAGGAATATGTAAAAAGTAACTGTTTATAATTTTTATTGTCTGGGCCAAAAATCAACAAATTTTGACCCTCGTAAAAGACTCTTCTTCAAAATGTAATTTTTATTTTTACTTCAGTATAGTCAATAAAAGATCTAAATCAAGTGTCAAAAATAATAAATTATGATTATTTTAGCAAGATAACTCCGGTATTTGTTTAAAAAGCCTAATAAGTCTTAGGCAAGCAACAGGAAATTATTTTTCTACTGCCATATTTCACTGAACTCAATTAAGAAATGTCTAGTTATTTAAAAAATGTGTTAATTAATTAGACTTAATTAAAAATTATCTCCTGACTACAAATTACTTACATAAGAGGTCTGATTTTAAAATGAGACTCAAAAACGATATAAGTAATGTATAAAAATAAAATTACAAAAAATGATTATTGAAAAAACTCACAAAAAGACTATAGACCAGTTAAAAAATTGACTTAAATAAAAAAATATCTTATGTCACTTTTTTGCCAAGTGATTTTTCAGCGACTGTTCCAAAATGAACTCCCCAAACGTGTTATATTCACCCATATATTCACTAACTCCAGTGGTGACGTGAAGCAATTTATTTCTTCGTTCATCACAACCTAAATTATCCGGATGTATAATCCTTATTGGCGGATCCAAAGCTCTAGGAGTGTAAGACAGAGGATCTTTATAACTTGCATTCTGTGTTGTGAGTGGTATTTCCGAATCATCCGGCAATCTAAACTCACAAGCTTTGCTTTTCGCATAAAACAAACTTTCTTTTTCTCTATCACAAAATTCCGCTTGATATTCCGATGATTTTTCGTTGAGGATTTCTTGGTCGAGTATCAGTTTAGTGTCTAGAGGTTTTGAAAGTAATTCTTTTAGATGTTGGTGTTTCTGTTTGAACTTATTGAAGTAGATTTCTCCGTCTTCGTCCGGTGGGGTCACTTTGGGTTTTTGAAGGTATAAGTAGTGTTTTTGGCCTGCCGCAATTGGATCTGCAAATTCTTGTTTCATACGGTGTTGGATTGATGGTTTGAACGGCTTTTTCACATAGTGTTTGCGGTAAGTTGTAAGGAATGTGTAGTCGCTTACTTTAAAATCCATTGACATTGACAAAATGCACTGTCATTGTCAGGATAACTGGCAGTGTCAATGTTAAAGCTACAGTCTAGATGAAGCTCAAAAAATGGGTGATTGTTGTAACTTTAGGTTTTTTTTCTAAAAAATAAACATATAAAATGTTGTAAAGGTTTTGAGCTCTAGACTATTGACCAGTCTTTTTTAATACAAAATCTGTAAAATTTTTCTTTGAAAGGAAAGAATGTTTTCTGTTTTTTTTATGTAAGTAATTTTTCTTATTTTTAATCTTAGTAGAATTAATTTTTTATATTTTATTTATTTATTTGTATTTTTATTTTTCTCTTTATTGATTTTGTTACTTTTGTTAAGGGGGTTAAGTTCAAATAGCATTTGCTGGACTTCGTCTCCCGAGTTGTATTTACAGTTCAAAAATAAAGACGCTTTATTATTATTATTCTTTATTTCACTGTTTTTTGAATTAATTGATAAAAAATATTACAGATCTCTATTCTTTTTTTAAATGTTTTCTTGTGGTAAAACTAAAAATTTGTCTGAAATATTATTGGACGTTTTTAGCATAATATACAGCGTGAATATAAAGTATGGAACCAAGCGTTTTTTTTTAAATCACTTGCCTCCAGAAAATGATAATTTATACTCGTATAAATGAATGTAATATATAAAAACTGTGATCGTATTTTGAGAACAAAATTTTGTTTTGTTTTTGAGTTATGCGATGTTTTTGTCAAAATTGCAATTTATGTAAATTTTTTTGAAAAAATTAAATAAGTAGATAGTTGTAATCTTTAGAACATAACCTTCATAAGAAAAATGGTTTTATAGTAAGTTGCCAATTAAAAAAATAATTTTTTTTGTAAAACTCGAAAACAAAAGAAAACTTCTAAAAATCTTATTCTTGATAAAACATCACATTTTTATAGGATTTTATTATTCAACAATTAACTTTTACAAAAAATAAATAGTTTTTTTGTCATTAGTACTTGATAAATCTACTGGCTTTGGTCTGTACCAGAATGCTAAAAAATAAAAGTAAATTGTAAAAATCTTAAATGTTTTTTTTACCATCCTATAATCTTATCAAGTGTCAGCAATTGTGTTCTTGTCAGAATTTTCTTGTTTTGTTGGAAGCTAGAAATTTTTTTTAAAAGTTTTTATGATTTTTACTGCCTTTTGCAACTCTGCACATATTTGATAAAGTTTTTTAATTTTCTTAACTGTTTTTTGCACCACGTTTATTTGAATTATTTTAGTATTTATTTAAGATTTCAGAATTTTTTACCTTTGTTGCAAGTTTTTTTTATTAATAAATAAACTGCGTGAAGAAATTATTAGTTCCACCGGTTCATATGTATAACAAATTTTTAAACCTTTATGCAAATATGTACCAACATTTAATGTATGTTTAATGCTCGTATAATAATTTAAACACACCGTTTCCACATTATAATACTTATTATAATCTAATATTTCAGTATGGTTGTAAATTTGTAACAGTTGTTGGCAGTAGGTGGAGGCCTTAAGGGCAGAAATTCTGCACGAGGTGTTATAATTATAGTCAAGAATTTTTAAAAAAGTTTGCTTCTGGAGGTGTGTTATTAGAAGTGGAAGATTAATTGGTTTAAAACTGACAGGAATGCAAATCAGACTACTTTTTTTAAATTGTATTGAAATATTTATAGCCATATTTTGATGTATGTAAAATAATTGCATACTGATTGTTTTTAATTAGCCACAAAAAGTGAGGCCTTTACTTCAGTATTCAGTGCTCGGTTTACGTAAGAATAAATAAGACACTGAAATATAATTTAAATACGGTTTATAAAAATGAATAATTAAAATTTATAATTGTTGACATAATGCAAATGTCTACCTTAAGTGAAAGGTTTAAAGAATTTGTCGTATTTTACAAATTCTTTCTAGTTTTCAACTTTTACTTTAGAACAATTACAAATAATTGCCGGCAGTCAGTTCCTCCATTTTCCATAGACACTATAATACTTTTTCATCATCATACCTGAATTAAAATTTCAGTGTAATGCACACAAAGCATTATTTAATTGTAGCGTGACTCACTTTCATTTCTTATTTAACAATAATTAATACATAAATTTTCCCTTCTTCCACTTTGATGAACAAAGAAAACGTCTTTTGAATAAAATCAACTTTCGTTATACTCGCGTCAAAACCCAATCGGGATGAATATGCATTTCATTGCACACCTAGCTCGGACAATGCGCTTTTGTTCCGGTGTAAAAATGGTTTTTTGCAAAAATTCAACCCACGCCGACTATTTGAGAATTACAAATAGCCACGCCAAGTATTATTTTAATTTTGATTAATTATGAAATGTGGAATGGCTAGGTATTGAACTATTATGTAATAATTTTAAGTACAGTTGAATGAATGCTCCAGGTCAGTACGATAGAATGTTCCGGGTAATTTTTCTTTGGGGTAAATTGCTACAACTACTAGAGTACTAGACATTTCGCAAGTCATTTCATGTGTTTTAAAAATATTCTAATCGAGTGGCTTGTTCCGACTCAATTGTTTCTAGAATGAATGGTTGGCAAAACTGCTGGAAGATATACAGGGTAAATTATGTGTGAGTTCCCTCAAATTTTCTTGCACTGAAATTATTTTTTTTCTAAAGAACCAACTAGAAGTAACATTTTTGAGGTGCCTTTTAATAAAACATCATTTATTCTGTAGGTATAGAATAAGTTGTTATTAACATTTGTTTTGTTTAATTTAATTTATTTTTGAACCATTGACAAAACTATTGAAAGATATTAGAGTAATAGAAATCTTATTACCCTCAACATTTCAAGCACTGAAATTAACTATTATTTTAAATTATTTTGGTTTATTGTAAATTACAATTTTTTCTAGACACATAAAATAAAAATTATCCAGAAGAAGCATTTTTGAGGTGGCAATAAAACCTGAATAAAAAAATTATTATTGATAATTTATTTGATTTTTTTTGTTAAATTGATTAATTAAGTAGTACCTATAGTTTTTTTGGAACGCACAGTATAAAACCTTTGAACAGTTTTTTATTTAGTCCAGCAGTGGCAGATCTAGGGGGGCAGGAGGGCGAAGTAAAAATTATCAATTTTTTACGCTTATGTATGTTTAGAACTATTTATATGATCAAAAATTAATTTTTTAGTGTTAGTTTTTTGCCCCCCCCCCTCTCTCTTTACATATTTTTTCTTGGTACGCCACTGCATCTTAAAATCAATAAAGAATAAAAACCAACAACGGTAATGTAATAACAATTCTGAAGTAAACTAATCAAATGAGAATGTAGAAAATAATTTTATAAAAAAAATACAAAAATAACAAAAGAAAAGGAAAGTGTATCTTTTCGGTGGATGTTATTTTTACTAGATGAGGAAAGAAAATTTTTACCTCCTTGGAAAGTAATTAGCTACTTTCCTTTCTAAAATTAGGGTAGAATAACTTACTTCCTTACTTACTACCCTAACAGTAGAAAAAAAGTTAAGTTAAGTTTATATTTAAATATTTATTAGAAATATTAGAATACAAATATTTTGACGCTAAAACCACCTAAATTTAGGTGAAGACCAGTATGGAATTATAAAATAGTCTAAATCAGTTCGAAAATTTTCTTAAAACATCAAGGATTTTTTTGACTATTTTATTTTTAATTTCACACTTTCTATGTCCTCGAAAATAAATCGATTAATGCAAATTTGGGTAATAAATCAGTTTTCACACCCAAATTTATAAATTAAACTCCGTTGTATTATGACACTTCATAAACAAACAAGTTATTAGAAAAAATTCTTATCGGAAACAAATTACCTCTCAAGTAGCACACATGTCATTTTTCCCCAAAAAATATCTGACTTTTCGTTTTCTCTGTCCAGTAAAGCTCGTAACACTTTTACAATTGTAGGATGTTTAAAAACGTGAAAAAAATACCGCCTCGAGCAACCGCAAGGTCAATATCGTTGCATGTCTAGAGAAAACATGTTGAAACTCAGGAAAAATAGTTTTTTTGCTTTCTACACATTTAGACTCCAGAATTGACAGCATTTTGCATTTTTCCAGATTTTTGACGAAAATCCGGTTCAAATGAAGCGGCGAAAATGATGTTACGAAGCATCACACTCCTGGTGATTGCTGTTTTGCATTCAGTCAAAGGTAAGTCAGAATCTAGATTACTGTAAAGGTCAAAGGTCAGCAATTGAAACAACAGTGGCCCTAACAGTGGATCTTGCAAGCCGCAAATTGCGCCAACTTGATTAATCATCCATATTTTTTTAAATTGTAACAGTTTTTTCTCATAACCTTAACCTTTCTATTTCGGTTCTTATCTCACGATCAATATCCGAATTTCTCGACCCAAACTTTCTATACAGTTAAGTGCCTTATGACCAATAAATCGCGATTTATCAATTACATTCCTCATCACTGACCGCTCTTCGGAGGTCAAGCCCACAAAAAATAACATTTGGTAGCTTGTAGGAAAAATCGAGGATAAATTATGATGAAGTAGGAACGGCAATTTATGCTTTCACGCGATTAATTATTATTATTTGATCGTTTTTATGGTTTCTATACGTTGCAATTATGTATGCACATAATTGAAGGTTTTTTTTGTCCAGGAACGAGTCGTTGGAGAAAAATTTTGAAACGTTCACTTCTCGAGACAAACCAAGTACGTTCATTAACCCAGTAAGGAAACTCATTCCGGTGATTAATCGTAAGGATAAGAAGGGACCGGAGACGGAGCTCTGTGGCTCACACAATTAGAATACCAAATCGATGTATCGTTTTTGCAAAACAATTCTGGGGAAGAAATCGCGTCGTAAATAATAACAGCGAATTTATAAGTTTTCCAAGTAACAATAACAGGAAATAGGAGAAAAGTGTCGACGTTTAGAAACAATACTGTCGTGAGAGTTGATGCTTGCTTGATCTAACAACATGAATTAAGTCAAAAAGTGCGAAAAATGTTCTCGTGGTGTTGAAGTGGTAATTTCAATCGTGATTATATTGTTTGAAATTTGCACCTACGAGTCGAAAATTGGTATCGGCTTGTTTGAAAGAGACATTATTATAATGTTGGTTACTGTGGTACCGACAAGTCATACTAATTTATTACTAATCTCAAGAATGCTGTAATCGAGTAACTGTTCAAGATTCTGCTATTCTAGCTGAAGACTGGTTATGAGCATTTTGCCACAAAAAATTAGCTTTAATTCGTGACAAAAAGTTTCGGAAGAAACATAACATTTGAGTTTATGGTGGATTAATTAATCGAAGCTTATATTGCTAATTAATTTTTTAAATGCAAATTTCAGTAAAGTGAAAATCAAGCTTTGGAAAGTCGTTGCTTCATTTTTCAAGAAAATCGATTAAACTTACCGGAACTTTAATTTTAATTCACGATGAGTAATTTTCCGGAAATTAGTTGTTATTCAAACTTTCCAGAATACATTTTGTCTTTATAGTTATTCGTTGATAATATGAGGTAACAAAATTGTATTTTGTATTTTTTTTAAATATTATTACTGTACTTCTGTAATTTAAAAAAAAACGATGGATGTGACTTCATTAAAATGTTTTTTAGTAACAAAATTGTTGTGATACAATAAAAATTACACTTTGATTTACGTGATTTACGAGAAATAATGAGCCTAACCAAATTCTCGATGCAACCAACATTACATTTGTCGCAAAGCAACTTGCGAAAAGTAATGGTGGTTGCATCGAGATGTTGGTTAAGCTCATTATTCATTATTCATTATTCCTCGTGAATCACCTTGTATTATTGAACTAGATAACTTTTACTCAGACGTAAAAAATATAAAATATGTAAAATTCTGTTAACGACACACTTAATTTGAGAACCTGTTCAAAAAATTGACATGACTTTTCTTGCAGTTACAAGTTTTTATTTTTTAAATTAAATTTGTTTACTATTTTCAATTAATTTTATTTAATCCTCTATGTTAAAATTGAATTTTATCTACTCTTTTCTTTATGTTAAAATGAAATTTTATCGTCTAGATGATAAAAAATACATCCGTTGTTCTATATTTGCGGTTGTTAGTTGCTAACGATCTTTGACATTAGATTTCATTGTTGAATTTTACTTTGACATTTATAAATATTGACCAAATTGACTACAAAATTAGTAAGGCTTGAATAAAATTTTATATTGTACACGACGATAAAATTTCCATTATCTTTTTGAGCATATAATTGCTTTCAAAGATAAAATTCAATTTTATCGTCTTGTATAATAAATAACTATTTGTAACTTAGCATCACCACTTAAAATATTCTCCTAAAACAATTATTACCAACTATTAAATTTTAACCTTGATTTTAATATTTTTTGTTCAGTTACAAAATTTCAATAAATATAAGTAGTTTTTCAAATCTGGGCTAAAGACTGCGTTTATTTTTCCCATTTCAATTAAGTTATCTGCAAAACATGCAAAAACCAAATCTTTGTTAATAATTTCCTGCTGTTCGAACTTGTCATTATTCTTATTAGCCGTCCACGCTCCGTTGCAAATGATGAAAAACAAACTTGAATTAAAATTATCCTCATTTTCACCTGCAAACATCATCTGAATTATATCGTTTATGTATTAAGGTCAAATCCGACAAATCGCCAATGTTAAAACAATCGATCAGACGAAAGTATGCTAATTTATCCGGTCGAAAAAATCACCATCTGAATTAAATGGACCAGAACATCGAATTAGAACAGTTTCGTTTTCAGTGTTTTCACAATTCGAAGATTCTATCGTTAAAAATGTTCAAGCTTTCGCTATGAAATAACAGAGCAGTGCACAATGTTGAGTAAAATTAATTTTGCAATAATTAGTATTTATATCGAGTATTGGAGGAAAATGTAGCGAAAGTTAAATTGCTGCCGTTGCCGGATGCATTTTGCGTTAAGGTTGTTATTAAGGTTTCCTGTTATGACTTTACGTAAAGTTAAAAAAACTAAGACCATAATGTATTGAGGTTATTAAGGCTTGTCACATCAATTAGAAGCAAACGGTTTGCCCTTTTTCACAAAATTTAAATATGAATTGAAATATTTACACTGACTAAAATTTTTCCAATTTCTTGCAGGAAGTAATTCAAATTTATAATTTCTATTCAGTGGTGTTTAAGGTGCATTTAATTAAATGGTGGTTACGCCAAACCGCAACAATGTTAGAGAGCAAACACTGTGGATATTGTACAAAACAATTCTTACTTATCCACGACCGTGGAAGAAATCACATTTATCCTATTCTTTTCTAGACGTAATAATATATATTGTTGCATGCGTGGTGTAATAAGATCTTTATCACACGCGTAAAAGACATAAAAAACAATAAAGATTAACATACACAACAAAAAACATTCAGTTTATAAAAAATAGTCATTTTTTTGCATTAACTATTACACTATCTCTTTATTGTTTATTTGGTGTTTTTTTATTGTAAAATTTTTGTTTCTTTAGTTTTTAGGGAAACGAAGATTGATTATTAAAAACGTAAATTTTAACTGAAACACCAGTAGTTACAACAAGGAATTTGAAATGTTGAAATTAGATACTAGCATTCTCATTTATCATTGCAATAAAACGCCGTTGAAACCGAATGTCACCATCCATTTTCTCCATATTATTGCTTTACAGCTACCGATTTGATTTTTCTTTCATTAAATGTAGGCTAATGAGCGTATTCTTTCCAATTGATATATAAATTAGATTGTAATCTGATTTATCATTATCCATTTCAATGAAACACTAGCTCATTTAAATAATTTTATTCTTAACTTAATTACACTCATGTCTTTCGAACACTTATTTATAACAGCTATAAATTTAAATTTTTTGCAAAAACTTGCAACAATTGTTCATTGAGAGAGTTAAAATGTAAAATTACCGTCATAGCCGACGGCAAGGCAAGAAAAATAATCTAACGGTCGTTGTATTTATATAACTAACATGTATTTACATGTTATTATGATTCTGGAAGGAAACAATAATTTCATTACTCAAAAAATAACTGGCATTAGTTCCGGAATTTGAAGCAATTGAAAGGTAATTGCAATTGAAAGTAAATAAATATTGATCTGGTTGATATATCTCAGATCGACTTTTACTCTCATCTGTTTTGATATAGATATTAAAGCAGGAAATTATGATCGAAAAATCGGCAGAGTTGTGTCACAATTTCTTAACTTAATTGCCAAAGGAAGTTTATTGTTTTGGGTAAATGTGATAGAGAATGTGGTCTATTTGTTGCGTAAAATGCAAATTTTTTCAATTTTTGGCGGAAAGGATGTAGCACAAATTTTGTAAAGTCAAATGTTAGGAATTAGAATTTCCTTTAGTTTAACAGCATGTACTACTTGCTTAATAATGTATTAAATTAATTATTGTGGTTCAGAGAGTTTGTTTAACGTTCATTAGATCAAAATTTTGTAATAAATTAGACGTAAATATTGTAATTTTTTATTACGTGTAAATGCAGTTTTCATAGCAAATAAAAATATAATAACAAATTATGTAACCATTATTTCTAAACTAAATAGTAGATTTCCATTTTCTTGAATGTTAATATATAGCATATTTAGAATTTATTTTTTCTCAACTACTTTTACTTTTTATTATTTAGTGGAATTTATTCACTTCATTCTCTTAGGGGTATTATTTTTGTTGTTTTTCCAAATGTGAACTATTAATTAAGGTTGTAGCGTTATTACAATAACTTTTTAGTAGAATTAAAAAAAGAAATACAAAAAAATAAAAATTGCGGAGAATTGTTTAGTCAATTTATTAGAACGCTTCTTAAGATTTTTCGGACACTACACTTATTTTAAAAATATTTTTAATTTTTTTAATATTCTTTTTTAATTTCTCTAGAATTCGACTAACATTTAAGCTTAAATATTAATTTTAGTTATTATAGAGTAAACTTCAAACTCAAAATATTGTACTAATACCGGAATATCAAATTTTTTGAACCAAAAAGTTTGACTTTCAAACTCAAAACTTTACATTGAAATTTTTAACATTAGGTTTTAAAATTTTGGGATGAAACCTGAAATTCAATAACTGTTAATCAAATATACCAACAATTTTTTGATTGGATCCATATTTTCAAATTAAATAAATCAAAAATTTGACATCAAATCTGGAATTTTGTATTGAACTCGTTCTATCAACTTAAATAGATAAATTATATTAATAGTAAAAAACAAATACAAAATTAAATAAAGATAAATACATTTAATAGGCACAAACAGCGTGAGCAAATAGTATGGAACCATACCTAAACTATTTTTTTTACTTACAACCCCGATTTTTTTGATTGAAAATTTTTTAATTGTGAAGTTCTTGATAAAAATTTTTAAAGGTAAAATTCTGACTTAATTGTAATACAAAAATTTTAATATTAGGTACAGCATTTAAAAAATTGAAAACCATCGTTGTTTTATTTGAATTCTGAACTTAATTCAGTTTACCACTTTTTGACAGAATTCGAATTTTTACATTGAAGTCTATCGTGACTTTTAAACACAGAATTCAATTATTTATCAAACTTTCAGTGAATATTCAACCTAATCTGGAATTCAGGCATTAAATGGAATGCTGATTCGGTGTTTAAAATTTGATATTTGAAATCGATTCTAATATTTCAAGAAATGGCAAAAAGTATAAGATTTTAATATTTCTTCTTTAAACTTCAATCCTACTTTAGCCCACACAAAACTTGTAAGTAAAAAAAAATGTAAATAGCAGTTGTAATAATAATATTATCCTACACTGAGTACATATAAAATTAAAAAAAATGCAAACGTTAATCTTATAAATACAACTGTTTAATGAATATTTGTCAAAATTAAAATTCAGTAATGGTACTCCAACATCAATAAATTTGTACTCTTAACATAAAACAAGAAATGAATAAATTAAAATTATTGTTTAAACTCCTGGTTTGCTTTGTTATGTAAAGTCCAAGAAGCTAATAAAACACACCCGACTTGTTTCAAGTTCATGTTATTAGAAAAACACCAAACTAAGCTTTATATAAAGCAAAATCTTATTTTAGCTTTTTTTGATTCAATAAAGTAGTTGGAAAATGCATAAATAATTGAATTGTAACAGAACAAATAAGTTTAGTAGCTTTTTAATAAAGCCATCAAAAACTCGTTCGGCATTCTGCGCTTATCAAACGCCTCAATTTGCTTTCTCATCCATCACCAATATTGCCTCAAAACCTCAAATGTCACCACATTTCCGTCCAACGCTCAATTACGTAACTTTTTTAACCAGGTTATTGACCATCGCATACTTGCCTTATTATTTATTAGCTTTGGTGAGAATAAGCACATTTATCAGCAAACGAAAGAAGTACGCTTTATGTGGGTAAGAAGGCCCCTCGATGACCGTTAGAAAAATCCGGAAATTTCTACGAGAAGGCGGTTTGTAATTATTTTAAGACAGATGGTCATTTATTCAAAGATTTGGCTGTGTAATTGGGGCACGCAACACATTAGTGATTGAAGAATATTTTTTGACTGCAATGACTTGGCAGAAGTGTTAAAATTTTTAACAACTTTTGGTTTGGTTAAGGAGGAGTTCGATGATTAACATCTCAACAGTTAATCGCTAGAAAAGCAAGGAAAATAAATTACATATTAGCATAATTTAAAAATTAATTAAAGTGAGTTAGTGACTTTGGTTTCTAATTTCTTAGCCGGTACTACTTTTTGTTCGAGTACTAAATAAAAAATAATTGAGTGGAGCTACGTGTTAAACTCTGCTCGAAAAAAATTAAAAACACAGAATAAATTAATTAAGGGTAAGATTTGAAAGTCATTATTGTGGGAACGAGGAGAGTGAAAATAAAGTACTGCTCGAGTGACAAAGAAAGGTCACGTAATTATGAAAGAGACCTACAAGCATAAACCATGACAAATTAAAAAAGAGTACCAAAAACCAACAAAACACTAGTACCATCTCGCTAAGCAAAAACAAATAAGTTAATTAGACTGCAACTAAGCATAACTGCAAGGTCAAGTACCAAACGTGCTCAACACAATCAATTCGTCAAAGCGCTTTCGTTCTTTTTGTGAAACGGAAAGAGAAAATGCATCTAAGAATCTGGAACGGAGTTTGATCTTAATTGCGCGCACGCAAGGTACTACTTGGAGATAAATTGTAGTACCGCGATGTTATCATTTGAGTCTAATTAATTTTTCATTGTTTGCAGGATGCCAATTTTATCCACCAGGGGAGTACCTCAGGTTCGTGAGAGTACCAGAAAATCTCAGGGTTGGGGAGGAGGTGCTGAGAATCGAGGTTTATCCCAGGAATAATTTGAGTCTAAAGCCCGTGGATAAGGTATAATAAAAATACATAATGAGTAGTTTTGTAACCTACTTGGATGGGTACTACTCATGCAATTTAAGTGATATGTGATGTAGGTGGATTTGGATTTGTTCGACATGTGTACTTTGCAAATTCTAATTAGATTTGAGGTCTACACTAGGCAGTACCACAGTAAAAGACCGTTAGTGGCTGATGTAGTACCGTCCTCTTTTAATTAATTAGACGCAAAATAGATTATATCTAATTCCATAAAGCGTTACTAGCTGATATACATAAATTGTAATATTTTTAGTGTTTACGGTAAATTTCTCTATTTAGAATCTTATTTATTTAGCTCAATAGTACTACAGTAATTAAGACGTGACAAATAAGGTAGTAAGGTAGTACACTTATAATTCAGAATATTACATTTCTTTTACATTTTTTTTGAGATAAAACATACAGGCTGCGCCAGAACTCGCGCTCCGTGGTAAGGTAAGATACCAGGAACATGGAAAAAATATTAAAAAAAATCTAGTTATGAGATTTAAAATTTTGCATTGTGACTTTATTTATTTTCGTTGGAAAATAATTTTCCAAGTTTTTTTGCTACAGGCTATTAAAAGAGGAAACTAACAAACTATCCTAAATTGTAACTTTATTTAATGGTATTTGAGGCTTTTATTAACATACAGGGTGCGCCAGAACTCGCGCCCCAGAGAAAATTTTCAAGTAAGGTAAGACACTAGGAACATGAAAAAAATGTTTAAAAAATTCTATCTGTCAAAAAATTTTGACATTTATTTTTTGACATTTGACATTTTTTTATAATTTATCTATTTAATGATACTGATGATCTTGTATATGTTTTTTTACAATTATTTAGTAAAGGGACAAAAATTCTGCCAATAAAAGCCACAAATAACATTGAACAGAGTTACAATTTAGAATACAGCTTCCTTGTTTCCTCTTTTAATAGCCTATAGCAAAAAAACTGAAAAATTATTTTTCCAACAAAAATAAATAGAGTCAAAGTGTAAACTTTAAACCCTCGTAACTTCGAAATTTTTATAGATAAAATTTTTTTAACATTTTTTCCATGTTCCTGGTACATATCGCATTTTCTGGCGCAGCCTGTATACAAGATCATCAGTATTATTAAATAGATATAAAAAAATGTCACATGTCAAATGTCAAAAAATAAATGTGAAATTTTTTGAGAGATAACATTTTTTAAACATTTTTTCAATGTTCCTGGTATCTTATCTTACTTGAAATTTTTCTCTGAGGCGCGAGTTCTGACACACCCTGTATATTTTACATGTATGGTATAAGTGGCAGACTCTAATTACCTATTCATAAAATGAAAAAAAGTAGTACCTTTCCAATGTCTAACCTCTTATTACTGATTACAGTACAGCGTTACTTATAATGTTAATAAAAATGATCAAGTTTTTTTGTTTTTTTTAGTAGTAAGAGTTACCTATGTAGTAAATACTTTTAACTAATATTAATAATAATTGGACTATTTGCACTGTGAAATTATTATAGCAGGTTTGACATTTGGATACTATTATTACTCTTATTACTCGTAACAGAAGTTTCGTATCAGTACTTTTGAGTTCAAAAAAATAGTCGAAGAATGATTGATAAAGTATAACATTGGATTTATTAATTATTACTTGTCACAAGATATTTATTTGGTATTGCAAAGGTACTACCGACTTTCTAGCACTCATGTTATCATTAAAATTGACGTAATGTTACAGTAATTGTAAATGTTTGCTGCATAATTGTTTATTTCAGTTATTAATCAAACAATTCTCTGTCGAATAGTATAAATTTATAATGCACCACTTTTCATGTTTGTGTAAAAATAATAGTATATTATTCAACGAGAATAAATGATGGCTATAATTCGAGTCTTTTAATCACCTGAGTGTTCAGTAGGTCCAATAGGGAAGAGTTTTAGAATATGGCTTTTTATTATGAATTCAGCAAAATGTTCATTTAAGCAAAAATTATAATACAAGTCAAGTATTGGTACCTCTGAATTAATTTTCTACATTTGAAAATATTTGTGTAAACGGTAAATATGTTGCAATAGAAGTTTCTCTTCCAGATAGTACCTTTTAGTAGTTCTTGAAAGCATTTATGAATTTTATTGTAACGCTATTTTACGACCAAATATGTAAAACAAAATAATATAAGATAAGATAGACTTTAATGCATACAAATTTAAAGAGAACATTTTAGTACTACATTACAAGATGCAGAACCGGAATTTAAGTACTACATTTTTATATTAATCTTGAATAAAATCAAAGAAAACTTTGTATGCTATTCAGTGAGGTACTATTTTTATATTTCGACGATGCCAAATATGGAATAATCGGTTTCTCTTCTAGACTAGTAGTACCGTACATACCTGAATATATTTATGTTGATCAAAGTAGATAATATGTTTTTTTTTTAAACTATTAAATAAAATTTTGTGTTGGGCACATTAAAATTATTGTTGGTACTTATGACAAGTAGTACCTTTCCGAGTACTAGTCATAAATTTAAAAGTTATTTCATTGTTTATGATATTTTAACTACAAAACTATTGAGTTAGTACCCGGTACTGCTATTTCACCTATTCCACAAAACTATACAGTTTGAGTAATTTTTCTTCATGTCTATCTCAATTCTAATCTGTTTATATCATGCCTACACCATAATTTGCATGTAGTACTCGCAGCGTCCCAGAAAAATCCAATCTAACGATTTGTTTTGCATTCCATTCAGGATGAAGACGTCCATTACTTCACCTACCGAGATTTTAATCGGACCACAGTTTCACTTCTTCTTGCGAGATCACTGGAGGACCTTGTAGATTCAGATAATCCACGAAACGTACTCAAATTCAAAGTTTCTTGTGACTACGACGACGGAGAAGATATCGTAAGTGTTATTACTTAATCCTAATCAAAACGGATTAAATTTGCTTGGGTACTAGACCGAAAACGTGAACAACAAATCCTATTCAAAATTATCTACAGAGATTTTTGTAAGCGGAGGTTAGGTAATGAATTTTTGCGAACACGGTAATTTATAGCACCCACATTGTAACTGTAAAGTTCTAAAGTATTACCGGATCATAAATCAAAGAGCGACATCTTTGCAAATATACTGCAACATCGTTCTTGGATTAATTAGAACTTCACACGTGTTTATGACAACTTTGAATAAGAATAAATTAGTAACTGTAAACAAATATAACAAAGAAGAATTGATTATAATAAGTGAAAATTTAATTTTAATTTTAAAATATACATTTCACTAATTACACTTTGAAATTCGCATATAATTAACTGTCGATTTTTTTTGATGTGAAGACTACATCTCAATATATAAAGTGGATAATCAATCAATTTTATTGAAAATAAAGTTTGCTTTAGACGTCTAAACGTTACAAGAATAAAGAGCTAATGGAATCTTTTGAATGTATCTTGTAATCTCCTGCAGTGTCAGAATTAATGAATGCAGAAAAATAAAATCGGAAAAAATATATTAATTGAAATAAGTTTCTCATTTTATCGTGATGGACTTGCAAGAACTTTCATTACTGACCGTTCTCAATAGCTAAGTGGAAGATAATGATAGTGTTAATAACATTATATTTGTATAATTACAACATTCACTTCTCATAAATACTAATAAAGTTAATAATATGAATGATATATTGTTTGTTTTAAAAGGATAATAAATTTGAAAATTATTTTTAAACAAGTTTGTATAAGACAGGATATGCCGAAGAAAAATATCGATTGCCACAAGCTGTAAATAGTTTATCTCAGCTATAAAAGGACTTTAATTAAATCGAAGAAACGGATTATAGGAACATTTCGCTCGTAATTAACAACTGAGAAATCGCAACAGCAGGAATTAAAGTCATATGTAATAGGAGGATATTTGTAATTGGAGTAGGTTGTATAAATTATTAGATACTTTAAAAATTGACTTTTAACAAGAAGAAGAAAATGTTTGCAACGAAGGCCTTATTGTATTTTAATTATAACTAAAACTTTTTGAAATTAAACAAACTGGAAAATGAAGAAACTATGTATTTTTTATTAATTTAAATAATTTTTTTTTGAAACTTCTGAGAGAAAATCCTTGTTGGTAAAGTTTTTCTTTCGACAATGTACCGGGTGTCATAAAAACGTGAAAAACTTCTCAGGATGGTTTCCTAGATCAAAATAAGAAAAAAGTTCCTACGGATCCATGTCCGGAAATGCTTCTTAAGGAAGTTAGAGCCCTTTGGCAAAAGGCCTTTTTTTCAATTATTTGAGTAACCGATGGACAAAAATTTACAAAAATTGCATCTGGAGTAATTTTTTGGCGCTATCAAAAATTTTTGTTGATATCAAAAATTGTGTACCCTATTTAGGGGGAGGTACGAAGTCAATCCACTTAAGGCGTAGAATTTTGCTTTGGAAAAGTTTTTTAATTTCTTTGGCAGATTGGGATTTATTGGCAATTTAAAAAAAAAAAAACGTCTTTTGTGATATTTTTATACTAAGAAAAAAACGAGTTTTATCTTAACTGTGCAAATCTTTCAACGTTTTTTTCGGACAAATATTTTAAAACAAGACGTAATAAATAAAAGAGAAAAATTCTAATTTTAGTGCTAAATACAGAAACACAAAATGTTTGAAAATATATTTAAAAATAATGGCATTTAAAAACCCTTTTATCATTCTAAACGGAAAATCATTTTTAAATAAAATTCTACACCACATTTTTTTAAAGAGACCTATTTTCATTTTCTCAAAATATCATTTTCTGAAAATATAACCTTAACCCAATGAGTAAGGCAACTTTTGGGTCAGCTTCTGTAATTATTGTATTTTAAATTTATTTTCTATTTTTTGGTTTAAAAAAAATTAAACATCATGTTTTTGATTATTTGATATTGTTACTCATGTAGATCAGTACATCACCTATAAAAGCTATTTCATCATATGTATTTTTTTTTTAGTTTTATATTTGACTTTTTTTAGAAAAATACAATAGTTTTAATTTTAAGGAATTCTGTGTACCTAATTATTTGTCTTTGTTCAAAAAATATGAAGTGAAATAAAATAAAGAAAAAATATTAAAGTATATAATAATTGTTTGATAATAATGTGTAACATTATATTTTTTGTTTAATGTAATATGTAAGTCAAGAATTCAATAATCAAAACGTTTGATTCATGCAAATGAGCTTGATCAGAATTGTTTACATTTTCTACCATCTTTCAACATATTGTCCAAAAACATTTTTGTTTTTGAAATATGTATTATCATTGATAATAACAATGAAAACAAAGAAAAACAAACATTAAATAAAAAATACAAAAATAAAAGAAATTAAAAAATATATACATGGATATAAAACACAGTTTTATTTTTCTTATTATATTCTTGTTTCCACTTGGATTGGAATTGCAATTTGTTTCAATTTCTTGTGTCTATATTCTAAAATATGTATTTTGGTAATTGTTTGAGTAAACACGAAAAAATAGTAATTTTACTTTTCCTCGAACGTGAATTAAATAAAAAGTCCGCCTCTGTCCCTCCCGGCTAATAAATCAAAAACAATTTAGTTACATTGCAACTCGGCATTAATCCTTCCAACCTCAATTTATCTTCCCTGTATACTTTCGCTTCTCATTTAATGCCCCTTTAATGGCATCCCACTAAATAAATAAAATTTTTCCCTCATTTACGACTCTATCGAATCTCGTAGAGAAAGAAGCACACGCATAAAGCTCATGTTGCCTCGAGTCCGACTCTTGCTTCGTTTATAAGATGATTACAGGATGCGGATTAATGTTTCTTTTGTATGCAGATTACATCCTCTTTGTCAGTGACGGTGTATGTGGAGGATGTGAACGACCATGCGCCCGTTTTCGTCGGTGCACCTTATCAGCTCGCCGTCGATGAACTAACACCTGTTGGTAAGTGGTTTCGTGTGGATGTAGCTAACAATTTCCGCATTAAATTCTTAATTAAATTGGAATTGTCGAGATATGTTGACATATCGGACGCATTTCTGGGTCTAATTATGTGGAGGTATTAATTTGATGCAATGGTTTTGCTATTTTAATCGCGGTCGTGCCGGTAGCATGTCTGGTATTTTAAGTGCAAGCGAGATTTATTGCGCCCTTCAGCGACATAAGTATCGATAATAATTTTGTTTTAGATTTATTCTTGTTAGGAGCAGGATGTCATAATGAGAAACAATGCAAAAATGGCTTTATTTGCTGGGAAAACTGAATAACGACATAATTCAGTATCGATCAATATAAACTGTAATTATACACTTTAAAGTTTTAACGCAATTTAAACTAAAGCATGTAATTTATTGTTGGCAATAAAAATAAAAATTGCATAACAGAACAAGAACTACGTACAGTTGAGCACAGCATGTGGTTGATAGTCTTGTCCACAGTTAGACAATTATACTTTTTTTATTAAATACTAAAAGAGACCCCTGAGAAATGAACTTTGCAATAAATTTTACATGTTCTATAAAAACAAATTAGTATAAACAACGAGTTATGTTTTATTAGACAAGTAAATAAAATTCTTTCCCGACTATTTCTTAAATTAAAATTTTAAAATAGAAATATTGTAAAAAATAAGCTTCTAATTTTAAAACATTTTAATAGATAATAGTGATGAATAATAAAAGTAAGAGTCATAAATGTCACGAATTGTATTTGTTTGTTATTTACGACACGGTGAATCGAAATATCATTAATTCATGTTACTGAACATGATGTTTGGTGTTTCTTTGCATGTTGGCTTTGTTAATAGAAGTGAACATTGAAGATGACGTTAATATTAGTCTAATGTTGACAGGAACATTGTTTATCTACCATTATTTGTATGCTATCGCAGGTTGTGAGTTTATTAATTGATTTGCGAAATTCAAAGAAATAAAGAAAGTTAAAACAACAAATTAGTGGCAATATAATTTAATCACTAAATGAGATCACTTTTATTAACCGTTTAATCAGTTTTTAAAATACAATTAACAAACAAAATTTACACAAAAAATTTATACAAACTATTCTACGTAGTACAGTATGTCCCCGGATTGAGTTTACAAGAGAAAAAAATGTTTATCTTTGATCTTACGCCAAAACTGCAAAGGAAAAACATTATTTGCTTTACTTGAAACGTGCAAATCTGTAATTAAAACTTCATTATTCTAACCCAGTAGAAAGAAAAGTTCATTTTTCTCTTGATTTTCGACTTAAAATAATTTTTCTCTGATTTTTAAGTCCTATCACATTCGCGGTTTTATTATTTTGACAATGATGTCACTTTGACAAATGAGTTTACGCAAGTTAACTAACAAAAATGTTTGTGAAAAACATAATTTTAATAAATGACAAGTCAAAGAAGAGCTTTAACCAAAGTCATTTATAACAAGAATTACCATTATTTAATTAATAAATTAATTGTCAAAGTGACATATAGTTGTCAAATAATTAAAACGCCATTGTGATAAGATTTAAAAAGCAGAGAAAAATTATTTTAAGTCGCAAATTAAAAAAAAAAACTTTTCTTTTCACTGAATCAGAAAAATGAACTTTTAAGTACAGATTTGCTCGTTTTAGGTGAAGCAAAAAATGTTCCTTTGCAGTTTTGGCGTAAAATCAAAGATAAAAAACGTTTCCTTTTGTAAACCCAATCCGGGGACATATTCTATATTCTATATTCTATATTCTATATTCTATATTCTATATTCTATATTCTATATTCTATATTCTATATTCTATATTCTATATTCTATAT
>NW_025401050.1:4464758-4466376 GCF_015345945.1 Tribolium madens | reverse complement strand
TTAAAAAAATTATCAAAGTAGAAAAAAAAAGTTAAAATCTAGTTGCATGGTATCAGTAAAAAAATTGACATTAAAATCACTTTAAATTACGAGTAGTTTTTTTATAGGCATTTAATTTGAAAAAATGTTGGCAATATTTTCTTTCATTTACAATTCTTATTCTTTCGTTTTTATTCTCACCTGAGGATGACCACTTTGTGGTTGAAACGCGTTGTGTTTGAAATAAAACTTAGTGTGACGGGTTTAATCGTGTTTTTGTTCATCGTTTCCATACCAAGAGGATTCAATAAGAAGTACAGCTTTTTGACATTACAATAATGGCATTGTCTTAGTTGACATCATGCAACTAAATTTTATTGTTATTTATTATTTTTTTTAACTTTGTTTTTTTTAAACAATCATCTATAATAAAAGTGAAACATATTGCACATGCCTATACCAAGGAAATTAATGCCTCCAAATTATAAAAAAAGCTTTTACTATATTAAAAGCCATTTAATAGTTTTTTTTAATTTTTGAAATCGAGCCATTAAAAAAAGTTCTACAGTGCCTGCCGTTTTTTAAAAATCACCTTGTAGATCTCAAATGGAAGTATTTATTGTACATTAACAATGAACAGAGGAGACAAAAAAACTTGTCTTGAAGATCAAGAAATAAGCTTTAAAACGTATATACAGGATGAACCAAAAGTAACTCAAAAAATTCATAATTGTATGGATCCTTTAAAAAAAATCCTTGAACTAGTTTATGTTATTTTTATAAATGATAGATTTTTACTCTACTAATATTTATAACGTCAATGTTTTTTTTTTAAGTAACGACGTTATCAGTATTTCTTTAAATAACAACCAACATTTTTGTTTACTGTTTTTGGTAAGAAATACTTATAAAAAAATATGAATTTTGTGCGTTACTTTTGGTTCAGTTTTTATGTATTTAAAAAACAAAAGAATTATAAAAATAGTATAAATAAACCAAATTTATGTAGAAAAAATTTATCAAATATTATTTTTAGGGCCGGTTTACAGAATATTTAAAATGCAATGAAGTTTAAATTTTCAGTGTTTAGCAATAAATGACAATTTAACTTAAATTAATTTTTTTGTATACGCTCCCGAAAACAGCTGTTTTAGGGACTCATTTGAATCCCTAAAATGAGGTGTGAATTCGTGTTTTGGGAGCTTTAACAAAAAATCTTGTATGCACCACGTACGCAAAAGGTTTTAGGTGACTCCACGTCGCCTCGTCCCCTAAACCCCTATTTTGCGTACTTGATACATAAATAGCTATACCGATAAAAAAAAATTAATTTGTTTTTCGTAAATCGACTAATTGACCCTTAGTTTTCTATTTAAAAATAACAAGAAAGTTTATAATATTCGGAACAACAAGAAGTGTAAAGCAGTGGAACATTACAGTTTCATATTTTTTAGGTGAATAATTTTGTTAAAAAAAATTCAAATACTTTTTGCTTTGTACTTGTATCTAATTAAAAATTTCAAAGTTTCAATTGTTTTCTTTTTGTTATTTTATTTGTTTATTTATTTTGTTTACTTATTTTATCTGGTTTTTAATTAATTTTTAGTTTTATTAAGTATTAAAATTTTAAAAATATGTA
>NW_025401050.1:4436272-4464658 GCF_015345945.1 Tribolium madens | reverse complement strand
TCTATATTCTATATTCTATATTCTATATTCTATATTCTATATTCTATATTCTATATTCTATATTCTATATTCTATATTCTATATTCTATATTCTAAAAATCAAGAGAAAAATTAACTTTTCTTTCTACTGAATTAGAATAATGATGTTTTACTTACAGATTTGCTGGTTTTATATAGAGCAAAAAATGTTTTTCCTTTGTTGTTTTGGCGTAAAATCAAAGATATTTTTTTTCCTCTTGTAAACTCAATTCGGGGACATACTGTCTGTATATCCTATATCCTAAAACCATTTTACGATAAAAAGTGGTTTAGAATCATCATTTGGGCCCCTATACCAAATTTCAAAATCATCGGCAAACCACGATTTTTTATTTTTTTCCAAGATAATTACATACTAAAAAACAATAATAAAAATTAACAGAAACGTCAAAATTTTATTTAGTACTAATAATCTAAATATGTCTAATTCGAAATAAAAGAACTGTTAAAAATAAAACTCTTTGTTTTGTGAATTATTTAACATAAAAAAATCATAGTTGGCATATGATTTTGAAATTTGGTATATGGACTTGGAAGTTGATTCTAAACAACTTTTTTTATTTTTTTTTTTACTACTTGCCACACAAAAAGCACTTTACAAGAAAATAAGTTTTGTGGAGTTTCAAAGCATACTTAATTTTTCAAAACTAAAATTATGTTAGAAATTAAATTTTTTTTGAGAAATTGCAGACATGATTCTAATTCGAACTGAAGTTTTTTAGCATCCTGGTCGCTGCTGTTTTGTCTGTGTTCTAATAGAAAGTTTGCAAAAATTGGGTTTCTACATTATTTTTGCGTGTTTAGTATTACAAATGGGTGTTCTTTGACGTCAAGCACGTCCAGAAAAAATACGTTGTAACATTAACGGGTGGAAATTGTTTCAGGTCTTACAATCTTCCGTGGAATCCGCGCCTCGGACCGCGACAAGCCCAACACGCCCAACTCGGACGTCCAATACGTCATCATTTCCGGAAACGAACGTGGTAAATTCGCCCTGGACAGCAGCCAACAAGCCTTCCTCATTCTCAAGAGACCACTCGACTACGATACAGGCGATCGCGAATTTCTTCTAACGATTGCAGCATCGGTATGTAAGATCGTGCCCATGATTGATCATGCATGATTTATGGAGTTACCCAATTATGGTGGTAGTACTGCGGCTAACTTGACCCGCAGGACCAATCTTATTAACACAATTTGACACCAAGCACAAATTATTCGCTTGATTGCACTTTTATGCAAAAAGGGTTCTCACAGACGAATTTTTCTTCCGGAACGATTCTCAAACTGGTAGAAAGTATCATCAAGTAAAAAATGAATTTTTTAATTGCACAAAAGCAAACAAAGTGATGCAACGGGTCATCGAAAGTAAAATAAAACAGAAAAATCTAATGAGGGCTATTAAATAATTACATGTGGCAAAATTAATACAACCGTTTATGGTAGTCTTAAGTAACACTACAAGAGAAAGCTTCCTGATTTTGCTGTTCCAGGACCGGGGGATTCCTCCCAGGAGTACCAACACAACGATCCGAATCACCGTCAACGACAATGATGATCTCAGCCCAAAGTTCACAAAAGGAGTCTACAGGACACGAATCAACGAATTTTATCCAATCACAGTAAGTCATGATTTTGTTTACTTGATTATTTATGTAACTGTAATTAATTTTCTACTTGTAACACAATTCCAACTACCGTCTTATACAAATTAATATTAATAGTGCCTCTATTATTACGAAATTGTAAATTTCAAGAGTCTTAATTATGTGTGAAGTTACCAAGTTCCCATATTTTTTTAACTTCTTATCAAGATGCGTACGGTTATTTTCTAACAGTTTAATATTCGTAAATCAAATTTAATTACATTTGTTCTCAACCCATTATATTTGAATAAGTTGCAGTTATAAGTATGGGTTTTGAAAAATACAAAACCTTCAACAAAGTTGCAATTTTGAGCAAATAAACAATAAAACAACGGAAACGACAACTTTTATTAAAAGTGAGATTTAATTTTACGCATGCCGCCTCTTAATATTATTCAGCGATAGTAGAACACTTTTATACTTGTAAAAAAATCATAACTAACATGATTATCAAAAATTTGGTCAACTTTCTAAAAATATTTATAAACAAACAGCATAACTGTACATTCCAGCGATTTAAAATGGGTTGGGAGGTTCAAAATCAGTACTTAATTATCAATGATTATTATTTACGACTTCGATATATGATATTGATACATCATTAAATTTTTGTGTGCGTTTTAAACACCGATTAATATCTATTTACAATTTCCATTAGAGATTGCTAATTTATTCTGTTGATTACATTCGCACTTTATAATCCGCTAATCTTATTTATTTCCGCTTAAGAAAACTGGAAATGGATTTAATCTATTCGACCATAAACCACTAGTCTCGATTTTCAGTTCACACGCTTCTAAAACCAGTAATCAAAAAATTATCAACGCGAATCACATTTTTTCGGTGGATCCATTTGACAGGAATAAATTAAATGCACAGAATGACTTTCCGGTCTCTTTATGTGACTCCATAATGGCATTTAAATTGATTAATAAATGCACACTTTCACCACCTCGTGTTGCTTTCATTCGCAAACAAATCCGATGTTTGTTTAGAATAATTTTCATAATTTCGGGCTTTTTAGGAACGAAGGTGAAATGCATTTTAAGAGAGAGGCGTTTAGAACTGATTTAACAAACCTCGCTAGGTGTTAGATCTGGAATTCTTGGCGGCTTAAGTTCCGTGTAGTACATACTATCAATTTCCCTCTTAATTATTTCGCACTTGTGATGGAATGAAAATTGCTCAAACTCGCTTGAGCTGATCGACCTCCAACCCAACACCACTCTAATTACGATTTTTATAAAAAGGGCAATTGTAGTACCTACCGGAAGCTTTTCCTCTTAAGTGCTGTAATTACGGATCATTTTTAACATATAACAGAGGTCACTTGAAACAATTCCAATGTGGAGAAAAGTGGAGCGTTGATTGCTTATTAACAGCTAATCTACAAGTACCATAAATCGTCCCATATGGGTGAACGCTATGCGCAACTGTTTCAAAAAACTTGAAATCGCACTTAACCTTTTTATCGGCGAATCTAAACCGCAACAATGTCCTCTTTATTTCCCAGGGCGAGCGGATTCACAAGCTTCTCACCTTTGACCCCCCCATCCACGCCTTCGACCAGGACATCGCCATTGATGCGCCCATCCGGTACGACATCATCGCAGGCAAGTTATAAATCCCTTCTTCAAGAATTTTAGTGAAAAGTAATAATAAATAGGAAATGAGCGTCACATTTTTTCCTTGGATCATGTCAACGGTTCGCTCTTCATCGAACGCGAGATTGACATCGATTCGGAGAGATCTCTTCCTGGAAACACTTTTGTTTTGCAAATTCAAGCATCGCAAGTTGATAATCCGGCCAAAACTGGTGTGGCAAGAGTTGAAGTCGAGATAATGGACTTGAATGATAATTTACCCGAATTTGAAGTGGACTTTTATAATATTAGCATTGTCGAGAATTTACCGAATGGTTTCAGTGTCTTGCAGATTATTGCAGTTGATCAGGACCAAGGCGATAATGCTGAGTTCTCCTACCAGTTGGAGGACAACACTGGGGCTTTTACTCTCGACTCGAGAACCGGATGGCTTACGGTAACGCACCTCTTTTCGAATTTGTCAAAAATGTAAAAATTTTGATTTAGGTGAGAGACCAGAGTGTCTTGGACCGCGAGAAACGATCAACTCTGCGAATGCAAGTATATGCCAAAGAAAAAGTTCCCAGTGTTGTTAATAGTAAACTTGGGGCTTCTGCTGTCAACATTGAAGTTACTCTCTTGGACGCAAATGACAATAACCCAACTTTCATCCCTAATAATCTCTACAATTTTATCACAAATAGTGATCTGAAAATTGGAGATGTTGTTGGACAAATCCATGCGATTGATCCAGATTTGGGTCGGAATGGAATGGTCACTTATTCGATCCAAAAAGCTCCAAATAACTCAGTACCGTTCAAAGTTGATCCAAAGTCGGGCAAAATCAGTGTTAATCAAAAGGTAGTACCTCCGGGACGACATCTCTTGTTCGTTGAAGCCTCAGACCAGCCTTTAAATCCAAGTGAAAGACGGTCGTCTTTGGCTGTGGTCACAATCGAAGTACAACCACAAACTAGCAAAGGTACTAGCTAAATCAAGCAAATCCTGTCGGATTCGCAAATGTTTTGTAAAAATAGTCGTTGGAACAGCCGCTCGCCTCTCGTGTAGAACTTCGGATTTTGTCAAAATTTATAAAGGGGGATCGCGGCTTTGCCGCTCGGCCCCTTCTAACCTCATACTATCTGATTTGCAAATATTTTATATAATTAATAAAAACTCACACTATAGGGTTTTGTCAAAATTTATATTTATTTCATTATTTAAATTTATTTCGCCTCCTTCTATACCTCATACTACCTGATTTCTAGTTATTATACAGGGTGTTTCACACAACTTTATGAGGCTTGCGCCTAATGTCCGCACCTAAATATACAAAATTCACAAAACACTAGATACAAAAAATACACATTTCATTATTTAATTTAACCCAACAGTAGTTGTCCAACTAATCACTGTTTCATTAATAGTCATAAACTGCAGTTTTTCAGAAACAATTATCATTTGTTCTATCAAGAAACGGCATGAATATGATTGTAGTTTATCTATCTTAATCACTAACTAACTAAAAATGTTGTAATTTTTGAAAGGGTGAACAAACTAGAGAAGATTATCCAATTTTTCAAAATTTGTAATCGAGTTCGTATGGGAATACGTATTGTTGATTGCATCTTACAAGCGCAGGCCTCGTAAAATTATGTGAAACACCCTGTATATTGCTAGTTAATTATTTTTTACACGGGTTGAGAGCGTTTGAGCGTTTTAGTAATAGATGAAAATAAAACGACAGACCAAAAACATTTTTTGCTATTTTGGCATTAACAAAAAAATTGCATGTAAAAAACAGTTTTTCTTCTTTTTGTCATTTGATATTTCAATTTCAGGCACTGTTAAAGGTTTACCCGATTTTGTTGGGGCCCCTTATGAATTTTGGGTCGGGGGCAACGTGGGTGTTGGTACTAGTGTGGGCCAAATTCGGGTCGCTGACGTCCCTGATCGTAGAACATTAATTTATGATTTGTTACACAGCTATCATGAAGGAGGTAAAGCTCAAGTTTTACTAAAATAAAGTAGGTACTACTCTAGTTTGGTTTTAGTACCATTTGCTGTCGAAGAACGGTCAGGTACTATCACAGTTGTTGACAATTTGGAAAACTACAATCGACAAAATTACGAATTTGAGGCTGTTGTAACTAACGAAAAAGAAATGACTTTGGTTACAAATGTAACAATTCATGTTGTTGATCCCAAAGACGAAAAAACAATTCTTATGAAGTAAGTTTTTGGTGTGTTAAGTTGACAAAACACTATTTTTGTTATTTTAGGGCCGGTACTGCCCCGATTGAATTCCATGTGAAGGAGAATGCCGGTAATCTCCTAATCGGGCGTTTGGGTTTCAAAAATGCGAACTCAAGTGGCTTGGTCTTCTCAATAGCCAATCAAAAAGACGTAACTGACCACATTTCAATAACTTCCGATGGTAGTTTATACACAGTGAAGCCTCTAGACCGTGAAACGCGCGATGTTTACCGATTGACAGTCCTCGCCGAGTATAGTAAAGGTGCAATTACTGGTACAGGTATCTATCAAGTGACAATCCACGTTGACGACGAAAATGACAACAAACCGACTTTCGAACACTCGAAATACGAGGGAAAAGTGACCGAAAATTGCATTTCCGGTACTGAAGTTGACTTAAACTACCTCATTCATGTTAGTGATAAAGATACCGGTGACAATGGTCAGTTTAGTGTGACAATATTTGGAAATGGGAGTGAAAAATTTAGACTTGACCGAAATACCGGCAAAATTTTTTTCACAAGCTCTGATAGTCCTCTAGACCGTGAAGAAACAAGCGTTTTTAATTTGAGGTTAGTTGCAAAAGACCAAGGAGGGCTCTATGACGAGGCTATTCTCATAATTATGGTCGAAGACGAAAATGATAATTCCCCAACTTTTGTTCAATTCATCGTCTATGACGAAATCGATGCCGAAATTGAGGAATACGATAAGCTGGGTAATCGAATCGGTCATTTTGAACCCGAAAATTCTACTAAGGGCACTTATGTCCTCACACCGGCCTATATAAGAGCCAAAAAAGCCAAAGGTAAAATGTCACCACTAATAATTTTGAAAGAGGATATCAGTGTTGGTACTCCGGTTATCAAACTCGTCGCTGAAGACAGAGATTTTGGTGATAACGCTGTTGTCAAGTATGAGATGGTTTCTGAGACGTACATTCCCAATGAGTACTCAGCTGAGCCATTCCATTTGACCCAGTATTTCATGGTACACTCAACCAACGGTGAGATCTCTGTTTCAAGGACCCTCCCACCCGAATCCGAATTCCGGCTCAACATCTCCGCGAGTGATAAAGGAGGTCTCAAAGACCACATTTCAGTCCGACTTACTATCGAAGATGTCAATGACCACCCTCCTGTTTTCTCTAAATCCTGGTACAACTTCGATGCCGAGGAGGCCTCCTACTCCCGGAATATAATCGGGAGAGTGGAGGCCATTGATGGAGATTTTGGCCCAAATGCCAACATAACGTACAAAATCCAGGAAAAGGACCCCAAACTACCTTTTGCAATTACTCCACAAGGGGGCGTTTTGACCATTGATGGGGTCCTTGACCGGGAAACTAAAGACAAGTACAATTTTGTTGTTGTGGCGAAAGATAATCCGACTAAAGGGGAGAGTTTGAGTAGTTTTGTTAATGTAGAAGTGAATGTTTTGGATGTCAATGATAACCCTCCTAGTTTTTACGGTTATGATGATTTGCTACCAAATCCAGAATCCAACACTTATAGTAACCACAATTACCAGGAAAATATTCCGGTTTATTACGCGACTGTGGCGGAGAATAGTCCGATTGGGACTCCGGTTACCCGGATTTTTGCAAACGATTCCGATTTTACCGGTAACGGAAACGGATTGCTTCTTTTTGATATTCCGCTTAAAAAGAATCGACAAAATTTATTTACCATTGACTCGAAAGAAGGGATAGTAACAACAATTGGGAAATTGGACTTTGAGAATCAAAATATGCACAACATTACTATAGTGGCGTCTGATTTGGGGTCACCGAGTTTGAGTTCTACTGCGCTTCTTGTAGTAACAGTGATTGATGTCCCCGAGGATTTGCAATCAATGGAACATCCGGTGTTTGCTCATCGGTATTACGAAGTAGAAGTCGAGGAAAATGTCCCAGTGCCTCTTAAAGTCTTGACTTTGAATGTAACAGAATCTTATAGGACACACAAACTGAAATATAGTATAGTCGCTGAGAAAAATAGTGACGTTAGAAAAACTTTCCGAATTGACCCTCGGAACGGTACTTTGTATATCATTGAAAGTCCAGATCGCGAGAAAAAAGCTCTTTACGAACTAATAATTCGATTGGAGCAATACAAAGTGGGGCGAGACATGACAGTGATGGTCTATCCAGTCACAAACGAGAGACTTGGCAATTTAGGCTTAAACGAAGTCAAAGTCATTATCAGAATAACCGATGTTAATGATAATATCCCAAAATTCACAATCACCGGTCGTCCTATAATTGCAGCAATCCCCACAACTGCCAGTTATGGCCACCACATCTTACGACTCCAGGTGAGCAAGCTTTGGGTCTGGATCGTCCACTGAAATTTTCTTTCAGGCGAAAGACCCGGATTTGGGTTTGAATGGAGAAGTCCGCTACCAGATTCTAGGGCGCGCTGATGAAGCCGCCAGGAGGTTTACCATCGATCCGATTACAGGCCAGGTTCGAGCAATTGCTAACTTTGCGAGAGATGCCGGGAAAGTGTATGGATTTGATGTAAAAGCGACGGATCGGCGAGGAGCTGATGATGGGAAATCGTCAATTGCGAATGTTTTTGTAAGTTAGGATGACAGAAGGAAGGGATTGTTAAAACAACGTTTGCAGGTTTACGTTTTGGATGATCAGAAGCAACTTGTGATGGTCATGGGGTTAAAACCAACGGATGTCGAGAGGCACATTGAGAATATTACCTTGTGAGTACATATTGGGGGTCGTTCTACGAAAGTTGAAGTTTTTTGGGTAAATAAATGTTGAGGTTACTTCGGGTGTAGTTTACTTTTAAAATGGTTTAGTCCGTAATTTATCAAACGAATTTAGACTAAAACGGTACATACTACTTGTTCTAATTTTGAGCAAATGTTAAAAAGGAGTCTTAAATTAAAAAAAAATATCTAAGCAAAAATTGTCATAAATTTAGAGTGCTTTAGAGTTACAAATTTCGTTTTTCATAAGCTCTTATTTAACTTTCTTTGTTGTCTGTCTGTCTGCACAAAATCTTACGAGTCAAATTTGAGACAGTTCTCGTCGTCCAAACAATTAACAATTGTCATAAACAATATTTCGGCTCCTAATTGTTATACGAAGATGGAACTAACTCCATTTGATAGAGCAGAAAAAACCCTACAGGTTTCTATAATTTTTAAGGCCAACACCAACCCCATCTCCGACTGGAAGGAAGATATTACGGGCTGAAATTTAAACATTACTATTTAAGACAGATTCAGTTCTACTTAATAAATAAAACTTTTCTTTGAGTTTCACATTTAAAGTATTTGATAAAATAATAAATAAAAAAAAAACTAAAAAGGGAAAAATAAAAATATTTAAAAAATAATTTTCAAAAATAAGCTTTCATTTAAAAAAATTTACTAAAAAGTAAAACATTAATTTTTTGTTAGAGAAATAAATTTTTGCTTACAGTTTTTAAAATTTATAAAAGTTTTGAGGGCGGTCAAAGTAAGTGTGCAATACTTGTGGTGTTGTAACCGCTCTCAAACTTTTTACAAATTCTAAAAACTTACTGGTAAGCTGTAAGCAAAAATGTTCTTTGAGAGAAAAACATATTTTTTGTATACGTTCTCAAAAATAGCTCTTTTAGGGATTCAGTTGAGTCCCTAAAATGAGTCTCTTTCGAACTCAATAAAATAGTAAGTATGTAAAATGGTTATTTTAGTTACCCACTCCCTAAAAACAATCTTTTTGGACAAAAAAGTCAATTTGGTTACAATGGTGGAGAATTTTGTTTTTAATTATTAAGAGGTGTGAATTCGTTTTTTGGGAGCTTCAACAAAAAAATGTCGTTTGTATCACGTACCTAGAACGTTTTTGCGGATTCATCTGCTTTTCCAGACTCGGCTTCGTCTCGTCCGGAAACATCAACAATTTGTCCGCGAAAACTGTATTTTAGGTACTTGTAACAAAAATAACTATTTTAGTTTTTAGTAGGTATATTTTTTATAAAAGCTTATTTTTAGAATATATTTTTTATATAATTTTATTTAATAAGACAGTTATGTTTTTGAAAGTTTTTATGTTTTAGCAAAAACTATACGTTAAATTTTGATCAATGCTTGCAACTTGAACTTATCACTTATTAAAGATGAGCATAGAAAGACAGTATTCGGATTCAATATATAACAAATTACATTTATTTTAGAAAAAAACAAAATAAGTACATATCAAAAACTTTATTAAATCTCCGAGTAACATATTTAGCAGAATAGCGGTTCTTTCGCAAATTTTGTAGAATATTTTGTTTTTAGTAAAATGTATAATTCAGATTAACTATACTTTCTAAACTAATTGTCTTTTAAAAGTGTTTTTCAGAATTAACTAATATAAATGTTTTAAAACACTTTGCTAGGGCAGATAAAGCAAGAGTGTCACTCTTTTGATAACCACAAACTTTATTGGTGCACCTCTATGATATGAAATAAATCATTTCTTAATATTGGTTTGTCTAAAGTTAGATCAGATACTTATTGCTATTGGATCGAACTTCTACACACCCTTTAGTTGAAATTACAAAAAATTTTGGCATTTTCCCACTCAATGTAGACAAATGAAATCTTTTTTATTTTATTTATATCTTTTAAACACACACATTTGCAGGATTTTGCATAACACAACTGGATACGATATTAGGATTCGTAAATTAGAACCACATTCTGAACGCAATCAGATAGATAACAGCGCGTAAGTACCAACTTAAAAAATTGAAAATTTTGTAACACTTTTTACTTCAGTACCGATATGTACCTGTATGCAGTTGATCCTATATTAAATGTTGTGGTCGACATGGAGCAGCTCCAAAAGTAAGAAAAAAGTCTTGAAATCTTACAAAACATCACTCCAAATGTTTTCAGAGTCCTCCAGTTAAAAACAAACGAAATTGAGCACCAACTCCAAGGCCCCAAAGTCCTCGCAGTGGCTAGCGGCGTCTCCGAACGCGGGCATTCTCGCAACCAACGCGTCATCCTCTCCTCCCTCGAAGTAGGGGTTGTGGTTTTAGGCTGCGTGGTCTTCATCGGAGCCCTAGCCACCGCTATTTGCGTCATGTGTGCCCGCAGACGGAAACGCAGGTAAGTCAAAATTTTTGCCCGACTTGGAAAAGCTCATTTCCGGCTTTAGGTTGCTTCAGAAAAGTTTTGCCCAACCTTTGGGCTACCCAATCGGCACTTTGGGCAAACCTAGTCTCTTCCCTGCGAGTTTCGGTGACCTTCACTACACCGACTCGGGGCATGATATTGTGCACCACCATCATGATCGGTCTTGCCAACGCATGTCAAGCACTCGCCGGACTTTCAGAGAGAGGTCTCGAAGTTCTGGTTGTATAGAAAAGTCGATAACGTCTCTTCATTCCAGTGGGCAAGATTCGGGCATTGTGGATGCTGGCCACTGTCAGTGTAGGCAATCGTGTTCTCAATCGTCGGAAGAGAGCAGCAAGTAGGTTAGTCACGTTTTTGGGTTTTCGCGTTCTCATTTTTGGTTTCAGTTACGAAGATTCGTTACAATCGGTGCCTCAAAAAAGGACCAGATCGGCGTCGATACGACAAGTTGAGCTCAATTCGGCTAGAAATACACAACAGAGGAGGTCAAGGAATAGGTCTATAAGCGAGGACATTGTTCAAAGTGCGGGGTTGCACAGGATGAGGTCGTTGGGACACATTCCCGCACCTCCGCCTATGGCTATTTCGGGACCTTCGACCCTACGTAGGTCCTCTGACAGGTTAATTGTAGGATAAAACAATATTCTATTTTTTTATTTTAATGACTAGTTACCATACGTAAGAATAGTGCAATTATTTTGTAAATATTTTAGAAATCTTAAGTTGTATTTATTTATGACGAAGAAATGGCCTAATGTGCAATAAATATTTTTGTATATATTATTCTTGTAATTAATATATAATAACTGTATATATTCTTATAACAAATGACTTGTACTAATTAGTTGTAATATCAATAAATAGTCACTTTACAAAAGTTTGATTTTTTTACATTTGATACAAGATACGTTGGCATTCCGCCTCCAAACGAAATATATCACAGGAGTGCCCTTGTTCTCAAAACATTTTAGTTGTTTGTTTTCTGGTTGTTTTCGTAATATTTCAGTACAACTGAAGTAACACATTTTTTAAATTGTTTAAATTTAATCAATAGGTTAACTAACAAATGCAAAAAACTTACGATATGTTTAAAGCCAATTTACGGCGTTTCTAAGTAGACTTGACTCAACGAAAGAAAAACGCGCTGAAGACGAATCTAAGTACGGTCAAGTTTACTTTCAGGTTTAGGGATGATAACTGAGCGGCGGAGATTTACTTAGTGTCAAAGGGGTTGTTGAGATGAAATTGTTTTTAAATTATGACTCTAAGTAATGTTTAATAAATAAATAAATGAAATATAATTACAAAAATATCGTTAAATTTTTACACATTTCTAATTTTTCTTTATAAATATGAATTTTCTAGATTTTAACTCTTTTTGCTACTAGTTTAGACAACGCTGCGGAGTGAAGCTTAGTGGAGAAGTTTTTGTCAAATCAACATGTTTTCTTTCTTTGAGACTTTACCCAAAAGATATTATTGTTTGCTGATAGCAGGGACGGATCGTGAAAATTTTTTAGGGGGGACAGAATTAGTTGACGGGCCTTTGTTTTTCAAAAAGTGTATTTCATATCAGAATAAAAATTTTACAATAATGAGTAATCACTTAAAAAAATTAAAATTTTACTTTTCGTGTTTTTGTTGCTGCAAACTTATCTACAATTTCTTCGAGATTTATTTTTCCGGAAATTTCATGTTCGATGCTTAAGATTGCTAAACCAGAAAGGTTGTCCTGAACCATGTTTGATCATTAATAAATATTTTATTTACAACTTGGTTTATGATATGCTTTACGTATTTTCCGATAATTTGGGTGGGGACGTTATATTATAAGTGGGTATGACTTTTTGAGTGTTTACAATTAATTTATGTTCTTAGGCGATTTTTTTCAGAATATTTTAAAGCTTACCAAACTATATGTTTTTGATTAATTGCAATTAGTCATCCGAGTACAACTTTTATGTTGTGACCTTGATATAATTTATTAAGTCAATCGACTTATTTCTGAGTCTGCATCATAGATGATGCCATTTAGTGTTTATACATTGCCGTTATTATTAAACTAGTAATATAATCCAACTAAATAAAAGAAATACTTACTTAGAAATCGCCCTTGATGCTATCTAGTTCTGTTAGCTGCAAACCTAACAAAAAAATTTGGAAAATCATTTGGCGCTTCAGTAGTTTTGGGCCCGGGTTTGGGTCCCTAGATCCGTCCCTGCTTATCAGTTATCAGTAAATAATCTAAAGTACATTTTGTTTTTTTTTTGTTTTTGTTATTTTATGTACAGTTTATATAGAATAAGAAAGGCTGCGAGATGCACAAAAATAAAAAGAGCGAGTCTCTGTTAGAGTGTGATGGACAACCGGTTTAGCTGGGGTACAGTATGTGAAACAACTTTGTTTTATTTTCACATCAATCAAACTTTATTTGGCACTAAGAACAATACTTTTTGCGGATGTGTACCGATGTGAATACCAGAACTGTCTACAAAAATGAAGCTTCTGTTCAAACCCTTTTTTTGTCCACTGCGTACTTGCGACTCAGAGCTTTTCGTATTTTAGATAGCCTATAAAAAACACTAAAGAAAAATAGCTTTTGTGCGTGATACTTTTTTCCTATTTTTACTTCATTTATTAAGTAAAGATTTTACAAAATTTAAAAATTTTATTTGTTACAATTCGTTTAAAAAAGCTATTTACGAGTAAATATGATGATTGATGAAATATGGACTAGGAAAATAAACAGTTTTTCTAGTTTATGAAGTAATTGTTTAATAGTTGAAATCTCAATAAATATAGTCACTATGCAAAAGTTTAAATTTTTAGATTCATTTGTTACGAGATACGTTTGTCTTCCTACCACGCCTCCTCCAAAAGGGATATATCACCGGAGCGCCCTTGGCCTCAAAACAAATTCGTTATCTGTTTTGTGGTTGCTTTCATAATATTTCAGTAATAATTGTGTTAGGTGGGATTGAGTTTTTTTAATTACCTGAAACTGAAAAATTTGAGTACAAAAGAGCGAATTTCCAAAACATTGTTCACAAATCAATAAGTATATTTATCTTAAAAAATATGAACGCTAACAAAATAATTGCAAATTTGAACCCACATGAACAAAAAGCATGTAGCAAATGTTCCGCTTGTTAATTAAAATGAATGTGTGTAAAAACGCGTCTAGTCAGGCTGTGGGTGCAGGTTTACCACCATTAAAAAGTGTTCAAATGGTGAAACGATAAATTATCACCGAGATATAAATTTGTCTAAAGCTTAATAATATATCACAAGGGTAGTAATCTATCACTTGCGTTGTTCGAGTTGTTGAATTTAGTACACATATGAAAGATGTTTGTTTCGTTTTGGTGAACGTAATTCGATAAAAATTAAACGAGGTAGTGTTTTTTTGATCGATGTAATAATCCACTGACCTACCCCGACTGCAGCAAGGTGAAGAACCTGTGAATAGGTTTTTATTTCTGCCATTAAAGACAATTTCACAACAATTAGGCGAGAAGTTGGAAGCTATGAAAACAATGTCTAGATTAACAGACCGTTTCTTCGCCGCTTTCCCGACTGTTTTCACGACGTAAATTTCGCTCAAGTGTGAGAGGTGTACGACGGGAAGGGTTTTTATGTATAATTGTTCAAGTGTTAAAGCTGGGTTTAAATATGGGATTAATTGGTTGAGAGGGAATTGGGGTTTTAAAAGATTTTCTAAAAATTCGTTGCCGCCTGTTCTACTTTAATAACAATGAAAGCAATAAATACAGTTGAAAGTAGTTTATTTCAACTTGCTTTTTTCAGAAAAATATATATTTATTTATTTTCCAAAAAATGTTTTAAAATTGTATTATTATTATTGATGATTATTTTCTTGATTTCTGTTCCTTATTTAGCTATTTTTTTTTTGAAAAATAAATAATAACCCAAAGTTATAGACATTTTTTACTATAAACTCAATCAAAAACACGTTTTAAAAGTTATTATAATACATTCGTTTCAAATGTTAAAATAAAAAACAAACAAAAAGATCACAACATGATTAAGGCTTATTAGTTTATTAGTATTCCAATGTACCTCAAACCTCATAGCAAAATTTTGTTTTATTTTAAGAAATAAATTTGCTTGTATTATTTGCTCAAAATTTAGTTAAGTTAGTTTAATGTACAAATCAGTGCATATTTTTATTTAGATGTTAAAAATATTGTACAAAATTTAAAAAAACAGAATTTAATTATTTATTAACAGAATTTAATTAAATGAAAGCATTATTATGGTTATTACGGTAGGTACAACAAAAGTTTTATCTTAAAATGTACTTTCAAATATAAAATTACTGAAATAATCTTTACTAAAAAAAATGTAAAAATTTAATAAAGCAAAAGTAAAAAGTAAGATTTTAACAAAAAACAAATACCGAAGAAAAAGAACTGAAAACACAAAAATTACCATGAACAATTTATTAAGTATCATAAACATTAGTGTCGAAACTGGCATTTAGATAAAAATAATTAGTAGCTAAATCAATTGCCAATCTTATTTTTTGATCCAATTTAGCTTAAAGTAAGTTGTTAAAGGGATAAGCATTTATAGAGGAAAATTGAATGCACGAGTTTCCTCTTTAGTTCGCAATTTTTCTATCAGCAATTTTTCTATAAAAATTGTTAAAGGAAATGATTTGCTTACACATCATTCTTCTCGGAACCCTTTGTCAAGTACTTGCTATTTTATAGTGCCATAAAAAATGCTTATAAATCTGCTTGCTTTATTACGCTTTTTAATTTAAAACCACGTAAAAAACAAATCTCTTTGGCGTGCGAACTTGTAACATTTTATCCGAAATTTGCAAAGTTTTTCATAAAACTGCGTCTCACGAATATGTAATGCGCCTTTCAGGAGCATTTCAGCGATATAAAAGTCCAGGACAATATTGTATGCCTAAAAATTCAGCATAATGTTTTTGCCAGCGGCTACCTCGACTTCTTAGAGATACGAGACTCTGACATAAATTTAGATTTATTTTACTTTTGACATTGAGCCTGAAAACGCTTCTCTCTTTGTTTACTGCTCGCGATCAGAATCTCGCCAAATTTTTTCACCAATAACTTATCTTAAAAAAAAGGAATTTATTGATTTTGAGAGGTTCCTCTACCTTGACATTGACTCAAAAGTCAATTTATTTTAAGCTGTAATAAAGCCGGTTTACGGCACTTGGCAGTGCATTAATCGTTCTGCAAACAATAAAATCCTACTGAATCAACATTGTTAAGAAACTACGTTTAATAATAACACCTCGGTAACAATTGCCAGAGAGTAGGGTCTGCTCTTTTGTTCCACCCATAACAGGTGGCTGCTTTTTGCTCCCAGGACATACTTTTCAAATTAGGGGTGATTATGCCCTTGAAACATTCTGAAATGTGGGTCTGGAAAAAATCACATTTCAGCAAGCGAGAACCGCTTTTTCCTAATAAAATCGCCAAATTTAAAAAGCGGAAAGTCGGGCAAATTAAATTAGGAATTTTTCGGAGATACCTTGCTGGAAAATCGAGAATGTAAATGATTTTTTTCAGGGACGTGTTGATTGAAGAGTTAAAGTTTTGCAAGAGACGTTAGTGTGAATTAGGCAAGCAAGGAGTTGGGATAAGAGGGTCGTTATTGAAGGCCGGTCTGTAATTATGGAAGTTTTTGAGAAGAGCTTTGAAGGAAGAGGATATTCAGAAATTTTTCCACTTTTTGGACTGTAAGAAATCTAATTAATTTTAAATGATTAATTAATCTTAAACAATATTAAATAAGCTTTTGGGGCTTCAGATAAATTGCGGATTGTGATATTACGCTCATCAGGGGTGGAGCTTTTGTACTTTAATGAAACCAATCAGCTGTCACAGTACTTTTAAATAATTGTTCAACAAAGGGTCAAATCATTATAAATGATGCATTTATAAAAGCTGGTAAAACGTGAGAACTTTATTGTGACCATGAATATAAAAACAAACATTTTGTGTATCCAATAGACACTCTTATGTTTTTTTTTTGTTTTTTTTAAGTATTGTTAACAATACCTGCATTAAAAATATTTACGTAGACCTTTTAAAGATAAGTAATGTTTTGTCTTTATTTGCTAGAGAATAAAGCAAATAAAATGCTGTTATTGAAGTAGGTTTTTATTTATTTACTTTTATTCACAATTACTATACATAGTATAGTATTGTCATACGAACACAGGGTGTCCTAGAGAGTTGAAAAAGTCCATTAGTGACCTTTAAATATTAAAATTAAAAAAAAATGTATAGGACATTGATAGATCTTGTTCATCGCCTAAAGTTATTTTCAACTATACAGCGTGTCTCAAAAATAAGATACAATACGAACTTGTGTTTTTTTTAATGATGAAACACCATATGTTTCTTAGCGTTTTTGGATGTAGATTTTTATGAGAATGTAGTTTTATGAGAAGCTACACTTTTATTGGTCGATTTTATTTAGTTTTAAAAATAAGAAGTTTTTTTGACAAGCACATGCACTTTTAAAAAATTTATTACACACAAACTAAGACATCTAGAAATATTTTTTTCACTACCACAAAAAAGAAGGTACAAGATATAAGGTTGGAACATTTTTTAGTGTGTTGCATTTGCAAAGATAAAAAAAATGAAGACGTCTGTTAAAAGTTCAATAACTTAAAAAAATTTAATGGAACACCCTGTTTATTGTTTTTGCATTTAAAAGACTATTAAATTGTCTTTCTAAAAGATATTTAACGTTAAACATTAAAAAATAATTACTATTGTTTCAGTAGCCAAAAAGTGCACAGTTGCACAAGAGATGGAAGAAATATCATTTAATAATCACATTTGTGTTAAACTGAATTCATTATTCTTTATTTTCACAATAAAATAATTCGAATTTCAGTATTTATAACGACTTTTACAACGTCTGGATAAATCAACGGATAAATGATCCGTGGTGGAATTCCTATGGCTGCCATAGTATCAACAATGCTCAGATATTGATAAGCATTGTTGGTATAATTAATTTCGAATATTCAATATTTTTTCCTTTATTAACTCTAGACATTAAAAGTTATTTTTTTTAGATAGACAATTTATCAATCTATTAGATGCAAAAATACAAAATGGGTGTACCATTTAATTTTTTAAGTTGTTTAACTTTTGACAAACTTTTTTTTATTAATCTTCCATTAAAATTTATTAATCTTTACAAATGCAAAACACTAAAAAATTGCTAGAGCTTTAAATTTTGTACTTTCGTTTTTGCAGAAGTAAGAAAAAATTTATTCTAGCTGTCTTAGTTATTGTGTAATAAATTTTTAAAAAGTGCATGTTTTCGTCCAAAAAAAGTCTTATTCCTAAAACTAAGCAAAATTGACTAATAAAAGTTTAGCGCAAAAACATTGTTTTAAAAGGCTACATCCAAAAATGTCAAAAAACATACGGTGTTTCATTTAAAAAAAAACACAAGTTTGTATTGTAACTTATGTTTGAGACATCCTGTTTGGTTGAAAATAATTTTAGGTGATGCACTAGATTAGTATCAATCAATGTCCTACATAATTTTTTTTAAATTTCACCATTTAAAAGTCACTAATGGACTTTTTCAACCTTCTGAGACACCCTGTATATATACCTAGTAATACTACTACTACTACTAATAATAATTATTATATCTCATGGTCAGGAAGTAATTTAGGAAGGATTATTAAGATTACGAGACCAACAAATGTCAACAACTAATTTGTTTGAATAGCAACTATATTACTGTGAATAAAATCGATTTCCACCTGACATGTAATCTACTATTAAATGGTGAGTGGTAAGGTTTGTTACTTTATAGATTTGAATTAGTAACTTTGTTAAATAAAGATAAAATTTAATTTATATTATAGAATTTGTTCGTACAAAATGTTTGCTTGCTCAAACTGCAGAAAAACGCTTCTTTCACTCTACTACCCTCATCGACTTTTATCAAATAAAACAACATCCAACCTGTTTAGACAATAAATCAACTTTTTGAAGCCCCCACCCATCAAATTTCCTCTTCATTATTCCGCTTGATCAATACTTGTTTTTTGCATTTTTCATGTTTCTATGATTGATTCGACTGACGTTCCAGTGACTTTTATAATGCCTCCACCTCGCTTTAAGCTCAACGAAATTGAGTGTAAAATCGGAACGTTTGCATTAGGTTAACTCGGAATGATGTGCAATGGGTCAACTTTAAATTACTTATTCACGAATTTGGTCATTCAGAAAATCTGGGTCAGGACCTGTAGGGTTTTTAGTCCGAGAATCGATTCGAATCATCAATCATTTCAGGCCTCACATTTTAATCCTTGGTGTTAGTAATCGATTGTGTGAAAATAAAACAGTAGTGGAAACATATCGTATTTTGTAAATTCAATTATCACAAATTCTGCTTTATCCCAGTGTTTTAACTTAGCATTTGCAAAACATGTCATTTCATGCGGCGATATTAAGCCCATCGGCTGAAAAATGGCAAATTTTACCGCTAATTAAAACTCCTGAAAACAACTTCATTTCAAGGAGCTTTTTTTGTTTTTTGGTAAAAGCTAAACGGTTTAAGCATTGATCCGTTTATGTAGCCTTGACCATAAGTGCAACGAGAAAACAAGCTGATGAATAGAGCGATCTGCCAAGTGAATGGGTTTCTTGTATTTAGTGAGGTTTGTTGCCAAGTTCATGGCGGCGGAACTTTATTCATATATATGTCATCGGGTGGGAGATATAATAAAGAAAAGTTTTGTTAACTGCGAGAATTTTCCTGATTAAGTTTTCAAACTGGAGGTAGACACATATGTTATGGAGGAAAGGTTACAAACGTAAATATCCGACTTGTGGGCAATCAAAAGAACAAAATGGAATCGGTATATCAGAAAATCGTTCCAACGGTAATAATTATCCATTTTTTATATCGGGTTACTTAGCAGACATGCAATCAAATTAAAGAAGAACAAAACACCCCGAGTTTATGGGTTTACGGTTGAAATTAGAGAAACAATGTTAATTGGTTGACATTTAATTTTTTTTATAATGGTTGTTAATTAGAAATTCTAACACCTACAACACCTTTTTGTTAATATAAATGACACAAATTTTTTAAACTATTTTTACTTAAAAAGTTACTTTCATTTTCGAAAAAAAAACAAACAATTTTTTGTATTTACAATAAATGAATGTTATTTTGTTCTCTTTTTCTATTACTAGATCAAGTTTACAATAATTGTATTATGTGCCTACTATCAAATATTATTTTAAAATTTTGGCACAAAATTAAATAGTATATGAAAATACGAGTCGTAGAAGGCATCCATTTAAACAAAAGTCGAGAAACAAACGCTTGACTTGAATAGCCTTCCGTAACAAGTAATTTATACTATTTTTTGCTTTTTATGCTGCTTTTAATAAAATTAAAAAATTAAATTTAGAGTATTTTGCGTCAGTTGGTGACATGTAGTAGTGTATGAAGGTGCTGGAAAATTTAATTTTGTCATTGTACGTAATCTAGAAATAAATTCTCGAGATTTTTTGTTTGTCACCAAAAATTTGAAAAATTGCCAAGTTTATTGAAAATTGGTAGCCAATTGGTTATAATACAGATATAAAAAATACACTAGACTAGTAACGCACTTTGAGAAGTAGTTAACGCACCCAAACATTTCTGCTTAATTTTTTTTCTTATTTATTTAATCTTGATCTTGATAATTTTCAACAAAGTTCTAATCTATGTGGTCAAATATGTGAAATAGGTAGATATTAGACGACAAAGAGAAAAATGTAAATAAGCAGGCATAAATGGCAATGCAAATGACAATAATTTGATTCCAAATACAAATTCAACAACAGGAAGCGTAAAAGAAGCAGGAATAATCAATAAAATGCAAATATTTATAATTTTTCTTGCATTATATTCGGTGGTAGGTAATCATTTTTAGATAAATATTTCAGCTGGCAGTATTTTTGCAGTAGTTAGGTGACGATAAGTGCAAAAAGCCCAGAGCGTTAAAAACCAAAGAAGAGTACTGTTGGCATGAAGAGGTTGAATTAGTTGACAGAATAGTGCAAACCTCAAAGAACGTACTAAATTTTGCATAAAAGAAATTAGGAATAATTGTTGATTAGGGCAACAAAAAAAGGGCATGATATACATGTATAACATTATTATATGACATATTATATATCATTTTGTTCATCTCAGTGAGATTATTTTTTTTTAAGTCCACAAACTTTGAACTAAATATTTTTTTAAATTTAAAATTAATTTAAAATAATTTAACTTTAAAACATCATTACGCAATAACTATTAGGCCGATTTCCTTCAAATAAAAACTATTCTAAAGGGATGGATTTGCTCTTTAGCATAATATGCAATTTGAAATTGAATATTGGCAAACTTCGAACAGTGTTTGAAGAAGTTCGAGGCAAATCGAAATAATCTGAGAAAAAATCTACGAGTAATTTTTTTTACCATCACCAACGTGTAGAGCATCTCTTTATTAGTTGGGATCCAAATTCTTAAAAAATATACCGAGTAGTTTCAAAATATGATTTTTTGAAGTTATGGTTTGCTATTCAGGTATTCCGCCATATAGGAGTAATGCATGTTAATTTTACTTAAAATTGCACTTTTATAAAAGAATTTGTTTTAAGACTTTACTTTTGATTAAAAATAGTCAATTTTACCTTCTTTGTTCTAATTAGAATAAACAAAAACTGTTTGTTTACTTAAAACAAACAAAAAGTACCTGCGTACTAATAAAAGCAAATAAAGAGTTTCTTTCATCTAAAAATGACCACTGAAACAAACAAAGAGGATCTAGAAGTTTAAGGCACTAGCATTTAAAAGCAATTTTTTTAAATCAAATCACTTTCCATTCAGATTCCGACTTGTTCACTTTGTTGTAGCTTTCTGAACTTTTTTTTAAAAATGTTCTCAGCAAATGCTTTCTCATCTGATAACTCACTTTCGAGTGATGTTAAATGCAATAAGTCTGTATAATATGATGATTGGGTTATTCCTAAAATAATTATTAGAAAACACGCTATAGTTAATAAGCTTTCTAACAACTTATTTAATCAAAAATAAGATCGATATAGTCGGTAGAGTCAGGTATAGTTAGGTCCTATGACTATGAAGCTAAATTGGCAACACTGAATCAGGTAGTAACAGAAAAGGTAAAACCTGTAAACTTTTATATCTATTGTGTCTATTTATGTTGTCAAGGTATGTTACAAGCCACGTACTATTGTCAGAAATTTCATTACAGGCATAGTACCTACTTACATAATTATATCGGGTGTTTTTTTTTTAATTTGAAACTTTGGTTGTGAATGGACAATCGTATTGAAAATAATTAATCTTATATTGGACATCTTTCCGGGCGTGTTAAAAATTGTTGTCCGCTCACAACACACTTATATCATCGCTAATTATAATGACGCCAAATTAAAAAAAAAACACTTTTTATATTGTGTCTCCTAACTTTCTACTAATAATTTTTTATACGAAATATCACGAATATGTGCTTTAAATTGAATTGATTGAATCAATAACAAAAATTTAGTAAAGGACCAAAACTTTTGCCAATAAAAGCCACAAATAACATTGAACAGAGTTACAGTTTAGGATACAGCTTCCTTGTTTCCTCTTTTAATAGCCTATAGGAAAAAAAACTTGGAAAAGTATTTTTCCAACAGAAATAAATAAAGTCAAAATAGTGCAAAATTTGAACTCTCATAACTTCGAAATTTTTATAGATAGAATTTTTCCCATATTCCTGGTATTTTACATTATATGACATTTTTCTCTGGGGTGCGAGTTCTGGCGCACCTTGTATTTTTGCATTTTACGTATTTTTATAGGAGTAGTTTATTATATTCTTTATGACAATTTTACAGATAAATGTATCGAAAAATCAAGATAATTTGTAATTGAGTCATGTCTGTGAAACATCAAATAAAATGACAAGTCGAAAACTAAATTGATATGATCAAAAAAATGATAATTTTAATAACTAATTATTTCAAAAACAGTCATATTGTTGTACGAGTACGTCGGCGACTAGTTTCAGCCTATTTTGTCGTTTTACCTTTCAACTTACCATTTTATTTGACGTTTCATGTGAAGTTAATTCAAAAATAGACATACGTTTTCAGATCCAAAGCCAAAGATGACTTGATTACAAATTATCTTGATCTCTCAATACAAAATTCTTAATCAATGTTTACATTATAGTTTAAAAAAAATAGTTAACGCAGTTATTTCTATGACACCATGTATTTTATAGGGTGTAGCATAGACTATCTGAGCTAATATTTAGTATTAATAAACAAATAACACATGAAAATAACATATGAAAATAACAATCAATGTTGTACAAGATTAAAATATAATTAAATTAAGCATCAATTGGATTATTTCCAAGACTAACTTTGTGTTTGTGGGCGTATGTAAATAATAATTTAACTTTCACTGTTCAAACTTGAATTTCCTTTCAATCGAATTTATGAAAGTTTAGTTTGATTATTTAGTCTTTTGCAGGGCAAATCCGGCACCTAATCTCTCATCAGCACACACCTCTGGAGTCATCAACCTCTTTCCCAATTTATTAAAACATGCAAAGATTCAATCTGCCAATCCCGGCGGCAGCATCCCCCAGCGCAGTCGCTTATCAGCCCCGCATTCGGGCACTCTTCCTCCGACGTTCCACCGCGCCGGTCGCCCTCGCCATCGGCGCGCCACTTCGCGAAACTATGCTCTAGATGGGTGTCCTGGAGTTAGCCGCGCTGCGCATCGACGACGAAGAAGAGTACTACGATGAGCGCCGCCGACGAGCCCACCTCCTAGCCGCCGTCCCCATGCCGGAGCCCAACGAGACGATGCTGACGGCCGAGTACCTGGGGAACCTCTTCGACGTGGTGGCGCACACTGAGAGCACCAAGACATGGATGAACGCGACCGTCAATGCCACGGAGGCGGCGTTCCTGCCCGAGCTTTTCTACCGACATTCGATGGCGATGACGGCGGTGTACTGTGTGGCCTATCTGCTGGTTTTCGCGGTCGGAATCGTGGGCAACTTCTTCGTGATCGCGGTGGTTTTCAGGTCGCCGAGGATGCGGACGGTGACGAACTTCTTTATTGTTAATTTGGCCGTGGCTGACATTTTGGTTATCGTCTTCTGCTTACCAGCGACGCTCATGTCCAACATCTTCGTGCGTAAGTAACATCACTGGTTTTATCATCGCCCTGTATAAAATGTGCTTTAGTGCTAAACTTATTAAGACTACTTTAACGGTTATATGGATCACACCTAAAGTTATAAAATTTTAATGTTTCACTAGAGTATAACAAAGTTGGGGCAATTATGAATGAAATATTGTTACTGAAAAACTTTTATTCTGTTAAAGAACTAGAAAGATGGTAATTAATTTTTTTGACACATTCCAAGCCACTACTATTTCATCTTAACTATCGATAACAAGGGAACAATTTTTAGTGGATGCGCCGGAACAACAATAAACCATTATTAAAATGTTGTTAATTTATTTTTTTATAATTTGTGGTAAGATTAATAAAATTTTTCATATTTTGATTTTATTATTATATACAAATTGCAGTTTGCTCTGAAAAATGCAAGTAGAAACCAGAATAAGTGCTTTTTGTTTTCTTTTTTAAGTCTAATTATTGATTTTTATAAGATAATGCGCTTTGCGATATCATACACTGTTAAGCTTTTAAAACGTTGTTAAATAACGTGGAACAAATTTCTCACAAAAAAATAATAATGTATACTGCAATCACAGAAACAGATATACTAAACATAAAGATTTTATCTTTTTAACTTGTTAGTATTGTTTCTGTATTAAATAAAATCAAAAGGAGTTTATAAAGCAATAAAAAGTTTTTCAAATTATGTTATTCGAAACATTTAGTTTATTTATGCCCGGTTTCTGGAACAATTTAACATAAGATAAGTTTTGTCCTTTAGATAGTTTCTAAGGTAGCGTTGAACTGATTGGTGTTTTTATAGCAATTATGGAACCGATAAAATTTATCTAACCATAGTATTTAATTAAAGAACGTAAACAAACACTACATCAATATTTTTTTCTAAAATCAAAAAGGCAGAGTAAAGCTAAATTACGCCATCTTTGAACATATGGTGATAGAAGTTGTCAAATAAAATAGTATTTTTTCTAAAAACAAAGTTTAAAAAATAGTTACTTGTTTTAGATACAAGGGAGAAAAAGACTCTTTTCTCTAGTGTAATACAAATAATTTTTTCTATGATCAACCAAAAAAACAATATAAAACTAACAATTTCTCTTCATATCTCAGTTTCATCATTAAATCTAGTAGCATTTTTTTAGTTTCTATAAAGGAAGTAAAATTTGTACTTCTCTGAGACAAATTTAACATTTAATATTTACTGTTATTGTAAAACAAATAAAGGAGGAAAATAAATCTTTACCTCTCTAGGAGGTAACTGGCCACTTTAATAATTTCTGAAATTTTAATGAAAAAACTTACTTTTTGTTAGAGTCGTTGGAAATATTTATTAAAAAAAAAAGAAAGCGTATTTTTTCCTCCCACAGGTGGAAGTAGAAATAATCACCCACGAAGCAAAAGACACTTTCCTCTAATGTAATATATTTAATTTTTCCTACAATCCAACAAGAAAAACTTCGGAACTAACAATTTTTTTCTTGATATTCCAGTTTCTGTATTAAATATAGCAGCATGTTTCCCTGTTTCTAAAGAAAAAGAAAAATTTTTACTTTCCTTTAAACTTACATACAGTGAGCGGCTAAATTATAAAAAATTCTTATTTATTAAAACTGAAAATATTTTGTTTTCACAAAAATGCTCAATCGGGTCAATTTCCTTTTTAAAAAATAATAAAATACTCAACTTGATTTAATTGTATATATTCTTTTTTGTTGATATCATTCTACTTTTTTGGTAATTTTTTCTCAAAAGTTTTATGTAATACCTATTTAATATTTTGGTGTTACCATTTCGACAATTAAAAGATCTATCAAAATGGCTAAAAAAATTAGGGGTTTCCACTAACAAAAATGTCGATGACGTCATTACTCAAAAAAACAAAAAGTGTAAAATACTTAAATCAAGCTGAAAATTATGTATCTATTAAAAATAAAATTGACCTTCTTATAACAATTTCTGAATTTAGTAAATTTTCTGTTCAAATTGTAATAATACACATTTTATGGTTTAAAACTCATTTTTTCTAAAATATAACTTTCAATTTTTTGACTTCCTATTCTTTCACTAACTAAAAACACCCGCCACATAATTTACTGCAAAAGTTTCAATATTCCACTTTTTACTTAAACTGCCTACTTAAAAAACTGAGAATCATATTTCAAGCTTTCAATTTCTACCACTTTCTATTGTGTCCTCTCATTTATAAAAAAAATCTGTTAAACACATCCTCAATAATGCCCGAAAAAGGTGCGCCAAAAAGATTGATGACATTTTCTTTCCGCAAAATCCGTCTAAGATTAAGTAGCAACCAGGTCATCGTCCTCTTTCTAAAGACTAAATTTACTCATAACTCTCTTCTTAATACCAGTTTTGCAATAAAACTATTATTCATTGCAACCATTAAACTACTCTGTTTTTCAATTAACTGCGATTTAAATCAGTGCTATTGAAATTGCCAAGTTTGAGAATTGAAAACTATGTAGAGTTAGCTAGACGTTTTATGACAGTATCAATATCTTATCGATTCGATGCAAACAGGAAATTCCTAGATGGACGACGGCGATATTGACTATCGATGTCTCATACACTTGCAAGTTATTGAGAAGATATGAAGCAAAAATTACGTAAAAAATATTAAACATTATTGTTTGTGTAAAACTGTTTGTCGACCCCAAAAGCCTGTAAATTTTTAATCATAGGTACCTTCCTAAAAGCCCTTTAAACCGAAAACTAAGCACTACTAAATTAATTAACCCTCATACATCTTTCATAACCACACATGTTATTCCAACTGCTCTAAAACGCAAACATTACGCTTCCTCCATTATGCAAAACGTTAACAAACATTCTGGAAGTAATCTTAGAAAATTCGGGCAAAACAATTAGAGCATATGTGTGAAGAGAATAATTAGAGCTTTTTCAGGATCAATACACTTTTATTTATTGAGGGATCAAAGGCTTTATTTGACAAGAGAGATTTAATAGGAAGAGTTCATTGTCCTGCAAGTTTAATAATAAACCACGTGCTTAAAAATAAATGCGAAAGTGACGTCAAATTGAACTTTTGACACACTGTCTGTTTTTTTGATACAGGATGTAACCCTGTTCTGATTTGCCCCATATTTGCTTAATTAAATAGAAACTATTGTACTGTTTTAATGAAATTTTAGCTGAATAGCCTCAAATTACAGGTTGATGCAAATGCAATCTAATTGGATTTTATCAAACGGGAATTGGGTTTAGGATAGGTTATTTTTTAGTAACGTTTGCAACCCGATTCGAGAAAATTGTTGTAAAGTTATATAGGCTGTTTCAAAACTCGCGCCTCAGAGAAAAATGCCAAGTAAGATGAGATACCACAAACATGATAAAAATTTTGACATTTATTTTTTGACATTTAATATTAGACATTTTGTGTCTATTTAATATTGTTGATAATGTATTTGTTTTTTCATAATTATTTAGTAAAGGTAACAAATGTTTGCCAATAAAAGTTACAAATTAGGATACAGCTTCTTCGTTTCCTTTTCTGTAGCAAAGAAACTTAGAAAAATATTTTTCCCAGAGAAATAATTAGAGTCAAAGAGTAAAATTGAAACTCCCATTATTTAGAAAATTTGATAGGTTGACTTTTCTAATGTTTCTGGTATTTTACCTTATTTTTGTGTAGGGCACGAGTCCTGAAACATGCTGTATAATAGATGCAGCTCCTGTCCTTGCGACCTCATAGATTCTGAAATCCCACAGGAAGGACGTTAATGACCTAAATCTACGCCTTATCACGGCGTCATTAAATCCCGGATACAATTGCAAGAAATCAGATGAATTTCAGCCGCAAGCCTGGTTATTACCATAAAACACATACTCTGTGTGGAATTATTGGAATGTGATCAATTACGCTAATGTGATTTATTGAGCGGTTTTGATTGTTTATCTAGTTATCGAACTGATCTAATTTGTTTAATGTATATGTTCAAAGTATTAACATTGACCACGTCAAAGGATTTGGTGGCTGGGGAGATCCTAAGATTGTGTTTAAGTAATTTGGAAATTACGTTGGCGGGTGGTAATGATGTAAGTAGGTATTTTACGGTAAACAGGCGTCTTCGCCTAAATTGCAATCTAAGCTTAATTAGTGACGACCTTATAACCAAATTTTCAATTACATTATTATTCGCTGAACTTGAAGATTTGAGAAAACAACACCAATTAAATAAAGATTTGAACTCATTTACATGTTGTTTTTCTTTCACAAATTACTAAAATTCTGATTGTGATATTAAATCCAATTTTAAATACATTTTACAATTTTATAAGTTAATCCATAGTCACTTGTTATAGTCGCCAAAGAATATTTTAACTTTTTCGTTATTTTGAAAAATAAAATATCAATTTAACTATTTCTTGTAATGCTTTAAAAATTATATTAATATCAGTTAATTAGATAATTATTGTGATAA
>NW_025401050.1:4428457-4435137 GCF_015345945.1 Tribolium madens | reverse complement strand
TATTTAATTACAAAATTAATTATGTAAATACTATTGAGTTAAAATAAGGTAAAAATGTGTTTTCTAGTATTGGCATAATATTGTATATTACTTGTTTCGCTGTATTTTTCTAATTTTTACTATTTTAATTTTTTTCAATTGGTAGTTAAATTAATTACAAAAAAATTCTAAATTTCCAATTTTCAAAAATTATGTCGCGCATCCTTCACAAACCGAATCAAAAAGTCGCTTTCAATTAGAAAACCGAATTATTTCGCACCTGTTCCTTATCCCAGTTATAAATCTCCGAAATGGGTCACGTCCCGGTTAGATGGAATTTTTGGCCTAGATTATTGCGGAAGGTATTTAAATTGGGTTTTCGTATTCGACTTGAGGCATTTATCGATCAGCAGGTGAGCTATTATTTGTGAATCTTTCAACTGTTAGCGCACTACATATTAATATTTAATGCCCCAGGAAGTAGGTCACTGAGACAGGCCGCTGACCTCTTGAATATATGTCATTATGGCCAGGTGAGGCACGCTTACAACGTGGAATTTATTTCCGGTAAACGGAAATCGATGAAGGGGCACGAATTTCTACCACGAGAAAAAACTTCACGCTGTTTTAGACGAGGAAATAATCGGAGATATATTCCTGAATAAAATAGTTTGACTCAGTTTTTTTAGGAAAAAAATTTAATTGAAGCACAAATACTCGTATGAACATTTAATAAGAAGGATCATAAATGCAGCTGATACCTACACAATTGAATTAATTTTGTTTCAGGGTGTAATAAATGATTTTATTGCGGTAGTTTGTTCTTAAAGAAAGAATTTGATGAGTCAGCAATTGGATGGTTTTACGTTTTTTATACCTGATTCAAAACAACCTTAACATTTGTATTGTATTTTTTGAAATTAAAGTACTAACAAAATGTGGTTTAAATTGTAATTTTTTTAAAATAAAATTGATTATAACAAACTACTAGGTATTGTTACATCTATTTTTCGTAAAAAAAATAATTTTCGCCCGGCGCATCCACCAAAATTTAACATTATTTTTAAAAATGGCTTTTGTATTACCTCTATAATAAGCTTAAATTAGTAACCAGAAACAAAGTGTGACCTAAATATTCTTAATTTAAATAATGAAATGCCCTGCTTTGTTATAGATTTCAAATGCAGTGGCAATGATATGTGGCAATTATTGAATACTTTATGTAACCTCAATAAGCTTTACAACTTCATTAGAATGAAAACCTCGTGTCACAGATTCTACATTTAGCTACTATCAATTTTCCTTCACACTCTTATGGTTACATTTAGCTAAAAAGCCCCTAGAGGTAACTTTCTAGTTCAAAGGGGATCACGCACTCCCTAGACCCATATATTTTTAATCCAAACTTTAATCGACTGACACGATTTCAAACAACTCCCTTGTTCTCCTCAATTGAGTTAAACGTATCTCGCTAGGTATCAAAATTCTGAACTCGTGCTGAAGATTTGGCACAAAGAGAATGATTATCTTACAGGGTCCCATCTCTGAGTTACTCAACATCTGCTATAAATTTGTTTTTGTTGGAAATTGACTCGGAAGAAAAAATTGTGGTAGAAGCGTTGAGAGGGGTTGTAAACCTGTTTTTTGCAGATGTCGTGGTTGTAAGTAGTATAGTAAGAGGCAACGTGTGTACTTTCCCTAGAGTAGAGCATGACCAGGGCCGCTTTAGCCCGCTTGCGCTGTGACCTCGCAGGGTACTGACCTGGATACTGCTGCAGCCGGCTAAGGGCTGACACAGGTGCATTGATTTATCACTGTTTCGATGCACCGAAAAGAAGGAAGGATTTTCGCTACTATTATAAATATCAAATATTTACTCGGAATATAACTAGGATTGTAACTAAATTATTTTACACTTTTTACGCAAAAAATACGGCCAAAAATGTTCGCATATTTTGATTTAAACTTATTACATACTAATAATTATGTTTATTTTTTGCATTATATTTAATAAGATTATCGTAATCGCTATTTAGAGGCTTAAAACTTAAAAAAAAATGAAAATACAAACACGTTTTTTTTCAAAACAACTTGTCGTAGAACATTTTTTGGTCCATATTTCAGTTTTCCGATGTTTTTTCAAACTCAATCGACTAATGTTTTATGAATTTTTTTTAAAGCTGTAGGTCTTTAAGAATTACAAAACACGTTAGTTTGGCTGGTTTTAAAATTTCATATTTTGTTACTTTTACAAAATTTTTGTCGTTTAACACACAATAAAATCTTTTCCATTTTTCATTTAATGCAAAATAAAAACAATAATTTGTGTTTCCTCTATTCGTCCATAAATTTTAAACTATCGAAATTTTCTTAACGGCATTTGACTTTTTAAAACATTCTACATAAGTATACAGGCTGATCCACATAACATTTTAGAGCCTAATATCTCTGTTATTTGCCAACGGATTTTTATGAAATGTAAAATGTATTAAACTTAGAAGGTTATTCAATTAGTATTAATAAAATTACTTACAGAAAATAAATAGTTTTAACACATTTTTCTCAATTTAAAGATAAGCGAAACTGCTATTAGCACTAAAAATAGACTTTTACACAAAAAATTAACTAAATCACTCGCTTGAATCAGCAGAACATAAATTTTAATTTTTTTTATTAAAGTTATTAACTCTAAAACAGTAGTTTTACGTCTCAAAGAACCTTTTTTTTCAACACTGAAAACCTGTGGTAAATTTAATTAATTAATTATTTAAAAGTTTTAGACCATTGATGCCAATGGTGGTGGTACCTTTGAGCATCTTTTGTTGTATTGAACTGTTTAGTCCAATAAATGCAGTTCCTAAATTACTTTTTGAAATTAGAGAAACAGTAAATATCAAAATTTGGTAATATCGGTTTTCTTATAGTCTCCTATGTTTTTGCATCTTTAGTCAGTTTTAACACAATTTTATGCTTTTTTCTTGTAGGTTTTTTCAAGGACAGATGTTTGCTAATGGCATTATTAGCGATTAACAATTCGATATATTTTTTTAGTAATTTAGTATTTCTAAAAAACGTGTTACATTCATTTTTTGACATTCAACATTTTTTTATGTATATTTAAAGATACTGATGATTTTGCATGTATTTTTTTATAATTATTTAGTAAGAGTACAAAAGTTTTGTCAATAAAAGCCATTAATAACATTAAACAGAGTTATAATTTAGCTTCATTGTTTCCTATTCTAATAGCTTGTAGCAAAAAACTTGGAAAATTATTTTTTCAACAGAAATATACAGTCACAGTGCAATTTAAACTCTCATAATTTAAAAATTTTTATAGATAGATTTTTTTAATATTTTTTCCATGTTCCAGAAATTTTACAAATTTACACGAAATTTTTCTCTGGGGCGCAAGTTGTGGCGCATCTTGTATAGTTCAAAACATTTAGATTTTAATTAATATAATAAATAGTTTTTGAACTAGAAACTGTGTTACGAGGTGTTGGTTTTAATCGTAATCGTAATTTTCAGGCGAATTCATATTTACAAAGACCAGTTTATATTTTTGTAATTCGTAATTTTTTCACCATTTTACGTTTTTGACAAGTTCCAATTTTCAATACATAATACATTTTCTTAATTTTAAAAAGTTTAATTACGAAAAAACATTTACTAAAATGTAGAGTTTTATGTAATGATTTGAAAGAGTGCAAATACAATTTTAAGCTGCATAAATAATAAATTTGTTCATCATGTAGTTTAATGGATTTCTGCCTTAATTACCATTTATAAATTAATCATAAAAATTCTTTTCAAGCATCAACGTTTTAAACAACCTTTTAAGAGCTCTTTTCTCCATTTTAAAGCTGATAAAATTAAATAATAATAAAACAATAAAAAATTGACAAAAAAAAAATAAAATAAAATAATACTTTATCAATTATTAGCTTTGTTCAAAATTTTTTATCACCATTAATGTAATACTCAATTAAACATAAAACAAAAACTATACCTATCATATTTTTCATAATATTGAAAAAAAAATATTATAAGACCATTATTACAGTTATTACTATCATTTCAAAAATTAAAACTATCAATAAATTGTTGTGTTAATAAAATTGACAATATACATTTATACATTATACGTACAAAGTGATCAATATTTTATAATTCATATTTGATGTCACCAATGAAGGTTTTTGTTCTACAACTGAAAAGACATGCACTTTATTTGCATAATTACTGCAACTAAGTTTATTTTCCAATTTGTAGAAGTATTTGAAAAAGTGATAAAACCATAATCTCAAGTAGTTATTCTATTTTGCACTCATTATAGCAGGAGTAAAGTGACTTCTTGAAAAACTTTATGACCCAGTTGTAAGAAGCACAAAACAGCGTTTTCGGATCACTTACATATTAAAAACCATCTTGACTTTATCTAATATTGTTTGCATTAGTTTATTAGTTCCATTCTCATTCTACTTAGCGCCATCGCAGCTACTTTAGATTTCTCCCTGTAATAAAATCAAACCACCTTCTGAAGTGTTCTAATATCGTAAGCACATTCTTCGAGTGTTTCCTCTTTACTCCTCCACTAAAGAGCTTATTTCATCAGATCGCATTTTTGCCAAAAGCTAACATTCTAATATTATAACCATAGTTAGTAAACAGATTATAACCAACCGAGCGCATCAAGGCTGATGCGAAATTCATGAGATTTAATTAAAGCAATTTATAGTTCTCGAACAAAAACTACTCCGACACAAATTAATTTAGCGAAAATCGCTCCGAAAATGTAATTTTACGCGAAGCGATTATTGAGAATTTCAAGGATACACCACTTGATAGAAGAGCCAACCTTGCCTGTCCAATGTAACATCCGGCCATAAAACAATCTATTCTTCACAGAAGACACGATGTAATGTATTCTTCGACGCTCATAGCCAGAAACACTATATAATATGCAAAAGAAACAAATCCAAACATCCATCAATCTATATTGCCGAATATATGCTAAAAAAGTATAATTTATCATGACTCTTTTGTGTCCTGTCTTTATCTTCCGGCCCCTGTTTTAATAATTTCAGGTTTCCTTCAACATTTTTTAATAGGAAACAATGGAGGTCGTTGCTCCCCGATTTCCGAGCTTGGAAGAGTGTAACACGATGAGTTTTATTTCTTCAAGAAAAATGCTAAATTGCGTGTTTGTATTATCTCCGTTTTACGCTTTTTTTTCATTATTCTGCAAATTTTAACAATTACCGAAACGTAAAGGCGAGAAAAATGCCTCCTGACGCTCGCCGTTTTCACATTTTTCCACAGGTGTTCATAAAAAAAAAACATTTTTACTCAACAAATTACATATTTAACATATTCCACACATTATCATCTAGATGTAAAAGTAGTTAGATTAATATACGTAATATAATATGCAAAAAACTTTTATGCGTGAATTTAATTTCATTCAGTCATAATCGAATTTTAATTGGTTGTTTTGTATAACATTTTGTATCTATTGGACAAAATTATAAATAAAATCTTTTTTCTACGACCCTAAGAAATAGTTATTTATTATACAAAACGATAAAATTGAATTTTATCTTTGAGAGCAATTTAGCTAATATGCTCGAAAAGATAATGAAAATTTTGTCGACGTGTACAATATAAACTTTTATTCAATTCTCACTAATTTTGTTGTCAATTTGGTCGATATTTATAAATGTCAAAGCAACTAACAACCGCAGATATACAACAATGGATGTATTTTTTATCATCTAGACGATAAAATTTCATTTTAACATCAAGAAAAGATCAATTTTAACATAGAGGATAGAATAAAAGTAAGTTTTTCCACCCTAATTTCTGAAAAGAAAGTGGCCAATCACCTCTCAGAGAAGTAAAAATTTTACCTCCCCACAAGAATGGAAAAAAGAAAAAACATGCTGCTAAATTTAATGGCAAAATTTAAATATCAATTAAATTTGTTATTTTTTTAATTAGATTAGTTTAATTAGTTTTTGGTTAGTTTTACATACTGGATCGTAGAAAAAATTATATACAGGATGTGTCAGAATTCGCGCTCCAGAGAAAAAAATATTTTCAAAATTCTGTCTGTCAAAAAATTTTGACATTTATTATTTGACATTTGACATTTTTTATGTCTACTTAACGATACTGATGATTGTATATGTTTTTTTTTTATAATTATTTAGTAAAGGTACAAAAATTTTGTCAATAGATGATACAAATAACATTAAACAGAATTACAATTTAGGATATAGCTTCCTTGTTTCCTCTTCTAATAGCTTGTAGTAACAAAAACTAGAAAATTTATTTTTCCAACAGAAATAAATAGAATTAAAGTGCAAAATTTAAACTCTCATAACTTCGAAATTTTTATAAAAGAACATTTTTTTCATGTTCCTGGTATCTTACCTTACACGGCATTTTTCTCTGGGGCGCGAGTTCTGGCGCACCTTGTATATTACACTGACCAAAAATGTAAAATAATTATTATTAACTAAAAATTCTATCTATTAAATTAGCAAACTAAAACTGTTGTAAACTACATTTTCTTAGGAAAAAAAGCGGTGTAAAAAAATTATCGTAAAAAATATTTTGAATAGAGTACTATATTTTTTTAATGAAGAAAATTTAATTTTTGATTTCATTTTATTAAAAAAAAATGCATTAGACAC
>NW_025401050.1:4427321-4428402 GCF_015345945.1 Tribolium madens | reverse complement strand
GATAATTGTTTTGTTAATTGACAAAGACTAAGAATAACCTAAAATGATCGTGTATTTAGAATACTTTGTAACTAAGTTGAACAATATTGACTTAATGACAACTTGTTAGGCAAAAGCGTCATTTTTTCGCTTATTCTTTGCATGCTCGAATCGGATAAAGAGTCCTCTTTATCTTTAGAGCTAAAATTTTGATCTACTCTCCCTTCAGGAAATTCCAAACGACGCTGATCCAATTTACGCTATAGCTAAGAAAGCCGACAAAAACACTTTGATGACTTTAACATCAACGTTATTATTTACGCAAGAATTTGGGGATCAAGTGAAACGGCCGACCCTTGAGCGGTCCCTTATTTATCGCAGAAAATTCATGAGTAGGTGTTTTATTTTTATGCTTTTTAAACTCATCTTAATGAGTACAATAGCAAACCTATGCAAATTTTTTGAAAAATTTGCATAACAACACGGCACTCGGTTGCATTTAACAATTAAAATATTTCAAAACCCATAGTTGTGCAAACTTACAATTCAATTAAAGCGAAAATAAATTGGGATTGCGGGCCAAGGTTGCAAAAATTGCGCTTTAAATTATAACACAAAAGGGCCAAATTGTATAAATTGCACTTACAAGTGACACCTAACCGGTTTTAATTGAAACTGTTTGGCCCAGTTTCAGATGATGAATGGCTTTGAGATAATACAAGATTGAAAGGATTTAAAAAGGGTTTGTTCTGGGATAAGAACGACAGTAAAGAGAGTTCAAGGTTGAGTTTTACGGGGACTATGTATCTTTACCATCATCGGAGTCGTAAAATGAAAGATAAACGCTGAAGAATTTACATCCTCTAGAGATGGAAAGAGTTGGAGACAGAATGCCCGCTATTGTGACAAATAGAAAGTTATGGGACGGTTTTGGTAAAAAGATACAAATGGGTTCACAAAAAATATTTGCTTGGTTTCAAATTTTTCTTTTACAGAAATAGCAGTCATTTGATTTTAGAATATTACAAAAAAAATTGATCTAGTGTTAACTTTTGCTTTTTATATCTCACAAAAATATTTTCACACTTTAAAGATTTATATT
>NW_025401050.1:4407076-4426826 GCF_015345945.1 Tribolium madens | reverse complement strand
GTTTATTTTTTGTTGATATTATTTCACTTTTTAGATTATTTTTTTTGAAAATTTTATGTAATATTTAGTATTTTGATGTGGTCATTTGAACAATTGAAAGATCTATCGAGTAGGTTAAAAAAATTAGAGGTTTTCATTAAAAAAAAATGTCAATGACGTCATTACTCAATAACCAAAAAGTGTAAAATTTTAAATCAAGTTGAAAATTGTGTATTTAAAAAAAATTGACATGTTCGAGCATTTTTGCAAAAACAAAATATTTTCAGTTTTAATAAGATTATTCTATGATTTTGCCCCTCACTGTATAACGTTACATCGAAATAAAGATTTAATTGTTTGAAAACTATATATTTTGATTACTTCTACTGTTACCACTCTAATAATAATTCACGGTGGAGAATTTTTAATACCCAAGCTTCGAAAAGAATTTAATTCAAATCATGTCTTGTTTCTAAAAGTTTACAAAAATTTGTCAATAACTGCTTCACGTTGGCGCTTGTAACAAAATATGAAAACCCATCATACTTTATAGCATTTATAAGACAATCAAGAGCATAATAAGTAGAGTTTTGTGTTACAAAAAATAATGCAATCAATTAGTAATAAAATTACTGCAGTACAGTACAGATTTTATTACACTACAGTAATAAAATACTACAGTTATCAATTGGTTTTATTTCTAGAATAACAATTTAATATTTTATCCACAATCACTCTATAAAGAGACTTTATTCCACACTTTAGATGCGTATAAACTACCACTTTGTCCACTAGTGGAATAAAGTAACTTTATTCCACTGTTAGTAACAAACGCACTGCGTAACAGCATACTACGTTTAACCGAAAGCACATTAGCGTGACGTTTAAATGCCAGTTTAATTTTTAATTAAGTTTGGAATAATTTGGGCCTGTGATTGCAGATAAAACGTTATATTGCAGTCGTGTGTTAGTCGCGAGAACGTCAGTTCTCGCGGTTAAACATTCTTGCGTGGATAAAACGCTACCTAACACACTCTTACAATAAATAACTATTAATTTGAGTTATTTTTAACTTAGAAACAACAATACGCTGAAGAACACAGTGGTTCTAAAGTGTGTATTTTAAAGCAGTAATTAAATATTTTATTTTTGCAGTGCCTAGTCTTATAATATGTTTTATAATACAAACAAAGTCCAAAGTTTAGCTTAAAATTCATAAAGCGTTTACATCCAAGAATACAAAAACTATCAGGTGTTGTATAAAGCATAACCTTAATTATTTACAATTAATTACTTCCAACTATTAAACACCTTTTTAATGAATTAAAAAGAGTTATAATTTTCGTGGTGTGTGAAAACATTTTCTTTTCTTTGATACACGTAGAAAATAATTACACAAATAGCATTTCATATCCTCGCCACGCTTTCATCTCAAATTCTAATTATCTCTCTGTAAATTGTCAGCATGTCTCAATACTGTCTCGAAGGCTGAAACCAGCTTTGAAGTGCATCGAGTGCATCTCTCGTACAATCATTTGTCAGCTGTATTCGTGAATATTAAAACAAGAAATGGATTTCTGCAACAACCTCATTTTCACAAATGTCCAAACACGACAATAACAGCGTTTGAACAACAAAGAATCCGTGACATTTTGACGGTTTCATTAACCTTGTAGAGAGCACTCCTCCACAAAACTTTACTTTAGCGTGTCAATCTTTTTCAGTCTGAAATGGCTTTCAGGATTCGAATGTCAACAGACTGAAACAATGCAATTGTAAACATGAAATCCGATTACACAAAGCGAAATTAATTACTTGTCAAAAGAGTAACCGGTGGATAATGACTGAGTTGTAAATACTTGGGGTTTCAGACTTGAGGTAAACAATTCTCCTGCAGTTTATGCCCGTTTGATGCATTGCCGTCTAGACACATGACAAAAAAGTCAGTAAAGGGGTTTCAAAAATGTTTAAAATCTATTGTTGCGTGATTTAGCTTTGTTTAAACGACACGGAGATTGGGAAAGCAATTGGGTTAATGCATTTGTAACAGCTATCGTATTTTATAATAATTGACAAATTTCTGCGGCTTAATACGCAAGCTCTAGGTAACATAACTACACAAAAATGTAAAATTCTCGGTCTTGAAAATGATCACAGCAAAAAAATCGCTTTTTAGAGACAAAATCAGTGAAAGTGGAGACAATAATTGAGTTGATAACCAACAAATAAGTGACACAACCTGTACCCTAGAGCATCTTGACACTAAACTTCGATTCAATTCAATTTGCCACCCTTGCTTTCCATTAGGGACTCTTGGCATATTTCAGCTTGGTTTTTATCCCCATGTCGGAAATAATCTTTGGAATATCTTCCGATTCTGGTGCCCTATCCTAATAGACAGCACAAAAAGCCAAATTAAAAATTTTGTTTATTTTCAGAATGATTTTGCTCGCAGTAGAACGACACTTGTCTAATCTACATTTAACGATCTCTCACACCCAAATTAAATTCAAGTAGTTGTTTTTCTACCTTCTCCAAACTTCAGAAACAATTAAACTCACAGTTGAAATGCTCCGTTTTCCGAATATGACAAGAACCAGAAATTTGCGAAATCAAAAATAATTGTCGAAAGTAAAAGAAAAAATCTTTTACGACTTTTCGACAGACGCAGAAAAACTTTATTCACATTCGGTTATCGCGTTCTTTTCTCAAGTTTATGCGATGCAATACTGATGGAAACAATCGTAAATTAAATATTTCTTGCTCATACTTTCGGTTATATTAAATCACTCGGTGAGTAAGTCATGTCGTTGAAATGGGAAGTGATTTCAAGCCAAGCTGTAAAAGTGCACGCTGCTTATTCTGCCGGAAAATTTTGCCTCCGATTGAGACTGTAAATTTTCCAGACTCCACTTTCACTTTTACTTTTTTGAGAAAAAGAAAAACGCATTTTCATGCAGAAAATACTGAATTATTTATAAACATTGCTTCAGCAAACTCTTTTATTAATAAATAAATGGCTTTAGAGAAGAGTTTCAGAGACTTATTTACTATATTTTTATTTAAAAATATCTCGAAAAATGGATAATTTGTAACACAAAACATATTAAAAAAGCCAGGTGTTTTTAGAATATAATGTTTAATAAATGGGAATAAAAAATGGTACAGTGCAAATCAATAGTATATTATATCACAAGGTAGAGAAGAGATTTTTATGCCCGTGTTATTATGTGAGGCTATAAAAATCTTCTCTACCGTGTTCCATATAACATTTTTTTACTATTAGCACATTTATACCCTAAAAAACAACAGTGAAAAATATAATCTTACTTGCCTTAGACATAACATGTCGTAATTCGCAACTACTATTTTTGTTAATTCTTAATTCATTGTTCCTACAGTAATTAATTACTTACCTGAGTTATTACTTAAGATAATAAGATGAAAGTTTTTTTTTATTCTTATTGTAAATTAGGTTATGTCATTTTTATACTTATTTTGCATCTATTAAAAGAATTTCCTAACTTCATAATGTGAAATATTTGTTAAAATAGTAATGAAACTGCAAAGAAAAGCAAAAGAAGTGTTAAAATTTGCTCTACTACCGGTGGTATTTCAATATGAAATAAACCCATTTGTTGTTTTGGCATAGACAGAAGTTATTAAAAGTGGGATTATTCTGATGTTTTTAATGAAAATTTTAAGTCATTTTTATTTGATTTTGCATTAATTTCATCTCGAAAAACTTAAACTAGTTTTGAATAATAATAATATTATAGACACATTTGTATCAAAGGATATATATATCAATATGGATATTTACCCACCTCTAATCCTCTAATGCCCTTGATCTTGTTCCGTTTTTATTGTTACAAACTTAAACAGGTGATAGAATATTCAATTTTAAGACAAAAGTTTCAAAAAATGTTACGTAAGCTAGCTACACCCCTTGAAAAAGGTGCGTTTTTAATGGGGTTTTAACACTTTTGCAGAATAGATAAAATTACAAGTGTTGGTACAGCTGATTACTTTTAAACACCTGAACGAATATAAAGATCAGTTGTCGAAAGTTTTAATCATGGGTCTCTTAAACGGTGTACTAACAAATTTAATTTTTAATTTTTATCTTTTTTATGGTTTTTAAGACAAATTGTAAACTGATTTTTCCCAAAAACGGTAAGTTTTATCGAAAAAACGCAAGAGACATCTTTTTTGTGAAAAACTATGAAATTTAGAATTTTGTGACTGAAAGCGGCAAAAACCAACTGCCAAAATAGTTACGGTACTTTTTACTGTAAACCCCCCAGTTTATCTTTGAATTCATTTGGATGTATAAAGGTTATCAGTTGTACCAAATTTTGTAATTTTATATTCTTGTTAAAATATTATCGGTAGTGAGGCAAATTTTAACACTTTTTCCCTTTTCTTAACAGTTTTTTTTGTTCTTTTAACTAATATTTCATATTATAAAACTAAAAACATCATTTAATAGTTGCAGAATTATAAAATGACATAAGCTCATTTACGATAAGAAAAAAATAATACATACTTCCAATTTAAGTACGTAATTAATTACTGTATGAAATAGAAAATTAAGAAAAATAATAGTTGTGAATTACAACATGTTACGTCTGAGATAACATACCCATTAAGTAAGGTTATATTTTTTATCGTTGTATTTCTGGGTAATAAATGAGCTAGTAGTGAAAAACATGTTATATAAAACACGGCAGAGAAGATTTTTATAGCCTCGCATTTATTATTTCCCTCGATGCCACGCAGCTCGGGATATAAGCAGCTTGGCTATAAAAAATCTCTTCTCTACTTTGTGATATAATATACTATTAAGTTTATTAGAAAAAAAAGTTGTATTTAAACATAAATTTTTAGCGTCATAGCGTTAATAAGGAACTTTTTTTTCCCTCGATGCCACGCAGCTCGGGATATAAACAGCTTGGCTATAAAAAATCTCTTCTCTACTTTGTGATATAATATACTATTAAGTTTACCTATTAGAAAAAAAAAAGTTGTAATTAAACATAAATTTTTACCGTTATAGCGTTAATACCGACCTTTTGTACGTTTTTGTGCTTTATTACTCATATTTTAAACAGAGAAACACTGTTTAATCAAAAAATATAAAAAATACAAAGAACAGAGATAACACTTGGACATCATATAATCATGAATAGATACATTTTTAATACATAATTGTGATTTTATTCTTTGTTCTACTTTCCGGAAAGTGTTAAAAAATCCCCCTCTTCAGAAATAAGGTTAAGAAGGTCCAAAATTATCCGCAACCTCGTGTCTTTGAGAGATTAATGTTCGTCTCAACTTTGTCAAGAAGTAACACTCAAGTCGAGTGCATAATGCTCAAGATAAGACGATTACCTTAACCCAAAAATCTTGGTCTAATTTGTCACCGCTAATTAAAATCGTCCGAAACCGTTTGGACCTTGATCCTAATCCAAGGACCATAAAGAGCTCAAGATTGATGACTCGTCAACTTTTTACATTTTGCTTTCAACCTTATTGAAATAGCTGTAGTTTTGATGATTAATCGTGGTTTTTCTTGTTTCTGCTGTTATCTCTTTAATTTGTTGGGGGCGGCCAAAATCTTGGAAAATCACTTTTAAATCTCATGAGTTGAGAGCTTTTGATAGCTGTTCTAGCCGCGTGATGGAAGTTATATTCGTTGAGATTCTTTGCGAGTTTCAGGGATTTTACCGGAACTTCGAATCGGACATATTTACGGCTTTCAGGAAATATTTTGTGGGGTGTATTGATCTAATTAGCGCATGTTGACCTCTGTGATTTAAACCAATTTGAAAGCTTATCAAAAAAGATATTCTTTGTTAATTTTACAATTTTTTATGATATATAAATTAGCTGATGGTTGCAAATTCGGGAGTTGAGTGGTGGCAGGCGCAGCCACGGTTTTTTTTCCAGCCGGGTCATCGAAAACCAGGTCAACGAAGACTTAGGTCAGGTTATTGAACCAGTTGTTTCCATAAAGTCCGCCTTGTGCCAGGTGAACGAGAGTGCAAAGGGAATTATGTAAATCGAGCGCCGCTTCTCCATCCTCTAATTGAATAATTGAAGTCGACTCCAAGCCAAATAATGAATTATTTGAATTACAAATGGCAGAATGCGGCCCGTTTACAAAATAAAAACGGATTTTCAGTCAAAGGAAGTGAGAACTTTGGGACGAAAGCTGATCGATAAAGAATGTGGACGAGGAAATTAGCACTTTTGACAAGGCGGTTTGCTTGCTGGGAATGGCCACGTGCCGGTGAAAATTCCAAACAAAATAAACAAGCACAATACGAAAAAGCTAAACAATATCGGAAATAATACGAATACGAGCGGCTTTAGAAAATTTATAGTTATAAATAGGACAAAAAAATTAGGTCAGGTCAGGTGAGTTCAGACTGGGTCAGGTCACAGAATAATTTGTGCAATTTGCTCAATAAATTAGAGACTGCATTGTCATTGAAAGTGTTTTTAAACATGAAATATCAGTTCAAATAAGTTGCAACATGACAGAAATTTTCAGAAAGTTATAACAAGCTTTTGTAGTTTAAATTTAATTCTCCTTGTCACAGTTTGAAAATAATTTGGAAAAACTATTAATACATAAAATATTTAAGATGAAAAAGCACTTCCTTGCCTTCTTGTCATAGAAAATTCATAATTTTGACAAAAGTAAAAAACAGCAATATACATTTTTTGTTTGTAGTTTTGTGATCAAAAATACAATTACAGTTGAAAAATAATCACTTCAATCTATGATTTGCTGGAATTGTGATCAACAGATCAAATTAATAATTTAGATAAAATAAAGAACAAATAGAACAAAAACAATAAATCAACTATTATAAACTTATAATCTATAAAATTTTGCTGAAACTTTTGGGTTAAAAAAACACTAAACACTAAAATATTTTGGTATTTATTACCTCTACGGTTAATTTTTTTTGATTATTGGTACAATAATTACGAAATTATGAAAGTTTAAATTTTGCACTTTGACCCTATTTATTTCAATCTGTTTAAAAAATAATTTTACAAGATTTTTTGCTGCAAGCTATTAGAAGAGTAGACAAAAATCTGTATCCTGAATTGTAACTGTGTTTAACGTTGTTTGTAGCTTTTATTGGCAAAGTTCTTGTACTTTTACTGAATAATTAAAAAAAACATACAGGGTGTCCCAGAACTCGCGCCCCAGAGAAATATAAAAAAAATGTTTAAAAAATTCTATTTATAAAAATTTCGAAGTTATGAGAGTTTAAATTTTGCACTTTGACTATTTATTTCTGTTGGAAAAATAATTTTTCAATTTTTTTTGCTATAGGCTATTATAAGAGAAAACAAGGAAGCTGTATCCTAAATTGTAACTCTGCTTAATTTTATTTGTGGCTTTTATTGACAAAATTTTTGTTCCTTTACTAAATAATTATAAAAAAACATACACAATATCATCAGTATCATTAAATAGACATAAAAAATTTCAAATGTCAAAAAATAAATGGCAAAATTTTTTGACAGAACGAATTTTTTTTACATTTTTTCCATGTTCTTGGCATCTTATCTTACTTGAAATTTTTCTCTGAGACGAAAGTTCTAACACCCTGTATCTTGTTGATCTTGATCAACGGTGACAATAGACGGACATAAAAAAGATCAAATGTCAAAAAATAAATTCCAAAATTTTTTAACATTAAGAAATTTTTTAAACATTTTTTTCATGTTTGTTTTACTTGGCATTATTTTTTCTAGGGCGCGAGTGATGAAACACATTTATATGTGACGCGCTCTATAGCACCCGTTTTTTTAACCACTCTTCGCTTTGCTCGTTATGTACAAACAGTTTTGGTCTAGATTAGTAACCTATCATTTTTTAATTTATTTTAAAAATAGGACAAATTTTATAAATGTCAAATTTTATTAGACACAAAATCAATTTCATTTCAACGAATTACCATCAGTGAGACTACCTCATTTTTAACAAAACTGAAATAAAATATATTTAAGATTGTACTTTACTCCGACACTTTAGGAAATAGTTATTGAGTACGTCAAGTTTGTTGAACGAGTTTCGAGACATGATGTCCTGAAAATGGCTTTTTAAGTTTCTTGTGACAGCGACGTGTGCGATGCAAGATTTGAGAGTGTAAAAATCTTGAAAATTTAGATAATTAACAAAATTTCTATTAAAATTGATGAGCGCTTGAGAATCTGACATTCGCATCGTCAGCAATTTTATCAATTTCCTTCCCCTTTTTCGTCGTAAAACTTAATTAGTAATAATAAATACATAGTAAAGTTTTGAGAGTTTAACGCCCTCGAATTTATTATTTGTATACAGAGTGAGTCAAGTTTTATTTCTAGGTGTATAAACACCTGAATTACAGCAAAACAAAGCTCAGCCGAGCATAATTACCCTTTTAATCTCCCAAATCTCGTCGTGCGACTATTAAAAGCCTTTATTACTCACCATTGCTTCTACAAACTGATCACATTTTCTCTTCCGGCATTTCCAAACTAATTATCTCGTTTTCCTCTTTTTTTCCGATAAACTGAATGATGCAGAAAACACGTCTGAAACCCGATATGGGTTATAATCGCATTGAGGCATTCAGCTGAGGAAATCAATCACACATATCCGAAATGCACAATTTATAATCTTGGCACGCGAAATTCCACATTGATCGCTTCTCTCTGGGTACATGGTTAGAATCCTCGCAAATTTTACCACTCAACAAATAAGTTTGTTGCTGATTTAGACGTTGCTGAATTGTCTCGACTCGTATTTATCTCGAACATCGATCTGGTTATTATATTGCGAAAGCGAGAGCAATTTCCTTTAGCACAATGGCATATGAGACATTACTGTGGGTTATATGCAAGAATGTCGGTCGGAAGGTCGATATTATACATGATAAGAAAAATGGATTAGGGCGGGCTTGACGTGAGAATATTTCAATCAATTGCGGTAATTTGTACACCTTCACGCCGAGAGAACTTTACGAGTAGGAGGCCGGGAGAAAACCCAATAATTTTTTTTCCCAATGAACTTTAAGGTCAACGTTAGACAAAAAAAATAAGAAAATATAAACTTGATCATTGATTTACTCCTTGGGATTTTAACTTTTACAAAGTAAAAGTGTCTAAACCAAGATCAGTCATTTTTTTTTCGAATTATGTCTCTGTTATTATTTGGAAACAATAGGTACAAATAGTATATTTAAAAACCAGTGTTACAAACACTTTCATTGTGATACGAGTAGTTTCACACTGGAAAGTTGTAACACGTGTTTCTATACTATTTTTTCTATTAGGCGCTTTTTAAATTAAAGTTATTGTTACTGACAGCTAAAATTGATGACATTTAACGTATGTGGTATCCAAATCGCTGAAATACGTTCATCTATAGCAATTTCTTACTTAAAAACGACAGTATGCAGCCAGTGATAGCAAGTAAAGTTGCAATTTGTGCAACTTTTTTCAGTTACACAAAATGCTCATAGTGACACTGAAATTGAAAAAAAATATTATTTTTAAATACAGTTAGGTTATTTCTATCAAAATACAGAGCCCTAAAAACAAAAACAAAAAACAAACAAAAAGACTAAGTGTAAAAATTCAAATAAGTATCTAAAAGATAGATAAAATGACATTTAATTATTGTAACTTTGTTTTATTCCTTATAATGTTCTCAAAATCAGAACTTGACACAGCTGTGATTGTTTTTCTATCCATTATTCCTAAAACTCTATATTTTAATGCAAAAACTCCTTCATCATTATTTTTATTGCTCATTGCTAAAAAAATCCACTGTGTGTGTTTTATTTATGTGATAAATTTTTAGAAAATTTGAACAAATAAGTATTTTGCTGTTACAGTTTTGTACTTTTTTTAAAATAAGGTCTTTTAGTTTAAGAATAATTGTATATTTAAAAAAGTTTTTAACTTGATTTGGTTTTACATACTTAGTAAAAATTTATGAGTAAAATCCAAAATTTAATAATCATTTTTTGTTTGATAGGTTTGTATAGTGTAAAGAAAATGTTGACTAAAATTTTTTAGTTTAATATTTTGCTCAAATAAATTTGAAGCTAATGTATTATTTGGTTTGACTCAAGTAAGCGAAAATTTTTTATTAATTTTTTTGTTTTATTTGTTAATTATCATTATCAAAGTTTTAACGTTTTTGGTTGTACTAATAAACAAGGTAATAACTCTGAAATACTTTGCATATAAAGCTACTAACTCTATTATTAAAAGTTTAAAACTATTTGCTTGGAATAATATAATGCACTTAATGGAAAAGCAATAAATCTATTTCAAAATTGAATAGTTTCAAGATAAATTATCCAATACTATTCATTATAGTAAAAATTTCGATTTTTTAAATATATCTATAAGTAGGTTAATTTTAATGGAATTAGTTTTATAATTAATTAACATTAGAAATTAACTTGTGTTTTTTCAATAATGATATTAACAAAACAGACTCTATGTTTTTGGCTTTTTTGTTTGTGTTAGTATTCCCAAATCTCTTCTGCTTTTCCTTCGACTCGTCCAAGATAAAAAATGTTATTGATAAAATTACAAAAACAAGAACTTTAAAAGTATTAAACATTTTAAATATTACTTAATTAATACTAAAAAAATATTTAACAAAAACATTGTAGAAGCTTTAGTATTAATAATATAAAGTAAAATTTAAATTTAGCAAAAATTAAACTTTATCAGTATTTTTCTATTACTTACTTACACTTCATTATAGGCACTGCTTCTTACATACTTGTTACATAAAACGTAACATTTTCTTTGTGATTGCATAGTTTCATAGATAAGTACTTAACCATTTGAAGTATGTTGTAACATAACTGTGTACTATGTATTTGTATTTATTTAATATCGCTCTGTGTACATATTCAGTTACATTTGTTATTAGTAGTGAACACGTATTCACCGATTCTCAATAAAACTTGTAATTATTGACATTAAATATTCCGTTTGCTGTTCGATGTTACAAACACTGTAAATCAATAAATTTAAATTTTTTAAATATTTAATAAATAAAGCAATTTTTCAAATTGAGTATTTCTGTAAAAACTTGTAATTCACAATTTTTTGAAAAAAATAATTTTATTAATTATAACTTAACTGCAATTTTACACAATAATTTGGTTTTTGAAATGTGTCTCAAAACTGCTCGTAATGAAATGTACAAGGTTGGATTCTATTCGTTTACGTTTTAGTAAAAAAATATTCTCTTTCCCTGTTTTGCAATTTTATGTCTCGCCGTTTCTGTTGTCAGTAGTTTTCGTCGGCCACCACATGTCCTTTCCATTCGATTCCACCATTTGCAGTCGATAGTAAAAGATCTCACCAGCAAAAGCCACCTGTTAAAAACAGGCAAACGTCTCTATATGCGCCAAAATCAATACCAAAGTCTCCACTTTTCCAAACTTCTGCTTTCAATAATTAAAACTCCCAACTTCCGAACTCATAAACTATCTGTTATTTGCTGCACTTTAGCCATTTTCCAAGTTTATCACTGATAGGCCTGAAAGTGTATCGCGAGTTGAAGACTCGCCTCGAGACAATGTGGCTCCAAAGCTGCACGAGCTTAAGGGTCGACGACTCCTAGCCCTTGAGATTACAAATGCAATTTTTGGTATCGGTCATCGCACGAGCTTTGGGTGACATCAGATCCCGGAAAATTGAATCGTAAATTCAAGGTTGGGAAATATGTAGAAATAGCGAGTTAACAAAGCTGTTTTGGGGGTTTTGCTAAGTTAGTAGGTAAATGTAAAGGATCGAATTGAAATAAAAAGAAATTGCGAAAGGATAAATGTGCGTGAAAAGTGGGTCGGTGAAAATCGTGAGTGAATTTCTGAGCACGTGTAAGTGGATCGATTTGTTTGGGTTTTTATTTTTTTGAAACGAAAATTTTTACAGCAAAATTTACGAACGCTGAGGACGAATAAGAAAACACAATTCAAAGAGTTTCTCAAACTCATAAATTTTTACGCTTCAATAATGACAAATACTTTAGTTAGACAAACATAAAAATGTTTCAAACAACTAAAATATTAAATTATTCGCCAGATTTTAAATAAATGAAGTTAATTTAAACACTTTTTAGCTCAAAAGAAAATTAATGACTGAACTTCCAATTGATTTATAGCCGATTTAGCGGAAATTAATTAAAGTCACAACCACCCAAATCTCTTTTTAATATCAAAATAATTCGTTACACTTTCAGTTTCCGAATCGATAACCCAGAGTCATTACTTCAGGTTGACGTCCGATTTTTGGGCCGAAATAATCACTGATACCCTTTTCAAACCAACTTGTTAAATATTTGTTACTTTTATTCGATCAAAAATCATTTAGAAGCAACCGTTGTCCATCAATCATTGGCGATAAATAAAAACAAGAATTATTTATAAGTCGAAATACTTGATTAATTCTTGATAATCACAAAAGCATCTTTTGGCAAAGATGTCGTCGTCACGACGCCTATAAACAAAGAACGCGGCGTCGACGAAGGTTTTTTGGGCGGTAATGTTGCGTCAAAACATTTCAGTTCACTCATAAGGAAAAACTAGAGCTTTCGAAAGTTTGATTAGTGTCAAGATCAAGGTGGCGGTTGTTTGTGGTTTTTCAACGATTTGGAAACGTTTCAATGATAGAAACTCCGCAAGGGATATTTCATCGTTTTCAAAATATTTTTCAACACAAACATTTTGCTCATTATAAAATGAAAGTGTACACAACTACAAACATATCAATTAAAAAAATAAATAAGCAAAAAATATACATATTATCTTAAAAATAAAAATAATAAAATAATTGGTATAATAAAAAAAGAACTGCAGTATACTTGAAAACATTATTTTGTAACGTCTTTTATTTAACTACAACACGAAAAAATTAAAAAAAATAATGTTTTCAATAAAAAATAAAATATGTACTTATTTGATAAAATCAAATTTACCTAAGCAAATTATTTTCAGTTTTAAGAAACCATTTTTCCAAGTTTTGGTATAAAAACGTATATACTAAGAGTTAACTACATTATTTACACAAAACTTTTAGTAATTAATTTTATCCGCAAACGTCACAAAAGTGACCACTTTTATGACTAAATGACACATGTAAAAGTTTTACTTTTCAGACGGAGTAAAAACACTGTTTTTACGCCTAGTCGTTTTCACTTTTACTTGAACACTTACTTCGACATTTACCACTGTTGTCTCTTTCCTGTCTCTCTCGCTTTTTCAGCATTTTCTCGAGAAGTACAAGGTAGATTATCAGCATTCGACATTTCGCACTGTAAACTATACCAGTTATTCACCAGTTAAATCAATATGATTGTATTGCAAAGCGTCCTGATTATTGAGGTGATTTACTTGATTATTGGTGTGTTGCTCTTTTCTCTCCATCTGAATCGTTTGCAGATAAAATAGTATATGTTATTTGGAGTAAAAGTTAGTTTATGTGGGTCAGCTTAATTTATTTGCCTCACTCCGTTCGGCAAAATAGACGTTCAGTTTCGCCACATAAACAATCACTTTTACTCCTAATAACATAATCTACTATTATTTTATAAACATTTTTAAATTGAATAAAAATAAAAAATGTTTATTTTTGGTGGATGCGCCGGGAAAATTGTAATTTTTTAACTCTTTTAATCTTTGTTGTTAAATATAAAAATGAAAACACATCTTTTTATTAACAACAAAAAAATTAAAACATTAAAATTAAAATTAAACTAAATATTTGATACCATACAATCAATAAATCGAAGAAAATGGGAGTAATAAATAAATAAATGTACAAAAGCACCGTAAATAATGATTTATTTAAAATTTAAATGTGTCACTTTTTGTAAATAGTGCGATTCTATGGAATAGCAAGAAATATCTGATCATACGTCACTATTCAACAGTACAATCTCGTTACAGGAGCTTAAAAACTGAAATATGTATTACTTTATACGAGTAAAAATATCTGCTAAATAATATTTTAAGCACAGCTTTCACACAATAAAAAGTTTGTAAACCCCCACATTTACATTAATTAATTCAGAACAGAGTTTTACAAACTGTGAAATAATAAACTTTCATAAAAAGTGTAGATTTTTTAAAATTCTATTAAAATGCAGTGATCGAAGAAGCAAACTTTAATGAGACGCTAATGTACTTGGATTAGAATAGCTGTAACTTATAAATTGTTAGACAAAAGAAAGTTCTAGATGCAAATATTTTTGTCTTCGTATACCTGTCAAATTTAAAAAACGTTATCTGATATTTGAGCAACTTTTTACTTTATTTGATGTAAAAGTCACTTTTAACAAAAGGGGTGTCTAGCCGTGACAACCCTCTGAAAAGCTTGTTAACATACAATATTTTGAAGTTGCCTCTTCAACCTACATGTTCTCGACATTGTGTGCATAATGAAGAACACAATTGAGAATTGTCAATTTTACAAAATAAATCGTTAAAAATCTTTTTTCTTTTTATAATTTAGATTAAAAAACCCGATTCGTTTTAGCTCCAATTGTACAAATGCCCGAGCAGAAACTGGAATAATTAAGCCTCTTAGGTTAGGTAATCGAGCTCGAACTAAAAACAATACTCTGATAACCCCGATAGGAAAAAGCTCGAAATCTCGGCATTAACCTAAATCGAAAGCTCGCCTCTGCCGTAAATTAATATTGTGCAATTTCCAACTTGGATCATTACCTCGTATATCTATGCACTTAGCCGAGTTGCTCAACTTGTCTTAAGACTGGAAAATGATCGTTTTTTCTTAACAATCGGGTCGGGGACACTTCACCTGATATGTCAACTGGTTCAAGGATAACACTTATCACTTTGCAATCGAGTGGCGCTAATGGACCAGAAACTGGCCATTAAAACAACAATCGAATTTGAAGAGAAAAAGAGAAATCTCCCAAAAAATCAAGAGTTGCTCCGAAATTGAAAGTTTGGGAATTGGACAGGAGACGCAATTAGTTGATGAGCTGCTGTTTTATTATTTCGGTTTAGAGTAAAAGGAGTTTACGAGGAACAGACCAATAAAAGGGCTTTTTTTGTTTTATGGCCTCGGAATAGCCAATTGTCCGAATCGATAAGTTTAAAGAATGTATATTTCAAGTCTTGTTGACACAATTCCATTCAAGAATTTCTCAATTAACTGTACTAAAAGCACATTTTTCTGCAGTTCTATTTATCACAGAAAGCAAATTTAGTTATATTATACTCTATAAATCTGGGAAAAATTTATAGATTTATCCTTTCTGCATTTTCCAGGCACGTTCCGTGAAGGATGCGCTTCTCAGCTTCCGTCCGTGTAAACACCGGCCATAAATTTAAAAAACAACCGTTAAAAATTATTATGAGGCACTTAAGCACTTACCTCAACATCCGGTCTGTCTTTATTTACTCCTGCCCACTTGCTCAATTTACTAAAATCCTTAATATTCCGCATCTCGTGACCTAATTCGCGCTGAATGCATCTTTCGACCTAATTCTAACCACGAATGTGCGTTCGGTTGCGTTTATGTTCGCATTCCCTTTGTGGTGTTGGCATCTTCCTGTGCAAACAGTCGGGCTTTATTATCCTGAAACGTATAATAACAGACGAGCGCTGTGTTATTTTTCAAGTTTGTTTCGTTTGCTTTATGAATTATTGAAATTTTGTGGGCGAGCAAAACGCCACCATCAAAAGCGACTGTTATTCTTGTGATGGACGTAATGTTTTAATCAAATCTAGTTTAGCCGAGTCTGCAGAGACAGAGTGCCTGCCGGTCGATACGCAACAGTCACACTCGCGGAACGGAACGGAGCGTTCCAGACGTGCCACCGGTGCGTAACGGGACGACGTCTGGAAATAAATCTAACCTTAAAGCAGAGTAGACATTGGCTTAAAAAGCATTTTAGGAATTGTAAATTCTGCAATGTTATACAGAATTTTATTAACAAAAAACTTAAACCCTCCATAAAAAAATATTTAGAAAATAAAAAGTCGTAATATTGGGAAAATAACGTCCTCAGATCCAAATAACTGAGTTCAAAATTAACTGGAGGAGACTTGAAGGAATTAAAACGACAGTTATGCAACGTTTCGTCTATTTACCATAGACATCATCAGGCTACAAAAAATCATCATTTACATAGTAGACTTACCTAACAATGCCACTATATTTACAATAAAAAATAAATATCCGAATAAAAACGCGAAAAAACAAATTTATGAAAATACCTAAAATAGAATGTAATTTTATTAATTGTAGACAAAAGACAATAACAATGAAGAAATTTAATATATCCCATCCAATTTTAATCTTATCTAAAATTTTGTTATATTTGAAAAGTACCCATTTATAAATGTTACTTGAATTTTGTGTATCAGATCTAAACTTAACTGAATCTTTTTCAGTATTCACAATAATAACATTCTCGAAATCAAAATTGTATTTGCTGTTAAAAGAATGTTGAAATAGAGCAGTTTTTCCAAAATTAGAAATTAAATGAACAAAAATTACGACTAGCTTGAACCATTTTTTATTATCATAGCTGTAATTGTAAAAAAAATTATTGTGTTTAGAGATTTGATTCAGTAAGTGTTTTTTTGATATTTTTTTTTAATAATGTTTTAACGCTTCCGATTTAAAACTTTTGTAACTTTTTTTATTGTTTTGTGTTTCTTTTTTATATTACACTTTTCTTGTTAAAATTATCACTATTGTTTTTATTTTTGTTTTTTTATAGATACAATTTTTTACTTTGTTTCGTTACTTACCCATTTTTATTGTTCCTTATCTAATTTTTTTGTTCAATTTCTACTTGTGTTGTTCTTTGTCATCAACCTTACCTTTGATTTTTTTAATACTTTTATGTACTGCACGTATTTATTATATGTATTTTAAAAAAAACTAACTAAATAGGTAAGTTTTTTAGTCTTCCTTTACTGGAATCATTTTAAATTTTAGTTTTACATATTTTTATATTTCTTGTTTTGTTAAATATTATATGAATGACAACTTTATCTTTTTAGGTACTTTGTGTAATTCTGGTTTTATTTTGTTATAATTAAACCAAACCTAATAAATGTATTTATAAATTATGATTTTAGATTAAACCAATTTTTTTTCCCTCCTTTCTAATTTGAGAATTTTTCCATTTATCACTTTCTTTCTCGTTGTTTTAAATAATTATTCTTCAACTCGTTTTTTATTGTGAGTCATCTGTCAGCTTGTATGGGTAACTCAGTTGATAGATGACAGAATACGTCACCTGTCAACAATAACGGCATTCAAAATTACGTTACAAAATTATAAACAACATGAAAAACTTATTATTTTTTGAACTTTTAAAAGTTCAATTCTAGATAGCAGTTTCGTGTTGATAAATCTGTATTTGACTTTTCTTGTCCTGCTTTTCATTTTTACAGATTTTTATTTAACTCATTAATATGTAAGCTATTACTTTAATGAAAGGCGCTATTTATAATATTACTTAATAATAATAACAAAATATAAATCCTGTTTTTTTTATTTGTTTTTTTCTATTACTTTATTATTATTGTTATCCTGATAAAGGTTTTTAATTTCTTTATATAGTGGATCACGAGTTTAGGACAAATAAAAAACTTTTCCTTAAATAGCCGACGTTTCGAACATTTATTATTTCATCATCAGGGCTGTTGGACACATGTTATTAATAATTAGGTACATGGTGGAAAGATTACTTTGTGTGTTACCTTATAAGAAAATTACAACATGAGGAGTTTTTCTATAAAATGATTTTTCTTCATTTTTTGTCAATTGTGTGTAATTAAAGTTAGCACTTATAACTATTGTAACTATTTTAATTTCTTTTAATTGTTTTCAATATATACTTTTTTCTAGTTTATGCTTACCAGAAATACGTTATTATAAATAAAAATTCCTCATTTGTTAATTTAAAATGTCGCACTCGCACTCGAAATAATTTTAAAATATTTTAGAAATGCAATAATTATTTTAACGTTTCTAAATAAGTTATTTTGAATTTTCTAAATTTAAATATTCTACACTCTGTAAACACTGAGTAAACACAGTAAACACAATACACGAATTATAAACATTTTGACCTGTAATAATGTCAAAAAATTAGTAAATTACAATAAAAATAGTTTGGTTGTTTTTTTAAAGTATTACTTGAATTAGTGCATTGCGAAAGAAAAAAAGTTTATAGTGAATCTCAGCTTTGTCCACTTTTATCCTGAGTCGAAATTACATATGCAAACTTATTCCGAATCCAGTTAGATACAACTTTAATTAAAACTTTAATTGCAAACGTGACCATCTAAATCAAATTTAAATTAAGTTCTACAAGTCGAGTAAAAATTGGCTCGTGCTCAATACCTTTTTTATATTTGTTCTCTTGCATTGTACCCTAGTTTGCTTTAGTACGAACATGGAAGTGTTGAGTCGTTTAGTAGTTTATTTTCAATTACTTCAAACTTGAAGTTCTGTATCCTCCCTATTCGTCGAGAAATTGCCAATTGTTAAATTTACCCTAACACAAATCCTCCCACGGGAAAATACCCTCCTTCCCAACATCCACATAGGTGTAGCAAAACCATTTAATTGATTGTCTATAAAAGATTACAAATCACTTTGAAACCTGTTTGTTTTTTATGTTAATAACGTTCGGCTAAAGCAAACAACCAAGATATTAAAATCCACCCTCCAAAAAGGCAATTACCCGAAAAATACAAACGTGACCTTTACCTCTTCCAGCGAGCGATTAATTAACTTTTTTATACCCGAAGCTGCGTCCACCTCCCGAGTTTTCTTTGCAGTGATAATCAAATTAATTCCGTAGACAATACGATGGTATTTGTGAAAAAATGTGTAAATTTAAGAAATGGAAGGTAATTAAGAAGGAAAGAGAATTATGACTTGTGGCGACATTAATTATCTTGAGATAAACAAAACAAACGGTTAAGATTTTTCATAATTGTTAAAGTTGTTGAAATAAAGTTCGCAACGACAAAAACAAGCTCGTAAATAACTATTTTTAAAAATAATGTAGTTCTGCAACAAGTGCATAATCTGAGAACTTTATGTGCTTACAATATACACTCAAAATATTTATTAGTCTTTTTAAAACAAATATTTTAACAATTTTTTTTTTAATCTTAATTTTTTCATATTTTACTTTGCTTTATGTTCTTTAACTTTCTTTTTTTCATTATTGCGTTTGGTAGTTTTTAGATCGTTTTACTTTTTTTGTTTTCATAATTAGTTTTCACAAATTTTCTTTTCTGTATATTTACTTTCGTTTTTTAAATTTTTCCTTATTTTGTACTGTGTTGATTTCTTCAAAGTTATTTTCTTGCAAATATTATGTCCTTTTTCTGTCTAACCACCTTATTTATACTTTTACTTTTATTATTCTTTGCTATCTTTTTGTCTTCTTCATTTTTACTAATACATTATCTTTTTTAATTTTCTCATTTTAATTGTAGCACTTTTTTTCCTCTTCTGTTAGTTTGACATTGATTATCAGTTTGCTCTTTTTGCCACTTTTTTTTGTTTTGTCATTTATTATTTTCTCTTGAAAAGTTTAGAAGTAATGTTTTAATAAGAAGAAATAAAAAATAATAAATTTTAAATAAATCTTTATTTATAAAAAAAATGTCATACTGTATATCCAACAAGTACATAACCTAAATAGATATGTTTTTTCTTTCA
>NW_025401050.1:4393570-4405891 GCF_015345945.1 Tribolium madens | reverse complement strand
ATTATAACTATCTGCTTTATATTTAATTTTTTCAAAAAAAATTTTCACATAAATTGCAATTTTGACAAAAAAAAATCGCATAACTCAAAAACAAAACTAAATTTCGTTCTGAAAATACGGTCACATTTTTTATATTACTCTAATTTATATTAATTATTATTTTCTGGAGGCAATTGATCAAAAATAAAACCGTTTGGTTCCATACTTTATATTCACCCTGTATGTATTTAGTTTAATAATTTGCTAATTAAAAACCATATCATAATGTTTCTCATTTGCATTAAAATTAGATCAAAACCAAAATTAATTACAATAATAATTTCTCTTTGATACTGACACTCCTCATTTTGTGAATTTTAGTACAATATCTCAACCATAAAATTATTTTTTAAAATTCTGAAAAGTTACTGGGATTTAATTTCCATTTATAGGTCAGTAGATGATTTATTTGTGCCTCTACTTCCGCTTTCTCGTCTTTAAAATTCAATGAAAGTAAAATTGAAATTTGAACGTGATTCTTGTACTCTCGCCAAGAAGATATGACAGTAGTAAAGTTAAACGCAGCTTTCCAGTGTCAACACTTCGTTTACTCAGCGGTCATCAGCGGCATATTCTTGTTTGCTGAAAATCGGAATCTAGGCCAGATTAGGCTCTATGTTCCCAATAAAAATGATGGAATCTCATTTCGATGACCTGGATCTGGAATGAAGTTTGCACCGACCGGCTGGTAAATATTTGAAGTCGTTTCGCTAGCCAGTAATTAAAAAGATAGAATGACAAAAAACCTACACCGCCTTCCAGCTGCCACTTCGAGGCCTTCGATCGCTTTGCAGCCTTTTAAATTTTTCAAGAAGCGTCCCGGCGTCGCTATCGATTCAAATTTTTGATTGTTTAAATGAAAATTTTATTCGTGAACTCGTACAATTATTGCAGCTCTGGTGGAACGATTTCATAAAAGCATAAAGAATTTTATGTCCACACTGATTCACTATCGGTTGAATTGATCTTGGATGCATTCTCTGGATGCAGGATATAAAAGTTTTAAGCCTCTTTGTGTTCACTCGGATTCTACGTGTGTACGCTTTCGAGATATTAAAATGCGATATGAAGGTTATTATTCAGTGGAGCAAATTTGCTCCTTTGCCGACTTCGTACCTTTTTACTTTTTTATCAAGTAGATACGGCAAATTGTATTCCAATTTTCAAAGAGAAGGTACTAATTCAATAAAATAAGTAGAGCAGTGTTTTATTACAGTTTATTCAAAAGAAAAAGTCAACAAATCGTAATTTTTATTAATTATAGGCAAATAAATTTGGTTCGTGGTTGCGATTTCTAAAAATTCATCAAATTTGCAGCAAATAATAGAATTTTCTATACTTGCTAATTGTTCTTCATTAAATAAATTTAAATGTTGACATTGACTCTTGCACAGACGTAAAAATGTCGCCAATTCTTTATCTTCACCTTTATTGTTGTTTTCTTCATCTCCATCTTCTTCTTCAATTTCTTCGTATTTTATAGAAAATGTTGATTTCTTCGGAATAATTTTTCCATTAGGTTTTACGTGTTCTTTATTTTGTTTCTTCTCTTGCTTAATGCTCTTCTCCTCAGTTTTTAATTTTTTATTCTCATTTTCCTTGTGACTCTTTTTTACATTTTGACTCTTTTGATTATTTTTGCTTCTTTTGTAATTATTTTTTTTATCTAAATCGTCTTCACCGTCTTGCTCTTGGTTGCTAGTTTCTTCATCTTCCAGGCCTGGTTGTTCTGTGTTGTCTTGATTATCATAATTTTTTTGTTCTATTTTTTCTTCCTTTACATTTTGTTTACCGTCTTCTTTATCGTTTTGATCATTATTGTTTTCATCTATCTCTTCTCCTTTTTGATCATTTTCTTGTTCTTCTTCATTCTTATCATCGTTTTCTTCATCGTCTTCGTCCTTCTTTTCTTCTTCAAAGCCATCATCTTTGTTTAAGTCGTCATTAGTATCGTTTTTATCCTCATCTCTCTCTTCTTGTTTTTGATCATTTTTTTGTTCTTCTTTATTCTCTTCATCGTTTTCGTCCTTTTCTTTTTCTTCTAAGCCATCATCTTTGTTTAAGTCGTCATCAGTATCATTTTCATCCTCATCTCTCTCTTCTTCTTTTTGATCATTTTCTTGTTCTTCTTCATTTTCTTCATCGTTTTCGTCCTTTTCTACCTCTTCTAAGCCATCATCGTTGTTTAAGTCGTCATCAGTATCATTTTCATTCTCATCTCTCTCTTCTTCTTTTTCATTTTCTTGTTTTTCTTCATTTTCTTCAGCGTTTTCGTTCTTTTCTACCACTTCTAAGCCATCATCGTTGTTTAAGTCGTCATCAGTATCATTTTCATTCTCATCTCTCTCTTCTTCTTTTTCATCATTTTCTTGTTCTTCTTCATTTTCTTCAGCGTTTTCGTCCTTTTCTTCCTCTTCTAAGCCATCATCTTTGTTTAAGTCGTCATCAATATCATTTTCATTCTCATCTCTCTCTTCTTCATTCTGATCATTGTTATCTTTATCACTTTCGTCCTTCTCTCCTTCTTCATAGTCATCATCTTCGTCATTTTTAGTGTTATCAGAATCTCCATCTTCTTGTTCTTGATCATTTTTATCGTTATCCCCACTCTCTTCGCTACTAGTGTTGTTTTCATTTTCGTCACTATCTATTTCACCATCCTGATCAACTTCTTTATTATCATCCTCGTCCTCATTACCTTCTTTGTCATTATCTTTATCGGTACACTTTTCACCTTCTTCTTTTTCATCGCTGTGATCGGCACAGCCTGCTTCATTATTTCCGTCATTACAACCTTTTCCATTTTCATCATCATTATTACTATCATCTTCATCGTTTTGATCACCACCTTCTTTCTCATCTGCATCACCATCTTTTTTTTCATCGTCTTTATTTCCTTCTGGTATTTTTCTATTGAGACCTATAAAAGCAACTGCTTTTGGTGTTTCCCCTATAATGTTATCATTGACAACAACTTTAAAAATATACTTTGGAACTGGAATTTCACCCATGAATTCGTCTGAGGTTTCTAAACTACCAGTTAATATTTTCGTACTTAAAAGATTGACTTTTTCTCGTAAAACATTTTCCAGAATTGACCACTTTTGTTGATAAAAGTCGGGTGCTTGAGGAACCGTGTTTATATAATAGTAAGTCATTTTCTTTTCAATGGCTGTGTCAAAATCTTCGGTGGGCGTGAACTGACCTTTGCTCCAACTAGAGTTCTGATATAGGTCATCTAGGTTAACACCACCAAAGTGGTTCTTGTTAAATGTAAATTCTGCTTTTGTTTTAGGAAATTTTTTCATAAAGTGAATGGTCCAGTAGGTGATGAACTCCTTATCATTAAAACATATCTCTAAGTTGGCATTTCTCTGACTGGCAGATCCAATTCTGACTACTTTTCCTTTGCCATTGTTGCAAGATAAGCCACGAAGAGATATTGTTTGATGGTCATATATTTGTGAAAAACTATACCCGTATGGAAAACCAGGCATGGGAATACCTAGTGTGGGTAGTTTGTCGCCGTTGTTGTAATAATGAGATGAATAAATAGTGTTAGTGTCACTTTGTTGAATATGTTCTCTATGTCTATGAGCCACTAAATAAGACAAAATGCAAATAAAAATCAATGCAAAAAAGTTTTCAGTATACTTACAAATAACTTCAAACAAACAAAAAACTTTTAACAATGTTACTAACATTTTTCAAAAGTAATTATTAAATACAACAATTGCACTTGATTATATATTTCAGATAAGCTTATACTGTACCGTGTTTTAATCAATAAATAGAAAGTGATTATTTTAGGGTATTAACAGATTATTTGTGTCATAATTAATGGTACAATAAAAACATTTAATTAACTTTGTTTTTTTTTTCAGTATTAAGATATTTTGTTCCTTACTTAAAATTAATTATTATTATTACCTCAAAACAAAATCATAAATGCAGAAAAAACAAAACAGCTATGTTTGTTTGTAGAAAATGAAATTGTAAAAACCTTTATTATTATTTTTTTCTTATGCCCTCATTTAATTAATTATTTCATTCTGAAAGTAGTATATTCCATTTATTTCCAAACAATAAAAACTACACCAAAAATATTCTCTTCAGTTTTGCACTTAAAGTCTTAATATTGTTCATAGAATTTTTTAGTTTTTTTTAATGTAGTAAGTTTATTATTAAGATTTGAAATTCACTCTAAGACTTCTGCAGCTCTGGAGATAAATTCTAAAATCGCCTCACTGCAAATTGGCGAAAAATCTAAATGCAATTTGAAGTTTAGCAATCGAACTGTAGGAAGTGTGTCTAATGAAACGTTTATTAAAAAATGTGAAAAAATTGTTTCACTTATCGTAAAAATGTACCTAAAAATTCTTGTAAAGCGTGGACAAACGATTTTGTTTTGTCATAAGAATACTTTTTAGAAGTCTTTGAATGATTGCTTAAAATATAGTTAAATTTACCGCTTCTCATTTTTGTCAAACCTCATTCAAACAAAATCTTAAGAAAACCTAAAATTATTTCTATGTATGTTAATAACGTTTCCTAATTCGTCTCAGTTTCTTAAAAATGCATTTCACTATTTGTTCTAAATTACAAGTAAAATAACATTTCCTTTATGTAGCCGCTTTGCTGCATGAGTGTTTTGTGATTCTCTTAAGAAAGTATTGAGCGATTTCTCCTAATTTCATGATCACAGACAGAGTGAAATAAACAGAGTGAAATAAACTTATTATATTATTAAGATTTTATTTCATCAATATTTACAGAATTTTTAATTACCATTTCATTAAAGTATACGCTTTATTATCTGATTCTTCTATATGTACACCAAACCTGGTTGCAATTGGTAAAAATATGGAAGTCTTGCAGCAAAAAGAGAAGAGAAACTTTTTATTTTTAAAATATGTATTTATGTCACAGCTTTTAATGCAACGGATGTATAGTTCATGATCTATTTTACCTTTTTTGAAAATATCATTTTTACCAATAAAAACCAAGGATGAGGGTAATATAGAATTAGGTTGTATAACAATTTTAAAAAAATATTTTGGTATAATTACTTCTAGTTGTTTCTTTGGTCTACTTTTCAATACTCCTAGTTTACCTAATGTTCCTGTGTAGATGATCCAATCATGTTGTGCATGCTTTCTTACTTCTGATTCTATTACTCTCCATTCTCCTTGATTTAGATCAGACCATTGAGGAGCTGCGTTTACATAAAAGTGAGTCATATCTTTTTCGACTTTTATACCAAAATCAGCTTTCGGTGCTAAATGACCGCGATCATATCCAGAGTTTTTGTATGCAGATATGACTCCTAAGTTTTCGAAAAATTTTACTTTAAAATAACGGTAAGATGATGTTTCACGGTTAGGATAAATTCTTATGTGATGTCGCGACCAAAAAGTTCTCGTGGTTGTTACCCCTTTTAATTCTGCTTTATAAAAACATGATAAAATCATTGCCCATGGTACATTTTTCCATCCAATTTTAATATACGTTCCTTTGCCTTTATTACATGGTTTTCCAGTATCTTGGATATCCATTTTATGTTTCAAAGACATATCAATGGGAGCCGGAGAAAACATATCATGATTATGATAACCAATCCGACGTCGTTTACATATTGTTGACACGACATCTCTCATAGAATCTTGAAGAAAATTTTTGAGATAAAATTTTATAGATAGGTACCAATAGAGTAAGAAAATTTTGTTATTTACCTAAATTTATATCGTTATCCAGAAATCCTTTTGTGTCAGTAGCATTGCCAACTTTGTCTTCTACTTGTGTTTTTTGTGTACGTTTGTATGACTCACAACAAATTATATGGCAGTTGGTCTGCTGTTTGGGATCATTGTAAATACCAAATGATTTGCTAATAAAAGAAGTGTGTAAATCTGGTGATTCCCCTAAACACAAATAATAGTATTTATTAACATTAACGAAACAGTAGACTTAAAGAAAAAAACACTACTTGTTCCTTTACCGACATTTTTAGAACTTTGATATTTTCTTTTTTTAAGATAAACTAACTACTTATTGTGGTTAATCGATAAAATTAATTTATCTACCAGTGAACGCTTACTTACCAATTACGCAAGCAAGAAAGACAAATGTTAAGTATAATACGATCATATTTTTAGTAAAATATAAGAGTACTGAAATAAACCAAAAACGCCAAAAAATTAAAGCTTTTATATACGTATTTTAAAATCAAAAATTAATTAATTAATACTTAGCTTAATCTAGCATTCTTAGTTAAAAAAATTTACTTTTAATGAATAACACTGCCTAATCGTTTAATCTTAAGTATTAATTTTAATCATCTATTAACTGGTTTATTTTATTTTGCTAAAAATTTGTGATACAAGGCATGTACGAGTATATCACAATAGGTAATAGCCGCAAAAGTTAAAACATGCTCCACTAATACCACATAAAAAATTAAGAATTTTCCTATTTTAAGAAAATTGGGACATTTTGAAAAACACACCCCCTATTTTTCATTCCTGCAACAATTTTACCCCAAGTAACCTACTTCCGATGACCCGTCCAATGCAAATTTCCTCAACGATCCATCAAAACTATGCCTTGCATATGACACAACTATGACCTTCCGCAACGTCGGCCATAAACCGAATATATTATGTCGATATTTTATGAAAACGGCGATTATTTTACGCTTAAAATCAGGATGAAATTGAGTGGCAATAAATTCGCCGTTTCTAGGAAAATCTGCCAAAGCACAATTTCATAAAACCCAAATGAGTCAAATGAAATTTGCTTATCGCACAACGTTTGAGGCTTTTTGGTTTTTATTAACGTTTTGTTTTTTTTTTTCAGCATGGGTTTTAGGGTGGTGGATGTGCAAGACTGTGCCGTATATACAGGGTGTTTCGGTCGCCGCGTCGGTGTACAGCCTCATCGCGGTCTCCTTAGATAGGTAAGTCAGTAATAAATTAATAAAAAAATCAAAAATAATTTTCTAATTAAACTCCAATCGAAGATAAGTTAGTTAATTTTCTACAACTCAATATGCTTAACTTTATCGCTGTTAATATTATTAATATCCGATAAAATATTAACCTTCTCCAAGCCATTAAATTAAAATCTCGGTTACGAGAAATAATAAATTTGTCACTGTCAGCGTTGCACTATCGAATTTTATTTATTTTATTAAAACGATTATGATTTATACGAGGCTGCTTTTATTTTCTTATCAGATTATTATTTTCTTTTATGTACTGATTTATGATCTCTGATTAGCGGCATAAAACTAATTTATATTTAATAATAATTAAACATAACTCAAGTCAACAACAAATTAATCAAATTTTGTTTTTCAATAACACAATATAGCTTTATCTCAGTCTCACCCGACTCAAATGTTTCTCTAATAATTTTAACTTCTGTCTACTGCAGCAGTTTGTCTTTAGACATTGTAACCCTAATTACATGTATCCTAAACAGAAAGTTTGCCAGCAAGTTGGAACTAGTGCTCACTCTTGACTTCAATAAATTCAAACTTTTTACACAAAGCACTCGTCCATTGTTTCCAGCTCGTAACCAAATAAAATCATAATTTTTGGTCAAATAACGTGATTTTTTTCCTGAAATATTGGCTGATGTCATGTTTGCCGACACATTTCCGTTAATACTCCCCGAAAAACTGAACGACACTCGAAGCTTTCACTCGATAAGATTTTTCTGTTATTAAAGCCAAGCTTCACGACCCAACTAGGTCTTCCGAAAAATACCGTCTTTCTACGTCCTCCCATTTTAAAACCTATAAAATTTTAAGCACAATGCAACCCACAATACACTAGTGTTTACGCGTCGTCACAATTAATAATTTTTATTGACAGTGATGGCACTTCTTCTGTTTTCACAAGAAATGGGTCAATGGAGAGACTATGAGATACTAGATGTGTCCTACTTCCGACTTTTTGTGGGTATTTAACTTAATGATTATTTTTTCAAGTTTTCGATTGTTGAAAACAAATCGCGACGAAATGACGTCGTAATTTACAAAGTGACGGAGCTGAAGATTCAAGACTTGGGGTATTAGAAGCCATAGATCAGGCAAGCTTTTAATAGAAACTTCGAACACTATATAATGGCTTTTTAAAGTACAAAGAAATTCAATATTTTAATGTAAAATGATTAAATACCGGATGGCTATTAATGTTTGTGACAAAAAAATCTATTGGCAACCCTGAATTATTGGTAATCCTTCTAATTTGTTATATTGATTGACTATAAAAGTTTGACATTTGAATTTGAAAGTCAAACTAAAAGTTTAAATTTGACTTGAGGTAAAAAATCATTTACAGCCACCCGGTAGCCATACAGGGTAAACAAAAATTACGAAACCAAGTGTTTTTCCTAATAATTTGTTTATAGAAAATAATATTTACTCCTAAGTAATAAAGATTAATGTGCTGTAAAAAAAGGTCTTGTTTTGTTCTTGAGAAAGACATTTTTTTTTTCAAAATGGTAACATGAAATTTTTTTCATAAATTTTTTTCGATAAAAATTGCATTAAATGTAAATAGTTGCAATCCTTAAATCATAGCCTTTGTAGAAACAGGATTTATAGTGGGTTACAAATGAAAAACAAAAATTTCAAAAATCTTTATTCTTAAACGTCAGAATGTTATCATTTATCTATTATAGCTTTTTCAAAACATAAAAATATGTAGTTTAAGCTACAACCGGTTGGTTCCATACGTTTTGTTCACCTGATACCTGTGTTTGCAAACTGTTTATTTTTAAACAATTTACTAGTAAAGGACTAAAAATAAGTTAAAAAAATTAACAGCATACCTACTGTAATTCATGCGAGCAACTCAGAATAAAAAAAAATTCTGTATTTAATAATAATAATAATAATAATAATTGCACACGACATTAAAAATAACACAAAATAATTGTTATAAAACCAATAAAGAAATATTCTTAACCACCTGATTTTTTAAAATTTACTTTTAACCACCATTTGACCAAAATGGCGTTTTACATATACAGGTGCGCCAAAACTCGCGCCCCAGAGAAAAATTTCAAGCAAGATTAGATACCAAGAACATGAAAAAAATGTTTAAAAAATTCTATCTGTCAAAAAATTTTGACATTTATTTTTTCACATTTGACATTTTTTATGTCAATTTAATGATAATGATGATCCTGTATATGTTTTTTTCCAATTACTTAGTAAAGATACAAAAGTTTTGCCAATAAAAGCCACAAATAACATTGAATAGAGTTACAATTTAGGATATAGCTTCCTTGTTTCCTCTTTTAATATCCTGTAGAAAAAAAAACTTAGAAAATTATTTTTTCAACAGAAATAAATAAAGTCAAAGTGCAAAATTTAAACTCTCATAACTTCGAAATTTTTATAGATATATTTTTTTAACATTTTTTCCATGTTCCTGGTATCTTACCTTATATGGCATTTTTCTCTGCAGCGCGAGTTCTGGTGCACTCTGAATAAAAAGAAAAAATATTATTCAAAAACTACTATTATAGGTACCTAATTGGTTTCGGTTTTCTAAAAGACGTTTTTGAACAATTTTAATGTTACAAAAAGTATAAATTTTGAGCGTATGTTTACGTTAAAAGCGGACAAGCATAGAAAATGCAGACAAATTATGGTTAGTTACGAATGTGAATTATTATCATATTACAACATTTTTTCCTGGAAAAAATGAAAAATTGGATTATGCACTCAGGCGCACATCATGAACTTCGCCTGGAGTAAATGTTTTACACAAAAAACATAAAAACTTAATCAAAACTATCTAATATTCAGGCAATTAATTAATTCGCGTCTGTATTCTGTTTAAAAAACAAAATGCCAAATCTGTCTCGTAATCACAAACTCATTAATCAATTTCGTGGCTACTCTATTGCTTCATTGCAAAAATGTTTCAAGAACAAGTTCTAAATCTCTTTTGGGGCCTTGACATTGATAGGTGCAGTATTGATTTTTGTGTGGGTCTTTACAGTTGCAAATTTGAACAATATCTCCCAGTCGTAAAGTGAAAATTACAATGCATGACTCTAAACGGTGATGTAAAACAAGGGTTAATTCTCACTGGAAAGAAATATAAAATTGTCCCGTCTCTATTTCACACTTTTCCACTAGAAAATCGCCGCTTGCTAGATTGAAATTTGCCCCTAAACGACCCAAATTGTCCGTCCATCCCCAGAATGTTAATTAGTTCATTAAATTCCTCTCGAAAATGGGTCAGTGATTCCCCCACGATTTATCGCTTCACCTTAAGACAATCCCACAACCCAATTGTACTTAACATTGATTCCGCCAAGGTTGAGGCAAACCAGATGGGTTCGTTATGGTCTCATCTGGTATAAAAGCCCAGCACCCATCCGAGCAGTCATTCAAATCACGACAAAATGTTCAAATTGGTAAGTTGGTAAAAAATCGGTCTTTTGTCTCTACAATTTTCTCAGTTGGCTCTTGCTGCTCTCTTCGCTTACGCCTCCGCCGCCCCCGGGCTCGTCGCCGCCCCGGTGGTAGCCCACAGTGTGTCCCATCACAGCACTGTGCAGGCCCATCCAGCCCCCGTGGTCGCCGTCCACGCCGCCCCCGTGGTGCCTGTAGTCAAGGCAGCCCCCGTGGTCGCCGTCCACCACGCCCCCGTGGTGCCCGTCGTTAAAACCGTGCCCGTAGTTAAGACCGCCGCCGTCGTGCACGCCGCCCCCGCTGTTGTTGTCCACCACTGAGATGTTTTAAGTCTGCTTTAATTTATTTTCTTTTCTAATAAATTTTTTTCACTCGAGTTTTGTTTTTTATTGCTTTTTGAGAGTTTAAAAATCATCGAATGTGAAATAAAACATGGATATTTGTCAAAATACTGCAGTTATTAAGAGTGTAATGTCGCCAAACACTAAAAAGGCAGACTTGGAACGGTTCCAACTCAAAATATTGACAAATACAAATTCCAATCCAAATATTGGCAATTCTGGAGGTAAACAATGGTGCAATTCGTCCCCAAATTTGTAATCGAGAAAAACCAGATAAATTTCATTCAAATCAATTTCAATTAGTTGCATGTTGATCTAAGAATAGAACCTATTGGCCACCGGTCTTGTTCGCTCAAGCAGATACGAGTAAATGGTTCTCAAGCACTAATTAGCTTTGGAATCTAATTGATTCGGAACGATCTGTCCCCTTTGACACTTAATTGAGAAATTCTCAAGTGTATTAACAGAATTCTTATTAAATTCTTCAAGAATAATCGCTACAGTTTCGTTCATAAACCGAAAATTCAGACATATTCTTGGAGTAGTGCCATTATTGATTCTTTGTTTCTACACTGCAGCATTCAATGCGAGAAATTCTACATTTTACATGGATGAGTGTTACAATCGTAATAATCGTAAGTTTTTTATTCAATTGAGATGAGTAGGAAGTCAAACAAATTGAAAAAGTTTACAAGAATCTTCTCTTCTTATTTGATTTTTACTGGATGTTGAAAAATGTAATATTTTATTTATTAACACAGAAAACAAATAATAATTTAAATTTTAAATGGGACACAACAAATGTTTAAAGTTGTGTTAATACAAATAATTAAAGTTTTAGTGTTCCAAATTATTTTTAAGAAATGCAGATACATCTGTGCGTACTGAAGAAATTTGATTAGTAAGTAGTTTTATTCTTATTTCAGGTTAAAACATAGCTGCCAAATGCAATAATTTCTTATTAATATTATATTCTATAGAGCGTTTCAATATGATTGACATCTCGTTAGCCGTTGAGACTGTAAACCAGACTTCAATTTTAGTTCCAAAAAAGTTACTAATGTGAACATTCTTTAGATCACGATACGTTACAAAAATTACATTTTAGTAAATTCTGTTTAGAAAAATAACATAACCCATTTGTCCAAGAGAAATGTGTAAGAAACATGAAACAGACAGGAAATAGAAGAGTTTAAGCACAAAAACCATTTAAAAACGAAAAATGTCACCAATTGTAAAAATGCCAACCAGTAGGTGCAATCGTACAAAAATGAACATTTTAAAACTTTCAAAGTACAAATGTTGCCACCTTAAATTTGGATTTCCATAACCTACCGAAGTGTCAAACACTTTCAAACGCTCTGTATTATATTTTTATTATTTATTAGTTTTTGCCCATTATTTAATTTTTATATATATGTATGTATTTTCGATTTTTTCTGTAATTTTATGCTAATTCATTAGTTCTAAAGATCAAAAGATTTCACTTAAAATTTTAAAAAT
>NW_025401050.1:4391365-4392890 GCF_015345945.1 Tribolium madens | reverse complement strand
TTTTATTTAGCAATTAATTGAAATGAATTTTACAATCAATGTTTTGTGGTGGTAATTTTATTTTTGCTTTTATAAACAAGTAAAAATACAGTTCAATATTTTTCAACATTTTATTAGTCATTACTTATTACAAAAGAGACAAACGCTCTAAAAATGAGATTATAAGTAGATATCTTGTACAATTTCAGTTCCTTGAAAAGCATAACATTCAGAAAACTACCTTAAAATTAAATTTTTCTCATTATGTCCTAACACAGTTCTTTAATAATCCCAGTTTTCATCGATACTCGTCATATACAGAGTGTGTTAACGGAGCATGTACGACCGGAGTAGCATACAGCACAGGTGTCGCATACACAACCGGAACAGCTTTAACCACCGGAATTACTGGAGCATCATGGGCCAAAATAGCCGTGTAATGTCGGGCAGCAGGTGCCGTTCCACCCGCCACCACTAAACCAACAAATATGAACTGAAACACACCAATTCGACTGAATTATTGACAGGATTGTCGACTTAACTCACCAAATGGAGCATTCTGCACTCTGCAAAATTCAAATCCGCTTTTTTCTTTTATACACAATGACACAAAAGACGATTCTGACTGGCAAATTGTCACCTTGACAATTGTTGTTTGCGGCGACAATAACAAATTTAAGCGTGAATTTGATGCGATTGGGGAATTTACCAAGTAGAGGAAGTCGGGGGAAAATTTCCGTAGATTTACTGCAGATATTTGAATTCTCTCTTTGCACAAACATCGGACAAAATAACTAAAATTAGTCTCCGGGAGGCCATAATCAAATTCAGTAGTTCGATTTATTGCCACTTTACCTGTTCATTAGCGTGAAAAATTGTGTAATAAAACTGGCACTTGCAATCAAATGAGCACCATTAATAAAATCGGAGCAAAAAATTGATTAATTATTACCGTCGCGTCGTTACAAATATGTTAATTAATGCATCAAGGCTACAAACGGTACCGCTGCACGAACAAAACAAAGTTTTCCCTTAATTATTTTTAGTTCTGTGAGAGAGTATTAAAATGTATAACATGTAATCGGCTTACTTTGCTACAATTCCAATTAACCGTGAAGAGAAGCAGAGAAAGAATTTACAACGCAATGTAGCTGTCTGCAGTAATTTATATAAATCACCTCGAGACTTATAGAAGTTACTTTTGGTTCTTTCGAACTCGTTATCAGGTTTTAAATATTGTCTGCTTTGCCAGGTTTTGCACTACTTATAACTTTTGAATGGGCTTTCCGCTGGAATTGGACACAGGAGTGATTCATCGGATTCAGTTGAGGTGTGTTGGAATAACAAAATGTAGGGGAAGGTGGAAGTTGTGGTAATTAATCATTTTTTTCAACATGAATGGAAAATTGTCACAATTTTCGTTAAAAACGTTTTTAAAAGCTTCTAAAAAAATGGCGAAAATAATTATTTTTATTTTAAAAGAGTGCAAAACAACTGTTTTTTATTTCGATTTCGATGTTTTTAAAAATTTGTAAACCTATTTTTA
>NW_025401050.1:4385332-4391163 GCF_015345945.1 Tribolium madens | reverse complement strand
AAGCCATAAAATTAAGAAAAAACACTGAAATGAAATAAATTGATCTGTTAGTAGTAATCTCAAGAGCAACTTATTTATACAAGAGTTAAAATTGAAAAGTTTTAAAAACTTTATCCGCAAACGTCACAAAAGTGTCCACTTTTGGAGTAAAAATTCTATTTTTGCTCCTAAGCGTTTTTACTTTTACCATGACATTATTGAAATTCACCAATGTTGTTTCTTTCTTGGATCTTTCACTGCTTCAGCAATTTCTATAGAAATATCACTATCACTCCTAATAACATAATACAGGGTGTGTCAAAACTCGCGCCCCAGAATTTTTTTTTAAGTGAGATAAGGTATCAGGAACATGGAAAAAATATTTAAAAAAATTTATCTTATTTATTTTATATACCTAAATAAATTTTTTTGACATTAGACCATTTTTTATGTCTATTTAATACTTAATACTGATGATCTTGTATATGTTTTTTTTTAAATTATTTTGTAAAGGTACAATAATTTTGCCAATAAAAGCCACAAATAACATTAAACAGAGTTACAATTTAGAATACAGCTTCCTTATTTCCTCTTGCAATAGCCTATAGCAAAAGCACTTGGAAAATTATTTTTCCAATGGAACTAAATAGAGTCAAAGTGCAAAAACACTCATAACTTCGAAATTTTTATAGACAGAATTTTTTAACATTTTCTTCCATGTTCCTAGTATCTTACCTTAGATGGTATTTTTCTCTGGGACGCGAGTTCTGGCGCACCCTGTATACCTTGTATTATTCATACTTTTATAGTAATTTATTAAATTTAATAACACTTTCCAATTTTGTATTGTATGTTCTCCCTTATTATTTTTTCTAATTAAATATTCTTTAGGTTTTTGCTTTAATTTACACTCAAAAGTTCATAATTTGCAAATAAAAAAATCATGTGTTCTTATTAAATTTGTATTTAAAGACCTTAGACATAAATAAATATTTTACAAGTGAGGATCACAGCCATGTAGAGGTTAGCACCTAATGGTAATGGACTCCATGGACGGCGTGGACGGAGTGGACAACGGGGGCGGCATGAACAACTGGAACATGTTTAACAATGGGGGCGGCGTGGACGATGGGAGCGGCATGAACAACAGGAGCGGCGTGAACAACGGGGACAGCAGCCTTAACAGCGACAACTGGAGCTGGGTGAGCAACAACAGCGTGGTGGCTGGAGACGGAATGAGCAACAACGGGGGTGTGCACCACTGCGGGGGCGGCTACAAAACCGGGGGCGGCGTAAGCGCAAGCCAAAAGGGCGAAGAAGGCTACCTTCATTAAGAAAAAAGAAGAGAATGTTAACGCGTATTTTAATATTTTTTTTCTCTTACCAATTTGTACATTTTGAAGGGTTGTTTGTGCTTTAGTGGATCTGAAGCTTGTGTTTGTGATGAAAATTTGGTCGAATTTATATTGATCGAATTCGGTGATTCCCCACTTTTTTGTAGCCTTGTAGTAAATCTCTAACCTCTTCAGAATTTCAGTGACGATGAATAATTAATTAAAATGTACTAAATTATCATTAAAATAGTTTTCGGTTGTGAAAAATTGAGCTGATGGTTTTAGAGAAGGGAAAGTTCTAATTAGAACTTTAGCAACCTTCGGACTAGAAAAAATAGCAACCAAATGAACATGAGGATGGCAAAAACTATCGTTTCAACACATTCTTATTTACAAAAATAATTTTTATTTTTAAAAAACCAAGCAGACGTGATTCGAAACCATAATTTTAAATTTAATTAAAGAAGTGATTTAAGCAATATTTTTTACACACTTTAAAAAAAGATAAACTGGAAATCTCCTGCCCTTAGCCAATATTTCACTTCTTATTCTACCCCTGAGGACATTTAAATGGCGCTGGCGTATGATTTACAACGCAAAAATCTCGTTTTGCCAATAACAAATTGTAATAAAAATTCACTTTTGCTTTTATCTTAATTGTCTCAAAAGTCAAAAGAGCGTTTCGCACGAAACTTTCAATCTTCTAATACAAAAGTAAAAACGCATTTAATTTCCAATTTGTACAAAAACAAATCCAATGTCAAGGATTCCAAAAGCCCGGAAATCCGTTCAAGCTTCACGCTTCATCAATCTATTTACGTTAACCGAATAAAATAATCACAGACACACTCACGCAAACAATTCTCGGAAAATCTGAGGACAACGTCCGGAAGAAACAAACAGGAAATAAGTTATCCCCAAAGTGAAAACTTCCGGAGTTTCCTTCATTAAATATCGGGAGTTATTGAAATTATTTGGAATTAGTTCAGGTTCATCGCTTCCCAACGAACTTGCTGAAAGTTCAATTGGTTTTAAATTTGCGACTCGAGTATGGTCGAGGGCTTTTATATTTAATTAGATTCGGGAAATGTTCAAAAAGAGCCAATTAAAAAAAAACGCAAGCTCCCGTAAATAAAAAACGAAACAGAATTAATTACAGAAAATATTTTTATTCGAAATATAAACAAAAATAACGTTTTTAACGACGGAAGTACAGGCCATGGTGGTGGTGGTGGAAACCATAGACTAGAGGAGCTGCATGCACCACATGGGCGGTGTGGACGATGGGGGCGGCGCGAACTATGGGCACTGAGTGGATGGAATGGGCCACAAGGGGAGCCCCGATAAAGCCAGCGGTGGCACAAGCCAAAAGAGCAGCAAAGCACAACTGAAATATAAAATATTTGTACTCGTTTTATTAATTTTTCATTAAACTTACCAATTTGTACATCTTTGATGTTGTCTTTAGTTGACTGATAATTTATTTTGCGATTTGAGGGTTTATATAGCCAAATTTAGAGGGTTTCTTTTATTACCATAAACTAGTTTACCTTTAATTTATATTTTAGAGAAAATTATTCGAGGTAAAAATTTTAGAATTTTCATAAAAATGTGAAAAATTGAAGGATGATATTAAAGTAATTAATTATTATTTAAAGGACATGGTAAGGTTTCTAATCATAATATTCCGTATATTAGACTGCCAATGTTACAAATTAATACCTCCTGCAAATAAATCATATTAAACAAGCTACTTTACTCAAAGCAAAAAATATTAAATTTCAAATTGTTGACTTTAAGAGAATTTTGTAAATTAAATTTAAAATCATCAATAAATTTTATCTTCTTTAAAATTTAAGTCTTCGACCAAATTCTAATTCATTTTCGAATGACAACAGTGAAAAATCTAAATCATCAGTTATCAAATTTTTATTTTTGCCTCAATTGGTGTAAGAACAACATTACTTAATTAATTATTTTGCAGTCCTAATTAGTTTTTAACAATGAAATTTGTTTATCTGCCTTCTTACTTTAATAATATAATTATTAATTTTATAGCAGTAAAATAGGTATAATTTTTAATATTATTTAATTTCAAAAAATAAAATTTTATTTTCTTTAATAAAAAATCTATCTAAAGCCCACCTAAAAATACCTTGTACAAATATAACAATTTTTTTGTTTATCCTGTTCTACATTTAATGTTTTTTTTAATAAAGAATATAATAATATGTTAACAGGTTATTTATACCCATAATTTATATAAATCCATAAATTCATGAGACTTATTATTATTATTATTATACAAGTTCAAGTCATTGACATTTAGACAATACAATTGTTTGTCTATATTTGGCCATCCAGTGATTAAGAAACTTAGAAATTTGAAAAGTTAAAGTTAAAACGAGTCATGTTTCCATCGTCAAGGTAAATAACTTCGAGTTAAAAAAATAAGTAATAATTTTTATAAGATGATTCAAAAAGGAAGTGTTGAAAAAAATTGTAAACATTCAATACATCAACAACAGTTTAATTTGTCTTAGCCTGAGGAAAAACACGAACCCATAATTAAAATAATATTTTTCAGTTTTCCATCACTGACATTTAAATTTCCTTGAGCCACAGTCGGAAACTGTCAAAATTTCGCTTTAAAATCATTGAAGCAAATCGAAAAAAATGGCATTTGAAGCCTGATTCTGGAACGCGAAAGGATCGATTTGCATATTTTTTGTACTTGATAATGCAATTATCTCGGATAAATCACTTCGAACCTTTCAATTACCAACAACAAAGATCGTTTATTAGAAATAGTTTGACACTTGGCCTTAGTTGAAGAGACTCAATGCCACAGCATTGTGCCCAACACAATACCACTGACCCACAATCTGAACTTGATGGGACGAGATGATTAATATTTTATTGTAGCCACTTGAAGGCGTGGAGCGTTTAATTATAAACACTCGGTATAAAAATGTGTTTATTTGACCTGCTTCGTTTCGTACTCAAGGACTCTGGTAGAAAATTTTCGAAAATCTTGTTAGGGCGGACACGAGGTCTGGCTTACATAACTTAGAAGATTATAATTTTAAATTAATTGCGATTTGGTGACCCAATTGTTTCGTGTTTATTTGAGCAGAAATTTGTGAAATTTGACCTTCGGGGAATCCCCTCTTGCAGCAAAATATTATTTTTAAGTGCACTTTGCAACGATTTAAAACTCACGTTTTATGTTTCACGGGATGCGAAGACGGCAAGCATTTGAAATTATTTTCCCGTGTAATTTTATTCAATGCCTCCGACCCTTTCTGATGAAATAATTTATGAGATTTGAATGCAACTTTACACCGCTGTTATTTTTAAATTTATCGACTATTTAGAGCGTTATGGGAGTATAAAGCCGCCAGATAGATTATCGTTTACCTGATTTATTGACACATCAGACATTCATCTAAAGAGTGAAGTTATATGTAGGTTATCATGTGGTCATAATTTCTAATCGGTTTTGAACAGAGTTGGCAGTGACAAATAACAGTTTCAAAGTATGTTTTGCGGCGAGTCCTTGGTGTTGGTGCAAATGGAGCAGAAAGATTTATTTAAAACAGTTTCAACTAAATTTTCGCAACAATAAAACTGTACGTTTGTTTTTGTTCATTTATTCCAAAAAATAACCTGTACGTGATTTAGATGAATCACCCTGTATCTCAATATTCAAGATCTTACAATTATTTTAAAATCTTTTTCTAAAAAAATTACAATTTTCCTACATTTACTTTTTATTGGTAGCACTGAAACTTTCCATTATTTCTAAGACACCGCTACACAAGCCGTCCTATAAACATTAAGTTGATTGCTTCTTTTGTAAAAGATACATTTTGTTAAAAAACTAATTAAGAATGTTATCTTTTTCTTTTTATGTTATTTTTTTCTTCCTTATTTTAAAATTCTTTAGTTTCTGAATATTCTTTCTTTGTTTCTTTGGTTGTCTTTTATTTGATTTTTTTTTATTTTCCAAATGTTCATTTTATAATTTAGATATTTACAAATAAGCATTGTTGTAAATTTTTGTTTTTTAATACCTACATTTTTTAAAAATAATAAAAAGTTAATGTGAGATTTTGCAAGAGCAAAAGTCTTTGGAACATCTGTATATGGATTACTCTTTTTAACTACTGAATTACTAAAATTTTATTTTTCTGATGTTCCAGAAATTACGATTATGATTAAGAAAGAATCGCGTTTTCCAATTTTAAGTGTTTTTCATTATTTTTTCAGATCCATTTGGTTGGTTTTATATAATTTCATATTTGTACGTAGGCTATTTAAAACAAATCAAACAAAACAAATCCTTTTCTAGTCTAGACTAGCATAAATTTATGTGAATCAGAAATTGTTAAACAGTTCAAAACCAATTCTTTATTTTGTTTAAACAAAATTCTTCTTTCTGGTAGAATCAAAATTTAAATAGAAATAATTTTGATCAAAAATATTTAAACATGTGAATACCTAACTGTTTCAAGC
>NW_025401050.1:4382176-4385232 GCF_015345945.1 Tribolium madens | reverse complement strand
ATCATCAATACCTTTGTTATTATTATTGAATCATAATTTACTCTCCATTATTTATTATAAGACATATAAGACACAATTTTTATTATTTATAAAAAAATATAAAAAATATTAATCACAAAACAATTGAATTAACAATAAAATAGTTACATAATTTGAAAATGTTGACAGTTTTTGGTTACTAAAAGTATACAGAGTGGTCGAGAAATCTAGATCCCACTTGTTCTGGCAAAATTATCAAGTTTTTTCTCTTATTAATTTTACATTTTTAATTCGTTTAAACTTTCGTGCAAAGCACGTTATTTCTACGTAAAAGGTAAAAAACGTAATTGTAACTATACTATAAAATTAATAAATAATTTAATTTCAATTGTTAAAAATATGTTTACCTACTGTTAACTTTTTTTAGAAATAATTTAATAAATAGATAAATAAAATTTCTATACAAGCTGTTTTTAACCAATCAATTGTTAAAATTGAAAGTTTGTTTCACAAATAAATCAAATAGATATATAGCGAAAAGGTCACCAACCTATAATAAAGAGAACAAATGTATAACATTTGTGTGAGAACTGACCCAAAAGACATTTATTTATATTGCATATACTCATGTACGAGAAGGAAGATTTAAATAGTCCCGTGGGAACAATAACAGATTATATACGTTCATAGTTGAGAAGTAATTACTGAAAAACATAAATATTAAAACGTGTTAATATTTCCATAGATTTCTGTAATTTTCATTGTTGAAAAATTTGAATAAAAAGTTTTCTTCTTTCTATTGAGCTATCGAAAAAAGTACTACAGGTACATTTAAACTTGTACACTTCAAATTCAAATCATAAGTTTTTAAATGTTTAGTAAAGCTATTAGCCGACAATATCTTAACTGGGTCATCCTGTATTTTTAAAACACTCCTTAGTAGTAGCAGTTATGTTGTTACTCTTTATGACTCTAAATTATAAAAATTATACACTGTTATTAAAACTAATAATTCACCAATAAGCTCGTTTTTACTCACAACCCAAAACACATAATTTTGTTTAGCCTGAAACACTGCCTCTCTATCCCTTTTATTTAAAACCTTCTCACCGTCTCGGATTCAATTTCGGACTCCTTTTCAGCACCGCCAATTTATTATTTCATTATTTGACACTTTCCCTTTTTCGTTTTTTTTTCTCTTAACGACCACGTACTTCTTCAACAATATCACGTCACAAATTTTGTCTCCGACGTGCCTAAGTCGAAATTATTTACGATTATGAGTGAAAGAAAAACGTCCGAAGGGTTAGCATAAGCTAGAACCTCGGCCGAGTAAAGGAGATTAAAAGATTTGTCAGAAATGAAGTGAAATGAAAAGAGATTTTCACGGTCAGGCCGAATAGCGAAGGTCAGCGAAATTAGGTCTAGACTCATCTTAAGTGAGATTGGGGTTACGGGGATTACCTGGAAAGTGGGCCCAGAGTCCGGAGTTTTAAATTTTGACTGATTTTGGCGGGAAGGTCAAGAACAGAGTAAAAATAAACGGAAGGTTACTATTACTATACGAAGTGTCCTTGTCCTTACAAATCGATCGCTTTATTTAATTAACAGTTTATAAATTATTCCCGGTAATTTAAATATTTTAATGCTAATGAGGTATTGATTCTCCAGTTTGGAATGAATTTGCATTAATTGTCTAATATGCCGTGTGTCGGATTCTAGAACATGTTCGAAAATCGGTTGTAGCAATAATGAAGGGATTATTTCAGTGGGCAATAAGTGCGGGTCCCTAACCTACAGTAAAAATTCGCAGAGGTCAGTTAAGTTCAAGTTCAATTTCGATCCAATCAGGATAAACCTCAACGAGTTAATCCTTTCAGGAATCTGCCGGTCTAGCATTACGTGCACATGGCGACCGGAATTATTCCCTTTAAGATTAGTAAAATCGCCCGAATCCTAGCCTAATCTACTAAAATAGGTTAAAACTAAACAACAGTTAATTCACAACGCCTACGCACTTGACAGCCTTCCAAGATCCTCCGCAATAAGAGGATGTAAACTTAATTTACAACCGGAGAGATTTTTATCGCAAAACGGTTTGCCAAATTGAATTTAGTTTCTCGGACGAAACACTCGATCAGGAGAGATTACATCTGTCTTCGATTTTAACAAATCTCTTTTTAAGCTTTGGTTATGGAAACTCGCTTTAACGTTAATTGCGGTTTAGACTCCACGAGGAGTCCACGAAGAGTAAAAATCTAAAAAAAAATTGACCTTCTTTGATTTTAGAAAATTAAACAACCTGGCATTGGTCTTATTAAGATTTTGGTGCAAACTAACAAACCTGATGTATTTTGTAGTTATTTGAATTTTTACCCCTGTTACTTTACTTATAATAATGTAGTTTTTTTGTAATCAAAGCAGTGTTCCCAACCATTGTAATCCGAAACTAGAGATACATTGGCATAATGTAAAACAGTTTGAAATAATGTATGTTTCCAAAAAAATTTAGTTGAATCATAACACAAAAAAGCTGATTGAAAAACACTAAAACTCTTTAGAAAAGTTTAAAATAATAAAAACTTTTCAATATATTTTCACCATTAATTATTACCGGAAATTTTTTGAGTGACATCTATGAAACATCTTAAATTACGTTGCACAAAATGCACGAACGCAAAATTTTCAGGCAGAATCAATGCACAGTAAGAGAATCGCAGGACTTACAGATAGAATATACAAAATTATTTAGTTTTTATTTCTAAAATCAGTATCATAAAATAAATTCCGAAAAATTTCTAGTGTAATCACTCCTTGTAACATATAGATATATAAAAATTTCTTGCAAATTGTCGGGTTGTCCAAATTTGAGTTTTTCTATTTTGCGCACCTCTTTGCGATTATCATTTTATAATAATATGTACCCACATTTTTATTTCTACATACAAGGTGTACCTATTTTTTTGTCACCCAGTAAATAAAAATAAACCAAAACCAAAAGAAACAAAACAAATACTAAATGTAATTTTAACAAATTTTGGCAATTTTTATTGAGAAAATGCTTGTGAAATAGGTAC
>NW_025401050.1:4283440-4380556 GCF_015345945.1 Tribolium madens | reverse complement strand
CAAAAATTTTTAGTAAAAGTAGAACATATTGCACATGTCTGTATCAAGAAAACTAATATCTTACAAATATAAAAAATCACAGAATATTAATTATGTATATTATATATATATGTATATATATATTTATATTCTGTGCCAAAATATACTATGATTTACAAAAATTCTGAAATTGTCAGCTTATACTATATCAAAAGCCATTGAATTTGTATTTTTAATTTTAGAAATCGGGCCATAAATAAAATTTTACAGCGCTTGCCGTTTTTTAAAAATCACCCCGTAGAATAAATGAATTATGTCTTATAAGGCATTAGCCGCTGCTAAGGTTTCTACAATTTATTTGCCATAATTTACTTGTTTCCCAGGGTTTTAATACAACTCACTACGACGAAATGTTATACAGAACTCGCGCCACAGAGAAAAATGCCATGTAAGGTAAGATACCAGGAACATGGAAAAAATGTTAAAAAAATTCTATCCATTAGAATTTCGACGTTATAAGAGTTTAAATTTTGCACTTTGATTCTCTTTATTTCTGTTGGAAAAATAATTTTCCAAATTTTTCTGCTATAGGCTATTAGAAGAGGAAACAAGGAAGTTGTATCCTAAATTGTAACTCTGTTTAATGTTATTTATGGCTTTTATAGGCAAAATTTTTGTACCTTTACGAAATAATTATAAAAAAACATATACAAGATCATCAGTATCATTAAATAGATATAAAAAAATGTCAAATGTCAAAACATAAATGTCAAATTTTGTTGACGGATAGAATTTTTTAAACATTTTTTTCATGTTCCTGGTATCTTATCTTACTTGAAATTTTTCTCTGGGGCGCGAGTTCTGGCGCATCCTGTATGATTTATTAGTGACATTATTCTTTGCAATAAAATGATTAAAATCTTTTATTCGGATTTGTTTCAGATTTCTTGCAATTTGGTGGCCTCTCAAATGCCAAATAACGAAAAAACGTGCCCGCCTCATGATCGTCATCATCTGGTTCATCGCATTGACAACGACCATTCCTTGGGCAATCTTCTTCGACTTGGTGGCCGTCTTCAACGACGCCCCCGACGTCCAACTGTGCATCGAAGTCTGGCCTGCAAACATGGACGGCGCCCTCTATTTCCTCATCGCCAATATGGTTTTCTGCTACATCCTCCCCATGATCCTCATAACCATGTGCTACGTCCTGATCTGGATCAAAGTCTGGCGTCGCAACATCCCCACTGACACCAAAGACGCCCAAATGGAACGCATGCAACAGAAATCCAAAGTGAAGGTCGTCAAAATGCTCGTCGCCGTTGTAATTCTCTTCATTTTGTCTTGGTTGCCCTTGTATGTGATTTTCGCCCGGATTAAATTCGGGGGGCAAATAGAGACCTGGGAGGAGGAGATCCTCCCCATTGCCACTCCCATAGCCCAGTGGCTGGGCGCGTCCAACTCCTGCATCAACCCCATTTTGTATGCATTCTTCAACAAGAAGTACAGAAAAGGGTTTGTGGCGATTATCAAGAGTAGGAGGTGCTGCGGGAGGTTGAGGTACTACGAGACGGTCGCCATGATGTCGTCTTCGACGAGTATGAGGAAATCCTCCCATTTCTACAACAACAACTCCTCGACTAGGAAACTGCCGCTTCAAGACAACGCAGTTTCCTACATTTACAACAATACAGGTGTTTAAGTCCTGGAAATGGACACCACCTGGTGGTCTGGTTCAAGTTTCAAACGACGAAAGTCTTTGTCTCAAAAATTGAGAATTTTTATGGACTGAGTCTTGTAATTGTGTCCTGACGAATTCGGTGTTAATCTTAAGAAATAGAAGGATCACGACAGAAAATCGTATTTTATCAATATTTTGTAACTTGTGGAACAAATATGGCAGAAATTATTCAACTTATTGACAGCTTATGGTAACTATGAGCTTTAATTGATAGATTTTTGGAGGCACCTGATTAGGAAAACACTTGGTTTATCTAATTGTAAGCATCACCTACAGCGTGTCTTATTTCGTTATTCGATTTCAGTACGCTTAACTAGAGACACATGAATCTATTTTTCCAAAATTCCTAGGCGAGGTTTCTGTTGGTTTGGTGTTTAGATTAGTTTAGACCTAATTGTTTGACAAATAATCGTGTAAATAGGGTGTCACTGCTGCCGAACTATAACGAAAAGCTAAACACACAGCATTTGTGCTAGAATTGACCCAAGAAACGCTTATTAACATTGTATAGATCTAAACTGCCCCGTTAGAACAATATCAGTTTACACCTAAGTACAATAGTCATAAATTATATTTTAATGTTAAATGTAAGAATCATGTTAACGTTTCCAGAAGTTTGTCGATGTTCACAATTTGATTTTAACAGATTTTAAAAATATAATATCTTATTAGAGACTTAATGTTGCAACGGAGCTAACGAAGAGACAATCAATAGAGACTCACGGACAATAACTTTGCCAAAGTGAGTGATTTTGGAAAATTTTTGATTAGGTCGCAAGACAATAACCGTCACTCAAAAATCCGTTTTTGTGCTTTGTTTCATCGTTAGCTCCAGAACCGTACTCTAGTAAAGTCAAGGGAGCATTGTGATATCAGTGATAATATAAATATCGTTTATATTGACAGAGCCGGAACGAATATTTTGATATTGTCCTGTAAAGTGTCTAGTAGGTGACCTGACTTGCTGTATTCGTGTTAGATTAATTAAGTAACTGTCACAATATTGCATGGTCGTGTTTAGTTTAGGTTCTTTTGTTCGGAATTTTTGGTGTTTTTAGCTTGCAACGATGGCAGAAAGAAAAGTACATTGCTTAGAGTCAACATGTTTTTGGAGGTATAGGTTTCTATAAAATGTAAGGATATAATTTTAAATAAAAGCTCTAGAACCAAGGATGTATTTGTGTGAAGGACTCGGGGATTTTATGGTTATCATGCGTCATCGGAAAACGCACAAAAAGAGCAAAAAGGGTGCCAATCCATTACAGATCTCCGATCCATCCAGCAAATGGGTTATTGATACTTGAGTATCGCAAGCGTGTCAATGTCATGCTACATTTGCATAATATTCCGAAATGATGTGAAAGTTGATACTTAATTGATTTTAGCGATTTACAAGAAAAACAATGTTGGAGAATTTTATATCGATGTGACATTGTAGTTGTTTACATGAAGAGTCGGAATTACATAATCGTTAAGCAGATTTATATGCAAATTCATTTTATCGAATCAAAAATTATGTTATTGCTAACTAGTGGTTTTATTACACATTATTAACATAAACACCTATCAAAAAAAAAAAAAACAATTTCAGAACAAAGAATAAAATGAACAAAATAGAAACCTTTAATAAAATCTGCTTTCCTATCTTAAAATATACTGAATGGTTTAAAATAACGGGCAAAATTTTACAGGGTGTCAGATCATGCCATACAGTACAAAAGAGTCTTAATAAACTTTTTCATAATTCACACGGTTATTGAGAAAAACATAAATTTCTCTGTGCGTGCATATCATAGAGCATCTTTTAGCAAACGCAACAAAATCCAAGTTATCTGTGAGAATGTATTTTGGGTTGCATCTGAAAATCGGTTAGGGTCTTTACTATAAATGACTCACCCTGTATTGAAAAAAAGTTAGTTAAAATGTACCTAAAATAAGTAAAGTAAAAAATCAGAAACAGTGTGATAGCGAGTTTACAGTTGTATTTTTTCTAGGAAACGGTGCGAGTTACGAAAAAAATATATTAATACTTTTTTGACATGACAGTCAACATGATCTAACCTTTGAAGAGCTGTTATCTCGTCCAAGATTTTTAAATCACCGTGTATATCAAGATCATATAAGCTTTTTCGTTGTTTAAATTTAAGAAACGAAAGTGAAATTGACAATACTGTCAAATTTGATAATGACATATCAACAACTAATTTGATTTAATTTTAATAAACTCAATTTATAAAATATTACAAAAGCCAAATTGTCTGTGAGAATGTATGTATAGTACATTTCAAAATTATTGTCATCTCGGTCGTAGGCGTTGAGACTGTAAACCAGACTTTAATTTTACTTCCAAAAAATTTACTAATGTGAAGATTCTTTAGATCGCGATACATCAAAAAAATGACATTTCTGTTGAATTCTGTCTGAAAAAATAACATAAGTACAAAAGGGGAAAGTTGAGAATTGAAACGGTGAAATTTGGGGAAAAATCGAAAGGAAGAACAATATGTAAGGTACTGCAAGGAAGTAGAAGTGCATATAAAGAGAAGAATGTCCTGAGATATGTGTAAAACGAGGATGTGAAATAGAAGAGAATAATGGCAAAATTGCACACAGAACAGTACAGGATGTGGAAATTGAGAGAGTGTAAGTTTTGAATGGAACCCGAAGAGAGGTGGAAAATGTGTGGAAAGGAGAGTGCGACAGTTGGGCATTTATTTACTAAATGAATGTGATATCCCTAATGAAGAGAAGCAAGATAAGCAAAAAACTAGCAGTGGAATATAAAAAGTTACATTTTTTTAAATAAGCTTTCAAACATTATTTCTTTTTATTGGAATTATTGAAATCTTTGAAAAATTCATTGTAACAACTGCAAATTGCTTCTCGTTCTCTTTGAGTGAGATGAGATAAAGACTGTCCTGACATTGTTGATCTCAAAACTTCGCTTAGTAAAAAAAATATCTACAAAAATTTATCAGGTTTTCTAAAAGGAATAAACGTGGAACAGAAGGTACTATAGGAGAGAAAAAGCACAAAATCTGTTAAAACGGACAATTATCACAAATTTTGAAATTGACGTATTTTCAACCTCAGTGGGTGCAATCGTACAAAAATGAACAATCTAGAACTCTCAAAGTACAAATGCTGCCACCTTAAATCTGAATTTCCATGACCTACCGAGATGTCAGTTATTTTGAAATGCAGTATATACACCTTGTATAAGTAATAAAAAGTGTAAAAATAAATGTGTGGAAATATATAAAATACACATTTTTATTAATGTCCAAATAATTGTTAAAAATAGAAAAAAAAAGATATGATAATAAGTCAGCAAGAGCATTTTCATCTAATAGATTAAAGATTAAATTTAAAACTAACCTATAATACCTATAATAATAATAATATAAAATCTAGTCAAACCTAATAAAAAATATATAAAAATATGCCATAAAAAAACTCGTTAAGAACCTCCATAAAAATAAAATAAAATAAGTATTAGTAATACTTTTCAGAACACCGTTAAAAATTCAAAAATATTTATAATTTTATTGCTTGTTATTATTTTGTAATGTATTAATATTTACGCAGTTTTTGGAACAAAAAAATTACGATAATCTGTTCCCAGCATAAACTACATTTTGATCATTAGTACAATTATTGAAGTATTTTACAGAATTTCAGAAAATTATTCAGATGCAATATTTTAACTTTAAAATTTTTAATTGCAATTTTCGTAAAATTAATAATAAAAACAATTAACAATATAACAGACAAACAGAAACAAAAAATATATAACGAACAAAAAATTTGTAACATATTTTAACACCTACATAAAAAAGAGCAAAATAGTTGGCAAAAAAACAGTAAAAGAATGTGTTTCGTGTAATTTTATGTTATGTAGTAGATATTTATTACACTAAAGGGTAATTCTAACATAGACACGCAAGAATAAAAAAATCGTATAAGTTATTGGGTATTCTACTAGTGCTTTAAAAACGTTCAAATCTGTACAATTAATTTTGTTGGTTGTGGAGTTTATTAATTGTGAATTCAATGTATAACTGGTTGCATAGAACAAAATCGTACACTGCCCCCTGCCGGCCGCAACCTTAGTTATGAAAAACTGAGAAACCTGTCAAACTTAACCTTCAAAAATCCGAATTTTTTCACAAATCTCAGATTTGATCTCTCGCTAGGAGCATGTCTCTAAGATAGCGTCACATGTGTGATTACGTATAACGAATGTTCAAGAGATAATAACCTAACAATCAACACTGACGTTTATTCGGCACTCACATTCTCCTCCACGACCTTAAATCACCTTGACTGTCAAATCAGGTAAGTCAAACAATCTTAAATTTTCATTCTTATATTAAAAATTCAACCCTTAAAGAAATGGCACCGATCAAAGCCACCAGTCTCCTAAATTTGGCCGGAAAAGCACTCAACCGAAGACAATTCTCAGTGTCAAAAATCGTCGCTGCCAAACAAATGACAGTCAGAGACGCCCTAAATTCAGCCCTAGACGAGGAAATGACTCGGGATGACAGGGTGTTTGTCATTGGCGAAGAAGTGGCTCAATACGACGGCGCGTATAAGGTCACAAGGGGGCTGTGGAAGAAATACGGGGATAAAAGAGTCATCGATACGCCAATCACAGAAATGGGGTTCACAGGTTGTTGTTAATCAAATGTAATTCATCAATTTAGGTAATGTTGTGTTCAGGAATCGCCGTTGGGGCTGCCATGGCCGGTCTGCGCCCCGTCTGCGAGTACATGACTTTCAATTTCGCCATGCAAGCCATCGACCAGATCATAAACTCGGCAGGAAAGACCTTTTACATGTCCGCAGGCCGCGTCAACGTTCCTATAGTTTTTCGGGGCCCCAATGGGGCTGCCTCCGGCGTAGCCGCCCAACATTCCCAATGCTACGGCGCCTGGTATGCCCACTGTCCCGGCCTGAAAGTCATCTCCCCGTATAATTCCGAAGACTGCAAGGGGCTCCTCAAAGCCGCGATTCGAGACCCTGACCCCGTTGTTTTCCTCGAAAACGAAATTTTATACGGGGTACAATACCCCATGTCAGATCAGGCCCTCTCGAACGATTTCGTCCTTCCTATAGGCAAAGCGAAAATTGAACGACCAGGTAAGTCTAGTCACCTGTGTGTAAAACGTCAACTTGATTTTGAGTATTATAGGGAAACATATAACGATAGTGGCGCACTCTAGGGCGGTTGAAACGTCACTTCAAGCCGCAAATGAACTTTCATCGAAAGGAATAGAAGCAGAAGTGATTAATTTACGATCGTTGCGCCCTCTTGACATCAATACGATAACTGCCTCAGTTGCTAAAACGAATCATTTAATTACGGTGGAACAAGGGTGGCCTTCGGCTGGGATTGGGGCAGAGATTTTAGCAAGAATTATGGAAAGTGAGGCCTTTTTCCATTTAGATCAACCAGCGATCAGACTGACAGGCGTTGACACGCCCATGCCATATACGAAAAGTTTAGAAATGGCCGCGATTCCGGTTCCCAAAGACGTAGTAGAAATGACGAAAAAACTGTTGAAGGTTAAGTAAATGTTGAGATTATGTTCCTTTGTTTTAAATTGAATCGTCTGTATTTGCCGACCTACAGTTATTTATTTATTTATTTTTGTCTGCCTTCTAAATCAATCAAAGGATAAGTTTACAATTTTTACTTGTACAAACCGTTATTGTAAATAATAGTCTAGTCTTAATTGGATCAAGTGTATATTGCATTTTTTAAACTGGTTTTGTCATTTTTTTCTTCATGTGACCAGCTTTACGGTTACGTCGGTTGTAAATTTTTGTAGACAATAAAACAATAAGACAATAATTAACAGATATTAATTTAATAAATAAAATAGACATGTAAAAATAAGTAAAAGTTACAAAACAAAAATTTCGGCTATTAAGGCGGACTCTGAGAAGGTGCCCCGAATGCTAGCAGCATTTCCACGTTGAATTGCAAGGGAAATCTTCTCAAACAGGTATTGTTTAGCTTTTTTTTTTCGCCAGAAACAGATATCAGCTTTTTGCCAATTATATTGAGGAAATCAAAAGTTTTCTTAGACCAAGGGCCTAAAGTTTCAAAAGCTAAACAATAATTGGTTTTAACCATTTAACTTTACTTTCGATTTTCCAAGAACTTTACGGAAAAACTCGTCATGTGAATCATACGCGCTATAAATTTACGCAAGATAGCATCGCTTGAACCGAGCATTTTTTCAAATTAGGAAAAACAACTGCATAATCCAAAATGACTAAGCTTGTTGGCAATACTGAATTTAATTTTTAAATGGTAGTTGTGGTTCCGGTAACCAGACAGCCTGACATTGACAGCTGCGCATGACAGTCCAATCCAAAACTTCAAATTTCGAAATTTCAAATCAGTTTTTAAAAAAGGAGTTTGCGCTGAAATATGATATATTCATCGGGATGGTATATTTTAGAACAGCGATTTATAATCCAAATACTGGTTGGCAATATTTGCATAACGACACCACAGATTACCTGTTTAAAACAGATAATCTGTGACGACACGTTAATTATCTGTCAATTAGCCATTTCTGGTTGCAGTGTTGCAAACCGCTGAAAAATAAAATAAAATCTTTTTAATTCTGTTGCCAACAGACATTCATTACAGTATATTAAAAAATAAATGTTATATATCTACAATTCACTAGTATCACAATGAGAGGTTGTAACACGTAATTTTATACTATTTCTTCTATTGAGCCCTAGAACTGAAACCGTGGTCTCTGCACTACAGATTTGTCAACAAGAAATAACCACCTAGGATTTGAACTTTTAGGAAAATTACGTTTTTTATGTTGATGGTAACTAGAATTTTCAGAAGAAATTTTGAATGCCTAGGTTTGGTTACCCTTTGTTGTTGACGGTTGATGTTTTCTGTCAACCTGCTGTCAATTAACAATTTAATTTTACATACAAGCTGACAGGTGACTTAACCTAAGTTTTGACACTAGTTACGATATCTTTTGTTTGTCACCAGAAACCAACCTAACCAAATTTATGGCAACCTGTTCACGAATATCCCAAAATTCTAGGGAGTAATTTCTTGTTGATTCGACAATAACACCTTTTATGATCCTTTTCAAAGTCCGCGCTCAAGTTTTTTCCCTCACTACAAATTTGGATGCAGTGGTGTAGTCAATGTTTTTTTATATTGAGTTTACAAAATACTCCACCAACTAACATTAACACTAATACTTGAAACTATATAGACAGATTATTAAAAAAAAAAAAAAACTGTGTAAAACAAATTTAATAAAGACAAAAATCAAAAGTCAGCGTGAAAAACACTGAAACACAAATGAGACGCTTATGGTATCAGCTGATTTGAAAAACAATTTTTGACTTGCGCACTGATTACTCATTAAGCGGGAAATTCAGAACAGTTCGTAAAAAATTTTTGTAGCACGACTAAGAATTTAACATTGCGGGTATAGGGCACCTTCCCTCCAGTTATTTTTCCCTCCACAGATGAACCACACCAATTTGTCACTTAAAAACAACAGTGATAGCAAAAGTATTGTATAAAAAGTTGCCACAAACAAATCTTCATAGTAAACACAAAATAGAAAAATAGTATAATAACAAAAAAACAAGTGTCACAAACATAGTTTAGTTATCAGTAATAAAGTAACAACACGAACAACACACTTAAAAGTCCAATGGCCTCTTATTCAAATACTCGTTGGCCTTCCTCTTGCCCATTTGGTACACTTCCATGAAGATTAGCAAACAAATTTCAGGTAGCAACACTTTGAAGAAATAATTGGACTTTGTATCATCTGGATCAAACTCAGATCTCATTAGATCGAGCAAGACTTCTTTTTGCTCCTGAGTGAAAACTACCAAACTATTACTGCAATATAAATTTTTGGCTAAAGAGACTGTACTGCTGCAAGGCTGGTGAAACGCCCTATGTCTATCTGAATACTTCCTCCCTTGCATAATATCCTCCAAAGTGTCTTTGTGTCGTCGAAACGCTTTCTCTAATTCCTTGAAAGACAGGTGTTTACAGTCCAGAAGCTCCCCCACGTACCTTTCTTCGTTTAAACAGTCGGTGGCTAAATCCTGGACAAGAATGTTATCATCAAACACATCAACCAATTGTTGGACACTGTTTTTGTACTCATCAAGTTTTTTCTGCTCTGCCACTATTGTCTCAAACGAGGGTAGCAAAATACCGTACTTTTCAAACGAAGAAGTCCTTTTAAGACTCTTACTCGAAGCCTTAGAGCTCTTGTTTACCGTAATATCAAGTTGTTTTAACCTCACTACTTGCTGATTATTCCTCGCCTGTGTAGTGCCCCTATTTTCCTTGTTTAGCCATGAGGTAATTTTTGAGTTTTTGTCGTCACGAGTTGGTTTTCGCTTACGTGATGGGGTTTTCTTGCTAATGGTTGATTTAGTCGGAGAGGCACTCTCTTGTAATTGTTTCAGTTTTTGCATTAAGTTATTCATGGCTTTATCACCCATGGAACTACCACTCAATGTTAATTTTGACGACTTTTGGGGCTCCATACTGAAAACCCGCCACTTGCAAATGAAGAATTATTTACTTATCACCAGTTTTGCCAACCTGAAAGATTTATGTTTTTTTAATAACAATTTTTTGGTTTAGAAGTGTTACATATATCAGTTAAATGCCTAATCATATAAAAATACACATTTTATACAGAAACCTGTATTTTCTAATCTTCAAAAGAGGTTTTTTTTTCTTAAAATGAAATATCCTGGTTCTTTAAAGGGATTTCAAAATCTGATGTGTTGGCGACGCTGCTAATCACATGTCAAATTGACAATTCTAAAGTGGGGTTAGGTTTTTGTTTATTTTTTGAAAACTTACTCACTTTTCTCAAAAAATGAAGAGCTTGAGTCTAAAGGTGATAATTACGTTTTCCAAGAGTTATTCTATCAGAAATTTCTAGAGGAAACTCCGATCCTTGTATATTGTCACTGCGAGTGGAATAGGGGCCTATGTGGCTATAAGTCTGTATAAAAACAATGAAAAATTTTACAGAAACGTTGTAATGCCTTTAGTTCACTTGCTAGAGCCTGAGCAAGCCCACAGACTTGGAATTTTGGTCAGTAAATACCGCCTAGTTCCAAAAACCAGTTACATTGATCCTGATTCTTTGGTAAACCACTTTTTAATTTGAAATGTTACTACACAAACAATTACAGAAAATTACTCTTTTTGGTAAGGAATTTAAAAACCCAATTGGTATAGCGGCTGGTTTTGACAAACATGCTGAAGCAGTAATGGGTTTAAGAGACATTGGTTTTGGTTTTATTGAAGTTGGTTCTGTGACACCAGAACCTCAATCAGGCAATGATAAACCTCGACTTTTTCGCCTGTCTGAAGACTTTGCTGTTATAAACAGATACGGGTTTAACAGTGACGGCCATCAGACTGTTTTACAAAGACTTGTTAATTTAAGACAGGCAAAAAAATGTGATAGTATAATTGGGGTTAATTTAGGCAAAAACAAGACTTCAACTGACGCTATCAACGATTATGTTATTGGTATTAAAAAATTAGGACCAGTTGCTGACTATCTTGTTATTAATGTCAGTAGTCCTAATACTCCCGGTTTGAGAACAATGCAAGACAAAAACGTTTTAAAAAGCCTCTTAAAAAGTGCCAAAGACACGCGCGATAGTCTTCCTGATGGTTCCAGACCCCCACTGTTACTAAAACTAGCCCCAGACTTGTCATACAGTGAGCTCAAAGACATTGCAAATGTGGTGAGACAAAAAGAAACTAAAATTGATGGTCTTATAATTTGCAATACCACAATCGAAAGACCACAATTTCTGCATAATGACAATAGAACTGAAACAGGGGGGTTGAGTGGGAAGCCTTTGAAAGACTCCTCAACAAAATTAATAGCAGAAATGTATAAACTGACACGTGGGGAAATACCAATTATAGGTCCGACTTTTGTTTTGTTAAAATTACATAACATTGATTTTTTTGCAGGCGTTGGAGGTGTTTTTACGGGTCGAGACGCCTACGAAAAAATTACAGCTGGTGCTAGCGTTGTGCAACTGTACACAAGTTTGGTGTATGAAGGCCCCCCAGTTGTGGCCAAAATTAAACGGGAATTGGCGCAATTATTGGCCGATGATGGGTATATGAGTATTTCGGAGGCTGTGGGGAGCAATGTTAAATAATTGCATTTAGTGAATTCAAAAAACTGGGGATTTTTTGTTTGTCCCTAGAAAAAAATATTCTTTTTTTAACACAATCACAAACAATGAAGAATTGTAACGAAAGGTAAATGTTTTCGAATATATTTTTTGTGTTACTTCGTTGCATTACCTTTTTTATTACCCCAATTTAAAAATTGTATAGGGTTTTTTCGTTAGTAACCATGTCAAAAAATGTGTACATAACCTCTAACATTTAAATTTATTGATATGTTGTTTTCAGCCGAAATAAGTGACTTTCGGACAATACACAATGTCCTGCGTGCCATATCCTTTAAGGACGTTAGTTTCCGGTGCAATTTTGTATCAAGTCATTGATTTTAATTTCTAGTATGCCATTTTGCGCCCCACCGAAGAGGGGCTAAAATTCACTCTGGAAGAGATGAAAAGTGTGGAAATTTCGGCATACGTGCCGCGTAATATGTTTAGCTACTACAGAATTGCTGACAATACGGACGTCTCATTTAAAATCAGCATGAAAGTGTTCACTGAATGTTTAAATATTTTTGGAGATGAGGGGAATCCCAGCATAAAATTGTCGTATAAGAACGAAGGCGCACCATTGTGTCTGATGTAATTATTTTTGAGATTAGGGTGTATCACGCAATGTGTGTTTTTAGTATCAAACACAGTGAAGAAAATATAACTGTTGATTGTGAAATCAAAACATTAAACGCAGACGACTCCCACGATTTCAGCCTCGCCGAAGAATGCAACTTGAACAAAGTAGTTTTTAGTGCAAATATGTTAGCCGAAGTTTTACAAAGGTTGGATAATGCAGCTGATGAAATCACAATTTCAATAAGTCCAGATCCGCCCCATTTTACATTAAGTACAACCGGGATTGCCGTGAGTTGCTAATTTCCGGGGAAAATCCGGTAATTTGGGCTTCTAGGGCGAATCCAAAGTCAACATTCCCCGCCAGTCAGATTCTATTACGATTTTCCAATGCCAACAAAAATCCTCTTGGAAGTACGCTTTCCACAACATTCGCCAAATTTTAAAAGTCATGAATTACGCAAACAAAGTGGCGATTTTCTCCGGCGAAACTGGTCTTTTAGGATTGCAGCTTGTGATAAATTCAGATGAAAGACAAATGTATATTGAGTATTACGTCACGTCGCTGTTTGGCGATGGGTGAGAAATGAAACTGGTGTTGCAGTAAACAATTTATTATACCTCGTTTTAAAGTCTCGTTAGACAAAATTTTAAATAATAACCAGTGACTTGTAAATGCAATTTAATTAAATAAATGTTTATAACGGCACATATGGTACAAAATAACAATGTAAAAAAATTACTTGTTATTACTACTAAGAAGGGCCCTTCAGACAACTTTGTTTCTTTAAGCATTTTGTCTTGTTTATAAGGTATATTTTAAAATCAACATTTTTCAAAGATTTTACCGTTTTGAAAGTTAAAGTTTGCTTTTTGCTCTGTTTCTCTATTGGGCCACTTCGGCACACAATACGATTTCAGCCAAACAAATTCGTGAGCGAAGCGAATTCCCCTTTTAAAAACACTTAAAATTCGCTTTTTTTTTGTTGGGCCACTTCAGCACAAAAATGAATCTCCGACCACTGAATTTGCCACACGTAACAAAAACCCGTATAAAAAGTCGTCCACAAAGTGGACTAATTAATCTGAAAATATCACAAACGGCATTACAAATTTTACAGTTGTATGATTGCCTTCGTCTTTTATTTCTGCGTTTATATTATATAAATCTTTCAGTTTTACATATTAAACATAATTTTATACTAGCTGAACCTCTCTCTCTCTCTCTTTGTATTATGTTAAGTATTTTATAATTTACATCGTTATCTATCTCACCTATTATAATTTTTTATGATCCATTTATATATATATATAAAGACTTTTACCAATACAGACGTCGAATCAGTTTTATTATTTGATCGATCAGACCACATTTAAATCCAAAAACTGTCAAGTCAAATTTATCAGATTTAACTAATGTATTCGAAATATCGGGTGTTTCACATCACTTTACGAGGCTTGCGCCTAATGTACGCACCTAAATATACAAAAGTCCAGAACACTGGATACAAAAAATACACATGTAATTATTTAATTTTTGGAAACCCATGACAGTAGTTGTCAAACTAACCACTGTTTCATTAATAGTCATAAACTGCAGTTTTTCAGAAACAATTATAATTTGTTCTATCAAGAGACGGCATGAATATGATTGTAGTTTATCTATCTTAATCATTAACTAACTAAAAACGTAATTTTTGAAAGGGTGAACAAACTAGAGAAGATTATCCAATTTTTCAAAATTTGTAATCGAGTTCGTATCGGAATATGTATTATTGATTGCATCTTACAGACGCAGGCCTCGTAAAATTATGTGAAACACCCTGTATAAATTCCTATATCTGAATGCTCTGCTTATATTTGGAGGTATTCCAGCAAATAATTCAGAAATAAGGCCATTTTTCTTTGATCCAACGTAAAATCAATTGAATGTCAGCCGTTTTGTTACGAAGGCGCTTGCGCTACTGAAGCCGCAATTACTTTTAAATTTAAAATTGAAAGTACGACGTAAAGGGCACAGAAAATGTTGAAGATGGAATTGGAGTTATTAGAATTATTTCTGTGACGTTGCGGATAGCAGGAGGCCTTTTAGAACTGAACTGTTACGAAAGGTTTTTTTTGTGAATCTTGCCGTTTTTGAGGAAATTAATACGATAACGAGTCAGTCTTAGCCTAGCTCTCGTTCTAGTTAATTGACTTATAAAAACTGAATAAATTATTGTGAAATTGTGTTTTACCTCAAGAGTCGTCGTTTACAAAAATGAGTTTCTAAAAGCAAGGATCTGGACCCTAACATAACAAGAAAAATAAATAGCTATGATTAGATTTTGTGAATATATGCAGACAAAAAACCAACCATGTTAAAATTCTTCATGAATTTGACAATTTTGGTCGTGTAAAAATTCCTAAAAAAGAACTGCATCCAATAAATTGCACGACTAATCCAACATTTTATTATATTCCTCCAATGTAATAATGATTCAACGTTCTCCGGAATCAGATTCTGAAGACGATTGGTGGTGTGAAAATTTTGAAAGATTCTGAAAATGAGTAAACTACCAATTAAATAAATTTTTCCCGGTTAGGAGTTTCATTTTTCCGTGTCCTTTCTTGTCTTTTGGTAAAAAATTAGCTTTCACTTGAAACTTTTCTGACATTTGAAAATTACTAACATAAGCTCAATTCTAATCTAGGGAGATTTTAATATACAGTTGTTCTGAAAAGAAGGTTTTAGGGTAGTGCAGTCTGGTCTTTGAGGGAATTTTGACCTTGACAATTGTTTAAAAAAAAATGGATTTTATTTACATGCAAAAATTATTTAAGTAAGTATACAGAATAATGGTACTTATTCTACAGCTGAATTACACTGAATCAAGCAATAATACAATGGCCAAACAATATAAATCGCCGTTCTGTTCTTTTTAGTAGGTTTTGTTACCAGTACTCTTCAGATTCCCAGACCGCATCTGCAAAATTCAAAAACCGTTTAGATAATAAATTATTAGGATTACTGGATTAAATTTGCTATTTATCGCAGAGGAGTAGTAGTAATCGAACCCATACTAGACAAAGGAGTATTAGAGACTGAATAATTTAATTTTTCTAATTCTTCATCGACTTGATTATTTCTCAACTCTTGGGTCGTATACAAGAATTTGTTCCACTCGTCGTGTCTCGGATGTGCGAAATTTTCCGCAACGTCGTACACCCAAATCTTCCCTTGGTTATCCCCGACGGTCACGTGGAGCCCCGACGGAGTCCACGAGATCCTATTCAGGGCCGGATTTCCCTCCACTGTGACACTAGCAGCCGGCACTTCTGTATCCTGGTTCAAATTCCACAAATCTAACCTCCCACTCCCATCCACGGCTGCAAAAAGAGCCGGATGGGCCGGGGACCACTTCACGTCCAAGACATAATCCCCGTTGTCCTCAAACGAGTAGATCGGTTTCGAGTCCTGGACAAAAATTGGGATAAATTGCCACCTCCTGTGATTATTTTTACCTTCAGACTCCACAACTTGATGGTCCAGTCGATGGACGACGTCAGGAACATGTGGGAGAAGTCGATCCCGCCTTGGACTGAGTTCACGCTGATGCCGGTGATGGGGCCCTGATGGCCGTCGTAAGTGTCGGTGATTCCGGCCTTTGCCCCATGACGACACGCCGAGTATGCGGCCCCCTCTTCGCTGCCTACCACAAAATTATTAACGTCGGAATGTGGGAAATCTAAACAGGTCACAGCCACGGGTTTCGATTGCATTCGGTGCAAGTCGAGGGTCTCTTGGGGCTGCCCGAGCATGTCCAACGACCACGAACAGAGGCGACCGTCGGTTGAGATACTTATCAGGTTGTGGGCGTTCTGAGTGCCCACCACGCTCAAGCAATACACAGGGTGCTAAAGTTGAAAAAAAAAACAATAAAAAATAACAATAACACAGGGCGACAAAAAAAGTCATGTCGCGACAACTTGACAAATTTTATATCATTTTGTTCGTCTCAGTAAGACAAATCAAATGCACTAAAAAAAAATTCAAACAGTCCACACACTTTGAACTAAATAATTTTTTTATAATTTAAATGAACTTAATATTTTTTTTCTTCGTCACCAACGTGTAGAGCATCTTTTTATTAGTAAGAATCCAAATTTTTAAAATAATATACCGAGTAGTTTTTAAGATATGATTTTTTGAAGTTAAGGTTTGCTATTCAGGTATTGCGCCATTTAAGAGAAATGCATGTCAATCTTACTTAAAATTGCATTTTTATAAAAGTATCTGTTTTAAGACTCTTCTTTTGCCTAAAAATGGTCAATTGCACATTCTTTGTTCTAATTAGAATAAACAAAAAACTGTTTCTTTACTTAAAACAAACAAAGAGTACCTGCGTACTAATTAAAGCAAATAAAGAGTTTTTTGTTCTAAAAATGATCACTGATCATTGAGCAAAAAGGATCTAGAAGTTTAAAGCAGTAGCTTTAAATATAAGAACAAATCTTTTTCAAATTAAATGACTTTCCATTCAGATTCCAACCTGTTCACTTTGTTCTAGATTTCTGAACTTTTTTTTTTAAATGTTGTCAGCAAATGCTTTCTCAACACTTTCTACTGATGTTGAATGTAATAAGTCAGTTGCTTGGTGTGCAACTGTTATCACAACAACTACTACCTATAAGCTAACTAAAGCTAATCGTACCAACAAAATAAATCAGGTGACTTATTGCATTTAACTCGAAAGTGATGAGAAAGCATTTGCCAGAACATTTTCAAAAAAAGTTCAGAAAGCTAGAACAAAGTGAACAAGTCGAAATCTGAATAGAAAGTGATCTCATTTGGAAAAGATTTGCCCTTATATTTAAGGCTCGTGCCTTAAACTTCTAGATCCTCTTTGCTCAATAATCAGTTGTCATTTTTACAACAAAAAAACTCTTTGCTTTATTTAGTACGCCATGTACTCTTTATTTGTTTAAGTAAACAAACAGTTTTTGTTTATTGTAATTAGAACAAAGAAGGTGCAATTGACCATTTTTAAGCAAAAGAAGGGTCTTAAAACAAACACTTTTATAAAAATGCAATTTTAAGTAAGATTAACATGCATTTCTCTTATATGGCGCAATACCTGAATAGCAAACCTTAACTTCAAAAAATCATATCTTAAAAACTACTCGGTATATTATTTTAAAAATTTGGATTCTTACTAATAAAAAGATGCTCTACACGATGGTGACGAAGAAAAAAAAATTACTCGTAGGGTTTTTCTTAGATTACTTCGAACTTCTTCGAACACTGTTCGAAGAAAAGTTTGCCAACATTCAATTTCAAATTGCATATCATTCTAAAGGACAAGTCCATCCCTTTAGAATGGTCTTTATTTGAAGGAAATCGGCCTAATAGTTATTGAGTAATGATTTTTTAAAGTTAAAGTATTTTAAATTCATTTAAATTAGAAAAAAATTATTTTGTTCAAAGTGTGTGGACTTTTAAAAATTTTTTTAGTGCATTTGATTTGTCTTACTGAGACGAACAAAATGATATAAAATTGGTCAAGTTGTCACGACATGACTTTTTTTGTCGCCCTGTGTAATGAATAAAACAAACCAACCGTATGTGCGGATGCCGATAAGGGCGTCCTCTGTATCGGCGTCCTCTTCTGCACCCTATTATCCCAAAGGACGATCTGTCCCGAGTAAGTACCACCCAAGATGAGATTCGGATGAAATCTCGCAAATTTTGCTGATAACACAGCACTCTGACAATGAAAAATATACTCAGGCGTTGCCTTTTTAAATTTGGTATTCCAAATCAAAACCACGCCATCTGGATCGTTTGGAGAGTCTTCGTTGTTGTTATAGGAAGCCAACAGTAACTCCGGAAACTGAGGCGACCAATCCAATGATGTCACGCATCGATTACGCGACCATCGTTCGTCAAAGAAGTAGCGATTGAGAGAGATGCGTTGGTGCGATTTCTCATCTCTTTAATAATAAGAATTAAATACAAGTGTGATGAGCTTTTGTTTGGTAATATAAGTGACTTACAGTCCTTCTTCTCCTGCTCCACCGCTGTAATCCGTGTAATAATCCACATTTTCACACAAGACCCTTTCCATCACTCTTCCCGCCCTGTCGATGAAGTGCTGAAAGTCCTCCGATAGGATAATCATCTGCTTTTCCTCTTCGCTCAACTCTCGGACTACCGATCCATAATAATCAAACAAAAATATTAAGACTATTTAATTTAGTAATGTTTTAAGATAATTTTCGTGAAAAAAATGTTTCCGGTTAAAAAACGTGCTTAAATTTTGTAAAAAAATTAAAAAAAGGTACTCGTAATTGTCGACGCAGTTTAGTGATATTAGAACACAAACTTGGATTTTTTTTTAGCTCAAAAACGTGTTTAAACGCTTAAAAAAAGCAAAATTAAAATCATTTCCGACCTATTTCTAAAATTTTTCAGTTTGTGTAAAATTTCCCGCAAAATCAATGCATTTCCAGCTCAAAAAGCTAACTAAATCGAGCAAAACTAAGAAAAATAACGTCAATTTGGATATCATTTGGTAATTCTTTGGTCTGTTTGAGTGTTTCGTTTTTAACTAAAAAACGTGCTAAAATAATGTTGTTTTTCGGGTTGTTTAAGCAAAATTAGATAAAAAAGTGCGTTTTGGGATGAAAAACGTGCTCAAATGCTTTAAAAAATAACATCATTTGGATATTTTTTGACACATTTTAAGGAAATCTCGCGAAAATACTCGGATTTTAAACCAAAAACGTGTTTAAACGCTTGAAAAGGTAAAATTAATATATTTTACTTCTAATTTTGAAAATTTTTCAACTTGTGTAGTAAAATTTGCGTTTGTGGTTCAAAAACACACTAAATCGAGGAAAACAGGCCAAAAATTATCAATTTTGTTCGAATTTGATGATTTTTGGCTTCTTTTGACGAAATAAGTTAGTTTATCGCTTAGGCAAAACCAACCAAAAAATCACATTTTCCCTTTAATTTGTTGGTCTGTTTGGGAGTAATTTCTCAAAAACATGCGTTTTAATTGCGTTCTAAACTAGTTGAAAAAGACAAAATTATTTATTATTATTATTTATTGGAGCTAATTTGGTAATTTTTCGGTTTGGTTGAACAAAATTCCGTAAAAAAATGCGTTTCTGTCTGAAAAACGTACTCAAATGTTATAAAAAAAACAAAAATAACATCATTTTCGATATAATATAGTGATTTTTTGATATGTTTTTAGAAAAAACTCGGTTTTTAGGCCAAAAACGTGCTTAAATGCTTTCGAAATGGAAAATTAATATCTTTTATTTTGTACTCAATGCTAAAGAGTGCTTTTATCAACAAAATTTTTAAATTTCTAATTACTAAAGTAGTCTATCATCGTCTAGTGAAATATAGTAATTTTTATCTACTGTTTATATTCAAGAAATTCTCCTAGGTGAGTACAAAATAAAAAGAAATATTATACACACAAAGATTGTTTATCTACTCGTGAAAAAAGTCCTCTTGTGGACTAATTTCTTTATCGTCTTATATAATAAATAACTATTTCGACCTAATTACATAATTTTTTTGTTTGTGAAATTTTGAAACAAGTGCAGAACAAAAAAAGCACCTTTGTTCTAGTTTGGTGATTGTTTTGACTAAAATTACTATGTAAATTGGTTATTCTTCAGTCTGTTAGAGTGTAATTTCTCCAAAAAAATGTGTTTAGTTGAAAAGCGTTCTAAAACGATTTAAAAAGGCACAAATAATGTCTTTTTCGGCATAATTTAGTGGGCTTAGGTTTTCGATATCTCGTAAAAAACTCAGCTTTTAAAAACGCTTCAAAAAGGTAAAAACATCATTTACAGCCCAAAATGTATTTTTTTTAAACGGTTATAGCGAAACCTTGTGAATAAAATAAGTTTTAGAAGGAAAGTGTCCTTAAACGTTCGATAAAGACAAAGATAAAGAAGTCTACCAAACTAATTTGGTAGTCTTGCGATCTGTTTTAGCAAAAATTTTCAAAAAAATGCGATTCTGACTAAAAAACGTGCTAAAATGCAAAAATATTTTGGTTTTTATTACAGATGATTATTAAAAAATATATATTTTGTTTGTAAGACACTATTTTGTTTGAGTTGGTACCTGTTTTTCTTCCAAAATAACAAAAAATAGCAAAACTCTTCATAATTTTGGTAATTTTACGTTTTAAAAAGAGAAGAAATTTTATGTTAAAATAATTTCAAACCTCACCTTCTTTGACCTCCTGTTTGGCCTGTTCCTGTTCCAGGGCCGTAACGGCCGGTTGTACCTCCTTGACTTGTGGCAACCCATGTGGTAGAATTCCCGGTGGTAGTTTGCTCCCGAATCCGCCCAAATGTGGAAGGCTACCTTCTTCGTCTTCACCTTGTCCATCGTCATACGTCAAAACTGTGGTGAATAAGGGAAACGCTCTATCGCCCTTTCATCCCACACGCATAAGCCCACATTCACGACAAACTAACTAAACGGCCGATTTGATACAAAATCAATATGTAAAACGATCGCTCAACAATCGCATTTAATTACATGTTGATTCTTTCAGGCGCAATGCTAGGACGGTGAGGAAGAAAAGTAGGAGGAACGAGAACAAAAACTCAAAGAATTTCATTCCACTCCGGTTAATACAGAAAAAATAAAACGAAAAAACACATGCCTGATTATTACGTTACATTCAATCATTTAGTGAGTGAGTATCTACTTCTACGAATCGATAAAGAAGCAACCAAAAAGCCCCCGATTTACTAAGCATTCTACATCCTAATCGTATGAAAACATGATGGATAAAAATAACGTTAGTGCACTATTATATTGATTAAAATCTTGATGGGAGTCGGAAAAGCCACCTACCTGTGAACTCGTCCTCCCATTCTAAACCCGGATTTAGATTGTATTCGTCTTAAGAGGAAAGAAACATGTATCAGTAGGAATAGAATTATTAGAATTACATTAAAGGTTGTCTATGACTTGGCTGCACTAACAACAAAACTTTAACTGCAACCGTTTGATAATTATTAACCGAAAAAAAAAATTCGGTTATATATCAACATTTAATTCCATTACATTCATATAATGGCAGTTAACATGCGGTTAGTTATTTGTGAGTACTGTTACTAGATTACGTTTTAATCAAGCTGGCGACGGACGAGTGAAACTTTATTAAGTCTGAGTTACTTTATCGATAATTAAAAAAATGATTAAAACGTCAACTACATCCGTTGCCAAGCAATGACACTAAACCAATCAAATTATACAAACTAAAGTTTATTGAATCCTTAAAATTTAACATCCTCTTTTATACAGGGCGTTTCAGAACTCGCGCTGTAGAGAAGGTAAGACACCAGAAACATGGAAAAAAATGTCAAAAAAAAATTCTCCTCAAAATTATAAGAGTTCAATTTTGCATTTTGACTCTTATTTATTTCTGTTGAAAAAATAATTTTCTAAGTTTTTTACTACAGGCTATTAGAAGAGGAAACAATGAAGTTGTATCCTAAATTTTAACGATGTTTATCACTATCACAATGAAGCGCCAAGAAACAATTTTTTTTTTCAATTTGAATGCAAGATTGGCTATGGATCAAAATTCCGAAAAAGTTTCACCCGCACCGTCCAAATATACAAGCTTTGATGTTAGTCCAGAAAATCCAACATGTGCCCTTTGAACAAAAAATCCGAGAAAAGTGAACAAAAAAGTGCCTTTTGTGTATTTCCGAAATGAACAAAAAGGAAAAGGATGGGTTTCGTATATAAATAATGAAAAACGCTATAAGCAAATATTGAAAATAAAATCATAAACTTACCGTAGTAATCGGTTGCATGAGCTGGGAAGGAAAGGAAGAAAAATTATTATATTTATTGAAATTGACTTTTAACTAAACAATGAAATTACAAAAATTCCTCGTATAATAATAATAAATAAATAACTGAAGGAAACCTACATGTAATTTACTATTTCGATAAAATCTTTAATTTGTATTTAAAATGCTAGTCTATTGTATTCTATGAGAAATTTCCACAACCATAGGAGAAAGAAGCGTGAAGACAGGGTAGGTGCACATGTTTTTCAATTTTCCTCCTGTACAATTTATTCAGTTTTTTTAGTCTGTGCATAACCAATAAATGTACAGTGCTGTTATTCGTGAGTACATTAAAAGTTTCAACATTTACGTGCACCATACCTTTTCGTGGCCTCCACCAGTCCTCCATGTAGCCTTTAAGTGGGGAAGAAGATGAAGAAGATCCTTGTTAGCAACGCATATAACAATATGTCACATGTCTAAATTAAAATAATCTTCATTGATGGAAACCACCGATACAATTTTACAAAGGTTTCCGATTCAAGAAGATACATAACCAAACATAAATCAATTTTGCCCGACCAGAATAAAATAAAAAGGAATGAAATTCTATTAAGAGGAAATTAAAGAGACGCCTGAACGAAAATGAAAATAAAAACAACGCACTAATTACTCACACTTTTTCCATGAAGAAAATCCAAAATAATCTGGAAGCAACAATGTTTTTATGTTCACTTTGATTCAGGCCAACATCGAGAAAAAAGTGTACAAAGCACCAAAAGCCGGATTAGTAAATAATTTCGAAATAAAAAAGGCGTGCAGCCAAATTAAGACAACTTGACTCGATCAAAAAAAAAAAAAAACAAGAAATGTAAGTTTCCTTCCTATAAATATTTTATTCTTAAAGGAAGAAAACATTTATTAAAGGCTGCTGTTAGATAAACTCATGCAAATCAATGCTGGTCCCATTTATTTTATTCTTTTTTTCTACTTCCATAAACTTCGTCGTAAAAAAAATATAAAATGTGGCACGTGCTGTACTCGTAATTACGATTAACACAAAATCAACTTACCGTCCCTTTCGTGTCCTGTTGCCGTTGTTTGTGTTTGTTTTGTGTAAAGTACGGTTTCTTTCGGTGGTATGTTGGTGGACTGTACCTGGACTACGCTCAAATTCGGTGCTCGCTTTTTTCCATGACTAAGGCTAAAAATAAAAAAATAAAAATTTTAGTAAAATGAATACTTTGAATTATTTAAAGAGATAAACAATTTTTACATAATCAATAATAGTTATTTATTCGACGAGTTTGAGTGTAAATCGGACGGATTATCCCACCGAGTGGGTTATTAAACCACGAGGTGGAATAAAGCGTCCGATTTACACTCAAACGAGTTGAATACAACATTTTATTCTTCGAATTAGACTCAATAAGGCTTAAACTTGCTTTAAATCTGTTAAAAATAATCATCCACGAGGTGGAATAAAGCGTCCGATTTTCACTCAAACGAGTTGAATACAACATTTTATTCTTCGAATTAGACTCAATAAGGCTTAAACTTGCTTTAAATCTGTTAAAAATAATCTGACGTTTCGTATTGAGAAATGCCAAACAGTTGTCAAAACTTCCTTACACGGGAGAAAAACCGTAAATTTTGACAGTGTCGCAGAATAATAGTATATTATGATACGAGTTTTATAAGACGCATTTTATCGCACGCACGTGTTTAGGACACGACGAGCGCAGCGAGGAGGGTCATAAAGCAGTAAGTGCGACAAAATGCCTTATAAACGAGATATCATACAGTATTTTTTCTACTTTGCACTTTTTAAACAAAAAAAGAAAAATTTTTGAATGTAGGGAATTTTGCGGCAGTTGGCGACATTGCGTGGTGGCTAGGTGGCTATGAAATAAATTAATTTGAAACGTCATTATTTTATTCGTAAAAATGAATTTCGAAGGTGTCGAAGACGTGTTGCAATGTACGGCGTTAGAAATACCGACCTTGACGGCAAAGTAAGTACCTTTTATTTTACTTTGTCCTATGATCTAAAGGTATGCGTAAGCACCACTAAAATCATGTTCATTCGGAATATTTTTTGCGATGATTAATTAAACCAAACATAGCAAAAATTTCGTATTTGAATAATTTCATTTGCGTTAGACCGATTGACACTGACAGTTCGATGGAAAAACGGTTAGGTCGCCAACATTATAAGACTAAATTTCCCTCTTTTTAGTATAATTTTTATAGCACTGTTTTTGTTCATTACGAAACCCAAAACAGTTTCGTAATGGACCTTAGTACGAACGCAAAGTAGAAAAAATAATATACGGTGTTATTTAAAATAAAAAGGAGTGTAGATTATATAAAGTCTGTTCTTTTTTTAAATGGAAATTACCAAGTCAAAATCAACAACATTAATGACAGGAGAAGGTAGAGCTTTCATCGTCAATGTTCCTTATCCTTTTCTAGTGAGGCGAGAAGATTATTCCCACATGGGCGAAACAGATTAGTTTAATCATTCACCAATTTATGGAATTGAAGGTCAAATTTCGATCTTCTGCCCATAAGATGCGATTCAAAAGTGAAATGTAAGTAATAAGCCTAAACTGAAACGTGGAATTTTCCTTAGAACACTGGCTACGGGTCTGGCAACCGAACAAATCAATGTCAGGAAAAATATCCCATCACTGTCAAGACCTCTGAAACGATGATTGGAAAGGACATCACCAGAAGCTTACGCTCCCAACACCTACCGCAACTCAAAAGATGTGTTATTTTTGAAAAAAAGACATAAAAACCAGAAAAATCTGCAAGAATTGTACAAAACCCGTTTACGATCAACAGTCCAGTTTCATGTGTGTTGATTGTAAAGAATAATAAGTTTTTCCAAATAATTTGCTTAAATATATTTTTCGTTTTGTTTTTGTTTGTTAAATTGTAGAGTTACCTTTATTATTTTTGAATAAAATCCAAAATAATCAATTTCAACATAAGTTAAATATTTTGCATAAGTGTTGTTAAAGGTCCAAAGAACATATTTTAGGTACTACAACAAAAAAACACCAAATTTCAAACAGAAAATAGGATCAAAATCACTCCACGCGACTTACTGTGTAAGCCGATTTAGGCACGCCTAACTAAAGGTTAGAGAGTAATTTATACAAAAAAAGTACAAAGAGACAAGTTCTTCTTCGATCTAAACTGACGAATCAAAATGTCTCTAGGAGATCAGAGTGATCAAACAAAATTTGTGGCTATGAAGACAAGCTGCTACCAATTTTTTCACCAAAATTTTAACTTGGTAATTTCCTTTTAAAGAAAAAACAGACTTCACCTCTAGTTGAATAAATCCCATCAATTCTGTATATCAAGTAATTTAGTCTCTGGATTTTTTCAATTTCAATTTTGTGAAGAGAAATGTTATGGGAAAAATAAAGTCTAGAGTTCCTATATTAGAAAAGTTGGGACACTGAATGTCAATTTTCCAATTTTTCTTTTATATACGTCTGCTGTATAATAACAATAAAATTGGATACAAATCAGTGGCGTTTCGATAAAACTTTACAAAAAATCAAATAAATTTGTCAAATAAAAATTGACCTCTGTCCTTTGTCATTATGACCAATTCTGCTGGGTCCTATTGTGTTAATACATAAAGAAACTGTGAGTTGTTTTCTGTGCCACGTTGCACCAATGCACCAGACAGTGTAAGACAAGTGGAACCTCTTTAAAACTAGCCAACTGGAGTGTGGGCCCCAAAAGTAAAATTTATCAAAAACAAAGGTGAAGCTTTCACATGATCAAGGACTATTATTCCGTTGTTTGGAGTGTTTTATTTTATCTATGTCAGGTCAGGTCAAGTCTAATATTTTCGTAAGTTTCAGGTTTTAAAACGTTTTCTGGAGACATTATCAAGTTTTTATTACTTATACTGTATACAGCAACCGTGTACACATAATTTTTTCCTGTCTGGTCGCATCTCAATGTCCATTTATCTCCTACTTCCCTGACTAAATCTGACGTAAAATTATGTCAATTTGAAAATGGGACAAAATTTATAACCTTAAAATAATTTTATTTTTGAAATAAACTTGATATTAGTTGCTACGAAAAATTTTAATGAAAAAGTGTAGAACGTATACCAGGTGAATAAAAAGTTTGGAACCAAACGTTTTTTGCTCAAACTATTTATTTTTTGAAAAAACTAATTGATGAGTGCTAAAGTACTATAAAAATGTGATGATTTAACAAGAATAAAATTTTTCGAAATTTCCTTTTATTTTTGAGTTCTACAAAAAAAAATATTTTTTTTAAATGGCAACCCACTATAAAATCATTTTTCTCATAAAAGCTATACTCTAAGGATTACAACTATCTGCTTTATTTTTAATTTTTTCAAAAAATTTTTTTCACGAAAATTGCAATTTTGACAAAAAAAATCGCATAACTCAAAAACAAAACAAAATTTCGTCCTGAAAATACGATCACATTTTTTATATTACTTTAATTTATATTAATTATTATTTTCCGGAGGCAAATGATTAAAAATAAAACCTCTTGGTTCCATACTTTATATTCACCCTGTATACCTTATCCACATAATACAAAATTGGCTCGGTTTGACGTTCAGTGTCCCAACTCTTCAAATATAGGAACTCTAATAAAGTCCAGTTAAAAACTTCAGTATAATATGACGTTTCAATGAATCCTTCTACCACACACGTGACAGTGTCGCCAATTTTAGACAAGTTTTTTGTTTTTTATATCTAAAAAAATGTACCATTGAAACGTCATATTTTACTGAAATTTTTGAATGGACTTTATTTTTCCCATAACCTTTCTCTTATCAATCACAGTCCAAGAAATTACAACTTTTTATGGTATCAATTTTGTGAGTTTCATAACGCGGCGACCAAACAACACATGCAAATTCTAATTTGGAATTGACAAAGGCAAAGTATAAAGTTTTTAAGATATTTGTATCCAAATTTTTTCCGTTTCTTATAATAAATCTCTAATAAATCTCAATTACCTCACCCGATGGGCCAAACCGCTCTTTATTATCTGTCTTCGTTATTTCTTGGAATATAGGTAAGAAAATACCCCATCAACATAAGTATCTAAAACTTTTGTTGTAGCAATCCGGAAGGAAATGCAAATGTTAACCCAGTGGACCATAACGAACCTAACCAGGGTCAAGCTGATGGGGATTCGGAACGGTTATCGGCAAACTCAAACTTAATTAAGAAATTAAAAAAACAGAGTAATTTTCCTTATTTTAAGCATAAAAATCTGGCTCGCTCACATTTTTAAAAAGATCATGAAAAATAGGTTATTTTCCATAAAAAATCGATGTTTTAATAGATAAAATGGGCTTAAAAACAGGTAATTTTCCCAATTATTTGAAAAGACTTCAATGGGCTGTTTATCAAACTCAACAAACTTCAACGACTAAAACTTGAAAACCCACTCTTTTTTTTAAATTGATGTTTTTAGGAAAATTTTAGTTAGAAAAAAGAGGTTAAAAGTCAGGATAAAAAGTTAAATCCAACGTTGTTTTTGATGCTTTGGTAGAAATACCGGTTTTGTTGAAAAAAAATACATAGTAAAGAGGAAAATGACAAAGAAAACTAGGCATAATAATCTTAGTTAAAAAGTTACATATATTAGACTACTTCTGTATTATTCTCATCAATTTCTTACTAAAAATTAGAGAATATTTAGCAAACCTGCATTACAAATTGCGTCTAAATTTTAGAGGTGGTCTTTTTCTGACTTCTGCTTGCACACTTTTCGTCTTCAAAGACTGCGATACCCAATTTGTCTCCGTTTTTGTGTTTTCATTTCTAAATTTTCTTAGAAGATTCTTTTGCTGTTTAATAACATTTTTTTTTAAATTAAATCATTTTATTCTTCGAATTAGACTCAACAAGGTTTAAACTTGCTTTAAATCTGTTAAAAATAATCTGACGTTTCGTATTGAGAAATGTCAAAAATTGTATTTTTTTTTGAAATCATATTTTTTCTCTTAAACTTAAGTCCTGCTATAGAAAAAAATGTTGTATTATACACCGTAAAGATTGTTTATCGTCTTGTATAATAAATAACTACTTATCATTCCTAGTTTTTAGGAAAAATATTGATTTGTCCGTTCACATTTTTATTTTCAGTTCCTTTTTTGTCATTTTTTTTTATTTAAATATTTCTTCTTCTTCCTGGATCTTCTTGGTATGGAAACGAAGAATAAAAACTGTTTTTATTTTTCATAGTTTTTATTCTCACCTGAGGATGACCACTTATTAGTGGTTGAAACGCGTTGTGTTTTAAATAAAAGTTTGGTGTGACGGGCTAATCGTGTTTTTGTTCATTAAATATTTCTGTCAATTTAATACATAAAAAACAATTCATGTAAATCAAGAATGTATCGCCAAAAACTACAAGCCAAACCTTGAACTTGAATTTAATGATGAATGAATTTAACAAAGAATGGTTGAATGAATTTGTAACAACTTAATTAAAGATTTAAAGTCAATGTTACAAATGTGCACCGCAGTAGGCTATTTGACAAAACTCGTTAAAATAAGAAATAAAAAAATAGATAAAAAATCTCAGCATTTGGAATTATAAAAAAAATTGAAATTATGGACAAATTAAAAAAATAATAGTACCAACCTCTTGGGCAAAAAGTATTGTACTACCAATTTCACGTTTTCTCAAGTGATCACTAATTAAAACCTTTGTATACTTATAATAATTATCAATTTATCAACTGTTTTACATACAGAACTCGTGTCCCAGAGAAAAAGTAAGTTAAGATCTATAAAAATTTCGACATTATGGGGGCTTCAATTTTGCACTTTGACCCTATTTATTCCTCTTGGAAAAATAATTTTACATGTTTTTTTTTTGCTGCAGGCTATAAGAAGAGGAAAGATCCTGAATTGTAACTATGTTAATATTAAATATTTGTGGATTTTATTGGTTAAGTTTTTGTGTTTTTATTTTATTATCAGTTTATTTTATTATTTATTTTAATTTATTGCTTTGTCTATTTAATAGACATAATAAAGGTCAAATGTCAAAAATAAAAGTCAAATTTTTTGACAGAATTTTTTAACCATTTTTCCATGTTCCTGGTACTTGTTACTTGGGGTTTTTCTCTCAAGTTTTGAAACACCCTGTATATATCATAACTCCTATACTCGTTTTCATATTAATGTGCATCGAAGTAGTCGTTGAAAGGGATCATTTTAGGTGGCAAACATGCGAAAATTCAACAATCCTAACCTCAATCTTTGCTAAAAAATATTTTTCAAATAAATGTGTACCTCATGTAGCAAAAAATAATTAAAATTAACAACGTAATTAACATAGTGTAGCAAACTTAAAGATTTTTGTTATTATTGAAGTGATTAAATTTGTTCTGAATGACATTAATGACACTTTTTGTCTAAATAGGCCTTTAACTTAAAGATTTATTTAGACTTGTACAACCTGCTTGATGCATATTAATATGAAAAAGAGTATATTTGGTCCTATTTTTTTTGTTATTCTATTTTTCATGGTCCCCACCCTCAAAAATATTTTTTTACCAACTTACTTGTTGGGTGAACTATGGGGCAGAAGAGACGTATCCGGCGTGTGATTGTGGCTATGGTCGGGCGTGATAGAATTCGCACTGGAAATACTTGACAAAATATCCGAAACGGGGGCAACCCCCAACGAACTGAGCATTTCATCCAACTCCTTTCTGTCTCCTTCAGTTCCCAAAATAACCCTGTTGGCCGCCTCTTCCACATCCTTGAGTTCCTTCTCCCGTCGTCGGCGGTCCTTCTCCTCCCTCAACGCCTGCAGCCGGGCTTTCTTCCTCTCCAACTCGGCTTTGCGATCCGACATGGCTTTAATCCTGGAAAAACGGATTGTCACAGTCCCGATTGGGCGAATATAGATTGAAAAACCCCCGAGATGAAAGGTCAAGAAGGTTTAGGTCGCGGTCTTGGCGATGGAAGTAGAAAAACGGATTCGCCGTACTTGGACAGCCCCTTTTGTGGCAAGTGCCAACAAGACTTACCTATTAAAGTAAACTGTACAAAACTACACGACACGACAAATTGCACTTTATTTACTTGGAATTAACGATTTTTCCGGAGGACTTGTTATGTTTCAGTTGCATTTAATTTACAACGCCCGACCGATACAACCACCATTTCATTTTTGTGATGACGTAATGTGGTTCGTCATCAGGGATTTCTCCGCTCGATTTCGAACTATCCTGACAGGAATTGAATGATTTTAAGGAAGAAACACAATTCTACAGAGCAAATAACGTGGTTGATTGATTACAAAAACCGGTTCGACGTTTTTTTAATGAAAAAAACGCGATTTTCCTCAACCCGATGACATTTCGTCACACGTTTTTGCCCGTTAGGTTGGTACCAAAAATGGAAGGGGAATGTCTGTTCAACAAATCAAATAAAAATATTAATAAAATGTTTTAATTGACCATACATTTGCATACAATTATGAACAATTATTACGGTTGATTTATATGTAATGAAGTGACTCAGTTGTGTGAGTATTCGAAAAAAAAAATAAAAAAACAGATTGTCATTACCAACAACAAAAAATCAAAAACGGACCAAATCAATAAATTCAAATTTCGCACATTTTTCGACAATGAACATGTTTTGAAGAGACTGGGATCGATTCAGGCCGTAATCTTTTGTAACGAGTTTGTTTGAGAATCGAAAACATTTTCTCCACCTAGAGTCCATTTCAGCCTCGTAAAAATTCCTCTTACTCGCGCGCCCTCTACGTCAATTGCATCTAAGTGCCTAAACGTCATAAATATCAAATATAACTTACAACGTATTTGTAAATTCATTCAGAAATCAAATTATGTCAGACGAGGTAACTTTTGATTACGTTAAAAGCCTAAAAGACAACAAACAGGTTCTTCTAATTGACGTAAGGGACCCTTCGGAATTAGCACAAACAGGTAGCATACCTGGGAGCATCAATATACCTTGTAAGTACCATAATGTGCCTCTCAATTAATTTTAAGGTAATTTTTAAGTGGCTACTTTAAAAGAAACACTACAAGACACAAGTGAAGATCAGTTTCGTCAAATTTTCAAAAGAGAAAAGCCTACAGACCTTACTCCTATAGTTTTCTCTTGTCAATCGGGGCGTCGAAGCCAGAATGCATTAGATTTGGCAAAAAAAATGGGATATGTGAAGTAAAATGTCCACTTTATGTTCTCAAATTTAAATTAAAATTTTCAGCGCCAAACATTTTCCTGGTGGTTGGACCGGTTGGGTACAACAAAATAAATGAAAGTATTACAAAAAACACACTTTATTTATGTAGAGTAAATGCTAGTTCTAAGAAATCAATTTTTCTTTTCGGCTAATTTCGAATTAACCATTTCTCTGAACTGTCCCAAAATCCTATTTTCCCTCTTTTGTCGTTCCTCCTTGCTAAACATCGCCAAAGCCCGTTTCTCATCAGCAGAATAAATCTGGTTTTCTTTCCGTATTCTCACAGCCTCCATTCTTCTGTGTCTTGAACCAGACATGACATAACCCACAGCCTCAAAACTTTCAATTTCTTCAGAAGTTAAACCGATTTCGCCTCTCCTTGGGATCCTTTTGCCTTCGGCGACATAAGCAGCCATGGCGGCACCTTCGCCAGGAAGCAGGGCTTTGCCCATCTCTTTGTGAGTCAAAGCGGCATGGGGCTTCAAAATAGGGCCCACGATAGTATTCTCAGCTTCTTCAGTACTAGTTTGGGGTTTATTCGTAACTGTGCTCTTCTCAACCCATTCTTCTTCCGCTGAACTGCTGCTATCACTTGAAGACCTCTTCTTTTTCTTCTTCTTTTTATGTTTCTTCTCTTTCTTGTGGGATTTTTTCTTATCCTTCTTCCGTTTTTTGACTTTAGGGGCGTTGTTTGTGACGTCTTCGATGTCACTGTCGGAGTTTTCAGGTGCGGGGGATTGGCCCCAAATGCTGGGGTACTCTCTCATTCCGATAATTTCACGCTCCTGGCGTCGAGACTCCATAAATTCGTCTTCGAGGTGCTTCTTCTTTGCCACTTCATATTTATTGGTTCTTTCTACACCGTTAGTTGTAGTGCCTCTTGATCTCGACCTACGTCTGCTGGAATAACGGTCTCGTGATCTAGAGTAAGATCTAGACCTAGATATGTGTCTTCTGTTTCGGTCATCTCTTGAAGATCTGTCGGATTTGTGTCTTCTGTATTCTGCAGAGCGGGACCGACTGCGTCTGTATTTTGCCACATCTGTCATTTCGTAAAACAATCTTATTTGTTATGTGATCAATTATTATTACCGAATACAATAATATAACCTATAAAAGAACTGTCAAGTTTGCTTACTCTGTCACTTCATTCCCACGAGTTAAAATATGCATTTGTTCGAATGAAATCAAATTATATGGAAAAAAGAAGTAATAAAACCAAAAATTACATCGTTTTGCTAATTTTTATTCAAATAACGTAGCCAAAATTGTAAAATGATATTTTTTTTAATTAAAATTCAGGTTTGGTACAAGCCATGGCCCCACACCGATTCCTGCAACATTTCTTAGCCCCCCTGCAATCCGAATCCAAAGCACACCTGCTGGAGCACACCCAAGGGCCTGAAGGTGCCACTGGACAAGAGCCTTGTTTCTCTGCAAAATTTTTAGCTATTCACTTTGAAGAAAAAAATTATGTATTTACCTCCTCTTTGAATTTGTCTCGTTGTTACAGGGGCCGTACAAAAAGTGCCACCACAAGCAGTCCGGCAACATTTGAAATGTCCAGCACAGTGATTGTCTTCATAACAGGTAACGTCACACACCCCCACATTGGGGTACGGGGGGCAATCTCCCGGTTTTGTTCGCGGCCTTTGGCCATAAACAAATAGAGTTAGAATTGAAAGGATTATGAAAAGTTTTGCCTGCATTGTTAACACTTGTAGGGCTTATTAATGAATGGAATTGGAAGTTGTGTAGGTGCAAGGGTTTAATAAAACGGAAACCACAAAACGACAAATAATGTTTAAAATTTAATTAACTAGAAAGATTTTAGGACGGACGTGTGGTTGGGTTGCGGTTTGCACCATTTTTTAATCGGTTAAAATCAACAAAAATTATTATTCTTATTACAATTTAATAAATTTTTTTGTTAAATATTTTATAGTTTTCAGATGTGAAGTCAATTTTAAACGATCTCGCGACGTGAGATGACATAATTTGAATCATTACAAAATCACAGATATAAATAGTTAGTTATTAAATATTTTTTGCGAGCTTTTTTACTATTACCTCCTTAACCTTGTTTTACCTACTCTTATTAGTAGTTGATACATTTCAGGTAAATTATTTTATTCTCGTATATTATTGACAATAAATTTATTACACAAATGGGGTCAATACAAGAAGTTAACCTTTCAATTTGCAAAATCTAAATATGCAAATTTATTCTAAACATCATGCATTATCGTGATATTCTTTAGAACTCTCTTTTACAGTTTTTTGCAAATATTTTTCTATTTACCTACCGAAAAAAGTACTTTTAGCTTTGATTATAAATTTCTAGATGCCAATACCAATATTTAAAAAAAAATGCTACTATCTAATAAGAACAACTTGTTTTGATTTAATGGAAGTTTTTAATGAAACATTTTTAATGTAATTATACTAAAATTTAATTAGGGTAATTAGGGTAATAGAAGTCGAAACATCAATTCGTTAGTCTTCTTTTTTCCAAAAATTTCTACAAGTCAAACACTGCAATTACGAGAAAAACAAGCAATAAAAATTACCTAAATAAAACCTTCAGGGAAAACACAATTTGCTCCTCCACATCCATTTTCGCAACATTTCAAATTACCTTTACAATCAAAATCCGAAACACAAGTCGAAGTACATATACCAGCACCTATAGGTTCGGGACAAATACCATCTTTTTGTGCCCACCCTAAAGTAAAAACAAACAAAAAGAATAAAAATAATTTCATTATTGAAGATAATACACAATTGGTAATGTTCCAAACGTATCAGAATTTATATACTGTTACTGTACGCAAAAAATAGGTCGTAATACATTATCAATTGATAAACATATGAATTGTTAAGTCTTATTTTTCTTATTCTAAATATTCAAATTACAAGAGATTAAAAATTGCATTTCACTTTTAATAATTTTCCAGGTAGAAGATAAAATGCAAAACTGTGGCCCGATTCCACTTATACAGGGTGTCCCAGCGTGTTGAAAAAGTCCATTAGTGCCCTTTAAATCGTATAATTAAAAAAATTATATAGGACATAGATATTTTAATCTAAAAGCCTAAAATTATTTTCAACTATACAGCATGTCTCAAAAATAAGTTACAATACAAACTTGTGTTTTTTTTTTAATGAAACATCATATGTTTCTTAGCCTTTTTAAACTTTTATTCATCGATTTTATTTAGTTTTAAAAATAAGACGGCTTTTTTGACGAAAACATGCACTTTTTAAAAATTTATTACACAAAAACTAAGATATCTAGAAATATTTTTTTACTATAGCAAAGAAGAAGGTACAAGCTATAAGGTTGTAACATTTTTTTAGTGTGTTGCATTTGCAAAGATAAAAAAATTAAGGCGTTTGTTAAAAGTACAATAACGTAAAAAAATTAAATGGAACAACTTATTTATTGCTTTTGCATTTAAAAGATTATTAAATTGTCTTTCTTTGCAGAAGTAAGAAAAAATTTGTTCTAGCTGTTTGTGTTATAAATTTTTAAAAAGTGCATGTTTTCATCAAAAACCGTCTTATTTCTAAAATTAAGCGAAAAGTTTAGCGTAAAAACATTATTTTAGAAGGCTACATCCAAAAATGCAAAGAAACATTCGGTGTTTTATTTAAAAAAAACACAAGTTTGTCTCGTAACTTATTTTTGAGACATGCTGTATGGTTGAAAATAATTTTAGGTGATGCACTAGATTAGTATCTATCAATGTCCTATATATTTTTATTTTTGATTTTACCATTTAAAGGTCACTAAAGGACTTTTTCAACTCGCTGGAATATTCTGTATATAAATATGACACTTGACAAAATGAGAACTTTAGTATTGAAATGTTGCCAAAATAATTGTGGGGGAACAACCCCTAATGAAACAATATTAGGTAACATTTTCAATCAAAATGTGACTTAATAGAAATTTCAACTCAATTATTTTTTATTGTTTTACTTTAAAACACATTGTGACCCAAATAATCTTTAAATTAGTTGCGCTGATAATTGTTATTAGTGTTATTACTTTTCCGTGACTATTTCGCAAAAAATAATTTGAAAATTTCCTACAAAAGGGAGTTTTGCAGTTGATGGATTTAGTTTGTCGTCAAAAATGTTAAAGTTTTTGGTCGTTTTGTCGGTTTTTGTTGGAATCATTTCTTCAGAAAAACCTGGAGAATGTCCTCCTGCTTTGCCTCCGCCGGCTTGTATTATTTCTTCGTTGAAACTTTGTGAGACCGATGAAGGGTGTTTTGGTCCGATGAAATGTTGTAAGAATGATTGCGGAGGAGCGATTTGTTTGCCGGTGTTTCCAAAACCGCCTGTTCCTGTCCCAGAAGAGGTAATCATTGTTTTATTTTCTGTTTAAAAAATTAATATATATATATTTTTTTTTCAGAAATCTAAGTGAATTATCAAAAATTTGTATTTATTTTTTCAATAGTGATCCAAAATTGAATCTAATTCTATTGCCCAAATAAAGATTTTTAAAAGTTGTCTTGTAGTTTAACGTACCTACACATATAAATTCTTCCACAGGGTGTTTTTGAGTCTTTTATAAAAATTGAAAAACAACAACCGATTAACAGTTCAGTTAAATTTGAAAAAAAAAACAACTAAAAACTGAGTACAGTGGTATAACAGTTTCTGTTTATTTTCTAGTTAAATAAAAGCTTAATTTAATGAAATAATTAAAAATAATTAATGAAAAATTATTTTTCAAACTAAAAAGGAGAAACCCATAATTTTTGTTTTCTAAAATCATGATTACCTTGAATATAGTTTTAATGCATAATTTTGATACAAATATAAATAAAAACCCTCCAAAATTTTCTGTTTTAAATCTGTAATATCGACATTTTTCATGTACATACATGTAGGGTGTAAAATGTTACGTCTGAACCAGAATATTTGGTGTCTTAAAAAACAAGGCACAATCCTAAAAATTAAGATGTTTTCCCAAAAGTAAACAACCGAAAAAGACCTAAAATCCTTCAAAAAGCACAAATTTTTATGCACCCCAAAAGTACCCAAATATTTGTAGACCACCAAAAATTGGCCACACGAAAAAACCGTTGAGAATCATCCAAATATCTGTAGACCCCAAAAATTGGGCACTTTAAAAAAATTACAAAATATCTTGTTTCGTTTTTAAACACTCCAAAATGGCTTTTTATTTCTGGATCAAGCCATTTGGCGTATGCAAAAAAAAGAAAAACAACACCAAATCAAGAAAAGATGATATTTGGCGCTTTAAAAAACAAGGTAGATTTTTGAGTACTTTTGGGGCCCATAAAAATTAATTACTTTTGGAAAAACATATACGATAATCGTATTAAAACTGTTTCAAACATACATAAAGAAAAAAAATTATTATTTTATAATTCCTTGAAATTTTAATATGCAAAATTATTAAAAAAACAATACATGTGTGAAGTTATTGTACATACAGGATGTTTATAAAAGAACGTATAACAGGATGGTTCCGTTTTAGTCCGCGAAAATTCAGGAATATAGTTTTAGAATACGTGAAAATAATGTTGGTTTGTCTTATAAACAATAGTTTAAAAACGCTTCCTTATCAGAGATAAATGGCGCCAAAATTTAAAATTTGTTTCCATCTTTCATTAAATTATCCCCTAAACGAAGAGAGCTACGAGTTCCACATTTTGCAAGCACACTATATCAGTGATGATTATTGTTTTGTATTATTTTGTTTTATTTTATGTTGTTTTGTTTTGTTGTCAAAAAAAACTTCAAATTCAATCAGTGGCGTAACACAAAAAAAAACGGATTGGCAAAAAATTACTAGTAGCTTTCTCCATTTAAGAGATATTAAAAAAAAAATTAGAACAAACTTCAAATTATAATAACATTTATCTCTGATAAGAAAGCGTTTTTGAACAATTGTTCATAGAACAAACTTTCATTATTTTCACGTTTTCTAACTATTCCTAAATTTTCGCCGATTAAAACGGCACACCTCTGTATAAAGAGTGACAATGCTCTGAATGCTCACTATTAATTTGTTCTACAAAAAATTGGTTTTAATCAATATTTAACGCAAGACATAAAAACTGGAGATTACGTTTGCAATTAAAATAACATTTTATTCACAATACTGATAAACAAAATGTAGGTAAATCAGGAAAAACACATGAAATATTCTTATCACAATGAAAACATTTACAATCACGTCGATTCTGATAAACAACCAATTATAAAAACCGTGTCAAAAATGAATCATTTAAAACATTTCAACAACACAATATGTTGCAAATTTTTATTTTTGCAATAATTGTGTTTTGAGCCAAAATTTATCTAATGGTACCTACTTGTCCGCAAAGTTTTGCTGGAAGACCAGGATTACGATTGTGATTTGACAGAAGAATGAAATGTTGTTCAATTATTTCTAAAGTGCCAATAACGTGCATATAAATACCTGCAGTTTTACTCATTTCAAATGAAAAAACAGAAAAAAACTATCAAAAGATGGGGTTGTGGATGAAGCAAAAAAGCGCAAAATTTAAATGTGTTTGAATATATTATTTTTTGTAATAAATGTTTTGTAGTCAGTCTTGTGGTTACTTTTACTCCCAAACTGGTTTCTGATGATATTTTAATTGGTTGATTACAAAATAAAAGTGTTTCAGGCTATTAATATAAAAAAGTGTGCAAAACACGTTCTTGTACATAAATTAATAAAAATTACATTTCTAGAAACTTTATCATTTACTTCTTTGAATGAAAATAATGAGTTTTATTTATTTTTTCACACTAGTAAGTTTCAATGTGTAAAATTGAAAACAATAGAGTAAATCATAAAATTTCCACTTTAATTAGTGGGATGACAATTTAATGATGCTACGTGGAGTAAAATTAATGCAGAATTAAAATGCCAGAGGCGAGGATAATAAATGCAATCATAAATAGTCGGTCAAGAGAAATTTTAGTCTCAGTCGCAATTCTACAAGACAGATAAAATGAGTAAGTATTTTAGTATTTTAATCAAACAAAAATTTACAATGATGTTTTAGACGCCAAGATATTGCTTTTGTGCTTAATTGCTTTAGTGGCAATTAAATCCACTTGGTCATTAGGCAGTAAGTTTAAAATCTCATTACTTTAAAAAACTAAAAAAAAATTATAGGTAGCAACTGTCCTACTGCGAGTCGCATAGACAGCTGCAGCCCCAAATGCAAAGACAACAGTAACTGCCACGGGGCTCAGGTTTGCTGTACTAACATTTGTGGCACCAAATCATGCACTGACATTTACCAATATCAAGACAAAAATAAAGGATCAAATTCAAAATACTCGTCGAATTCGAGTAAGTTATAGTTAAAACTAAATGTATAATTATTACATAAATTGTGCTCATTGATTAGAAGGAGCAACTGGATCGTACTGTGGTAATACCAAATGTGGCCCTAGTGAAAAATGCGAGCTTGATAGGACCACAAAGAGGGAAAAATGTGTCAGAGGCTGAATGGAAATTTCCCGAGTTTGAATTTCGCGCCACTGCAGCAAATTCTATTTGAGCAATTTTGCAAATGGAATAATGTTTCATCATAGTTTTTACAACATTTTTAACAAATTGCGTTACAAATAAACAATTATTAAAAAAATGTATTTTATTTAATGTTTTGAAGTTTCGTAGCAATGGGAATGATATAACCTCACTTGTCACTTTTGACACTAGTTGTTTTACTATTTTTTCGAATTTTATCGCGAAAACAAATAAAAAACGTGGGCAAAAATGCTTCTAGTAGTTTCCACAACATAACGCCACTTTAATAACCCACTTTTAATTCAGTTCAAGTTAAAAAATGTTACTCTTGTGAGACTGACAAAATGGTAGTTTCGCTTTTAGTTAATAAAATAAAACACTTGGTTTTATTCTTTGTGAGTGTATTTAAACGCGCTTTGTGTTGTTTTCGACGTCGTCGTCGTGTGTCCGTAGATTCGGTGCCGTTGACTCATGTCGGAGTCGTTTCAAACCAGAAAGAAAACTGGGCTTGGGACGATAAACCCGACTATTCCGAGCCAAAGACAGTTCAAGATCACATTGAACTGTACAGAAAACGCAAAGTTGACGCTCAGCAGCAATCCGAAGTGCCGGCAGAGGAACGCCTTGACTTTTTCGAAGACATGGCCCCAAAAATCACCAAACAGACAAAAGTTTTTATTAAAACCGACCGGGAGGAGACAGGGCCTCCCTCTCGCTTGAATTTAATCGAGACTGTACCAGTTGTTCGTTTTTTCACATATTTAAGGCTTTAGTTTAATTGCTTGCGTTGCAGGAGTCTGGAGAGCTCCAAGAGTGGGAGGAGAACTCAGGCTGGGAAGGTGAAACCTTAGACTGGGACGCTCAGCAAGCCTTACGAGAGAAAAAAAGACAAGACAGGGAGAAGAAGCTGTGGGAACAGCAGCAGAAAAGACAGGAGAAAATCAACCGGGCTCTGGGGGCCCGCATTAGCACATAACGTTAGTTTAAGCCAAATTGATAAATATTTTCGTGAAATAAAGTTCGAATATTCCAAAAAATTGTATTTGCATTTATTATAAAAATGTACAAAATATAAATTTAACAACATACAAATCGTGGAGCATAAAATATAACAGAAAAATGAATAAATAAATATTTGAAAAAAGTTTCACATAAATATTATGTTACTAAAAATTATTGACATAAAAAATTACATCAAATCTTAGTCTATCTCTTGGTCATTACTTTGAAATTCATGTATTCGTGAGTCTCATCTTCGTCTTTGGCAGCCCCCACATTCATGTATTCTTGACCTCCAGTTTTCTCCTCAACTCCTAAAAAAACAAATAAATACCCCCACTAAAAAAAAAACAAAAATTACTAACCCGCCACTGGCAAGCCCGAGCGCGGAAACTGGATATAATACTCCTCCCCCACCGGAAGTGAGTCCGGCCTTGTGATTGGCTTCTCCTAAAAACGCACCAATAGAATCATTAGGAACAAAACGGGGCGTTACTAACCTCAATGGTTTCAAATAGTTGATTCCGATTGGAGAAAATGCCGGTTTTGACCGGTTTAGGGGCCGGAACTGGCGAATAATTTAACTCTAAGGCAGCTTTATTGAACACATTTCGGAAATCTTCTTCATTGTGACTCCCCAGCATATTCTAAACAAACACAATGTTACAAAATGGCTAAATTAATTAAAATTAAATACTTTTCGTTCCTCGTTATCGGAATGGGTCCCACTATCACCCAAACTGCACCCACTGATGGTGCTCATCCGGCCCGAGGACCCCGAACTCGACGTACTCAAACTGCTGATGGGTCTCTGGGACTGAATAGCCACGATACTGGGCGATGCCAACATGGGCGAGGAAATTTCATACTTCTCCTCCTTTGATTTGCTCCTCGCAAATAATTTTTTCACCCTTTCGAAGGGGGTCGGTTTTTTCATCGCAGCTTTCATCTCTTGTTGAATTTTCTCGTACTTTAATCTCATTTCCTTCAACTGTTCTTGTTTCTCCTTGAAAGATTTTTGCACATCGTTGCGATTTTTCCACTCCTCGACCAGTTTTTCCACTTGGGAAATTGAATGCACGTTGTTTTTGAAATCATTGATGATTTCCAACAGCTCCTTTTGGACTTTATCTTCAGTGATTTCATTGGGTGAGAATGAAGGGGTGTCAGTCTTGATTGAAGGGGCGGGGCTTTTGGCCGGTTTAGGGGCGGGTATTTCGGAGTGCTCGATGACGATTTTGACTGGAAATAAGAGATGAATTGGGGTTAGGGGCGTGGTTTGTGCTTACCGGGCGGAGTCATTGACATATAGCCACACTCACTGGTCGGCGAGTTTAACTGATCGTTGAAAAAGACGGGTCTAGGGGCGGGGCATATTTTGTACAGTTCTTCTATCTCTTTTGGAGTAATATAACTATCCTCGTCTGCAAAAAACTTGTTAATTTGTTACGAAAGAGTGTTTGAGTAAAGTTGTACCGATTTTGGCCGAATTTAAACTCATTTCTTTCAATTTTGAGTACATGTGTGTGAATTCGTTCATGTTCATGTAACCACGAAGTGTGGCTGCCAGTTCAGGATGGCCGTTAGTTTCTGCGATTTCTGCCGGAGTCATATCGTGGATATTTTTGATGTCGAAAGCAATGTCAGCTCCTGGACAGTCTAATAGTTGCAAAGCGAGTTTTTCAAATCCGAATTTTGCCGCGAAGTGGAGCAGAGTGGGGTGTTCCTCGTGACTGTGCTTATGGGCGGGTAGGGAAGCGGCAAATGGCGTGTCGTGATTGGCTAAGAGATTGAAATGCGCTGGAAGATTCCTCTGGAAGGCCTGGAGAAGCCAATTATCCAGTTGCTCGCGACTGGACGGGTTGAAACCCAAAGTCTGTAACATTAGAAATGTGGGAAGTTGTAACTTCTGCCCGATTTGCTTTTGTTTGAAGCTTTAAAAGCACTTCAAAGCTTTACCTGACACATAAACTCGATCGGATTATTAGTGAGGCGTAAAATTTGTTCAAGCTCTCTGAGTCTGCTCTCGCACTTGATTGGACGACTGCCCACGATGCTGCCATTTTTTTCAACGAGAATGTTGACGATAGCTGTGACTTCGGTCAGGTTATTTGGAACGGAGATTTTGATGGTGTAGGGATTGCGTCTTTTTACGGTCTTCACTTCGAAGATTTCGTTATTGCGTTCGATGGAAACCTTCAAAATGTCCTCTTTTTGCAAGGGGTAGGTCAGGAGGATGAAAACGCTGTTCTGGCCTTGGCGGATCTTCTTCGGAGAGACGGAAAAATACGACTTTTCTTGAGTCACCGAAGTCTGCAGTTTCCAAATTCGAGACAGGATTGACATCGCATGACCCAGAAACTCCTTGGTGAAGTTTTCGTCTTGGTCTTGACCCACGCCCAGTCTTTGCCATTGGAAATAAGTCGGGAAAGCTGCAAAAAAATCCTCAATTCAGAAAAAGTTTCGAAAGCTCTTTTTGATTCCTCCTCCTTAATGATAGTTCAAGAAAAATATTTAATCATTAATTAAAATTAATTGTTGTCTATCAAAGTGGACCTGACAATATACTTGGATTGAAGATTTGTAAATGTTAAAAATGTAAAGACTTAAGTTCCACTGTACGAGTATGATGAAATAAATTGAATTACTTGAATTCTTGTTTCTACTTCAAAATTTTAGTGAGAAAACTTGACTGAACATATTTTCTTACATTTTATAATTCAGTTGTTTAATTGAACTCGCCTTTCAAAGGATTAAAATAGGAAGCAAATTATAATTCTCAAGATATAAAAAAATTATTATGCCTTGTACTGTAAAATATACCTATCAAAGTGCAATCAGTTTTTATATCAAACGAAAAAATTACATTGTTAAATTTCGGAGAAAAAATTTATCAATTGTCAATCTTTATCAGTCAAATCATGTTTATAATAAAGATAAACTATATCTTGCAATAATTAGTTTAAACAACAAAATTTTATACTTTATGTTTATTTAATTAAAGTTAACATAAAGAAACCTACCCAAAAACCTACATTTTCAGAAACATATTACCATCATGAAACTTAAAAAAAAGTTTTACCTTAAGGCCGCTGTTAGACAAGGATATACAGTGTGCGCCAGAACTCGCGCCCCAGAGTAAAATGTCATTTAAGGTAAGATACCAAGAACATGGGAAAAAATTCTGGCTATAAAAACTTCGACGTTATGAGAGTCTAAATTTTACACTTTGACTCTATTTATTTCTGTTGGAAAAATAATTTTCTAAGTTTTGCTACAGGCTATTAGAAGAGGAACAAGGAAGCTGTATCCTAAATTGTAACTCTGTCTAATGTTATTTGTGGCTTTTATTGGTAAAATTTCATTACCTTCACTAAATAATTATAAAAAAAACATATACAAGATCATCAGTATCATTAAATAAATAGACATAAAAAATGTCAAATAATTTTGACAGAAAATAAGTAGAATAAAAACACTATAAATCCCAAAAAATATACAGAAATATACAGAACTCGTGCCCTAGAGAAAAATGTAAGGTAAGATACCAGGAACATGAAAAAATGTGAAAAAAATTGTATTTAAAAAAAATTAAAAATTATGCGAGTTTAAGTTTTGCACTTTTGGCTCTATTTATTTCTGTTGGAAAATAATTTTTCATGTTTTTTGCTGCAGACTATTAGAAAAAGACACAAAAAAGCTGTATCCTAAATTGTAACTATGTTATTTGTGGCTTCTATTAGCAAAGTTTTTGTACCTTTACTAAATAATTACGAAAAAACATACAGAGTGCGGCAGAACTCGCGCCCCAGAGAAAATTCTATCTATAAAAATTTTAAGTTATTAGAGTTTAAATTTTGCACTGTGATTCTATTTATTTCTGTTGGAAAATAATTTTCCAAATTTTTTTGCTACAGACTATTAGAAGAGGAAATAAGGAAGCTCTATCCTATATTGTAACTCTATTTAATGTTACATTTTGGATTTTATTGACAAAATTTTTGTACTTTTACTAAATAATTATGAAAAAACATATACAAAATCTCAAGATCACCAGTATCATTAGATGCACATAAAAAATGTCAAATGTCAAACAATAAATGTCAAAATTTTTTGACAGATAGAATTTTTTAATAATTTTTTTCATGTTCCTGGTATCTTATCTTACTTGAAATTTTTCTCCGGGGCGCTAGTTCTGACACAACCTGTATAAAAGTATATTAACATACAGTTACAAAAGGCATTCAAGCAAGAATTGGCATTCAACAAGTTGGTTAACAGTCTTGTTAACGAGGCAAAATAGAAAAAAATAATTAACCTTGTTTACGAATAAAAAACCTACTTTTCTTGTGGATTTCGGTCAAGTCACTATCGGAGACCCCCAAAAGTAGGGCTAGAGTCCGATCAGCGAGGAGCAATTTCCCTAATTCGGAGCACTTGTCCGGATATTCGGCCACAAATTCCAGAAAATTTGGACAAAGTATAACTAGTTGTAGCTTAACATTTGTTGCTCGTTCGGCGACGATTTTTGGGTCTTCCTTGGGGTCGGAAAGGCAGTCTTCTACTAGCATATGCTGAATTCTGTAAAACTCAATTAGAGGAGATTTCGTTTCGAAAAATTGACTCACTTGAAGGGCTTTTTGTTCGCTTTGCTCAACTGTTGAAAATAGTTGGTGAAATACTCGGCCCAGAGATTCGCAGCCTCGCTTCCTTTGAAAGACACTATGAGGATGTCGTCCATGTTTGCCGGCTTTTTGATAGGTGCTGTAACAATTTTTATTTAATTTTTCGCTCATAAACCTTGAGGAAAAATTCACTCTGACTCACTGGGTTTATAACAATGATAATATTCCGACTCATAATCGGAGTCTAGCTCTTGTTGCATTGTTGAGCCACTCCTAGCAACCCTTACAACCCTTTTACAGTCTGACACACACAATACTCATCACGGTTTGAATGCGACTAGAACGTTTTGTCATAAGGAAGTACCGACCTACGAGATAACGATAAGTCAAAGCCGTATTGCCGATAAATGCTGCACTTTGAAAACTCTATGTTAATGACTGAGCCATACAATAGTCGTGCGTCATAAAAATTCATGCGGTTTTCCCCCCGACATAAATAGATGCCATTTTCGGGTAAAAAACGCGTGTCTTGAATCGGGGGTGTGCTATTTTTAGTGAGGCCACTTTCGAGGTAGGTACGCAACGGTTGCATTTGGGGACCGAGACAAGGTCACGTGATCCGGGATTTTACCCATTTTTATCAGAAAATAAAAGTCATTAAAATCGTTGTTTACGCTAATATCAGATATTTACATGGCGATTTTGGCAGTTGAGGCGCCCGTAATGCAATAAATTCTGATCCAAAAGCGGCATTTTTTTATAGCTTGACTCAAACGGTCAGTTTTGGAAGGAGGAAAAAAATTACTAAATATTTAGTGGAGTTGGAGTGGAAATATTCCGTTGTTTATGGTGAGACTATTAAAAATGTACGTTACTGCTTGTTCGACTCGGAGCGTATATAAATACACATGTTTCAATAGAAATCGTATAATAAAAATTATTATCTTATCATGTGTACCAATAAGGGCTTGTTTAGGTAGCTTGTAATTGATGTTAAAACTTGGAAAACAAATAAAAGTGAATGTAAAAGGATAGAGAAACAGCATATAATAAATAATTAAAAAACAAACTTGTAAAGTCTGCCGAAAGATATATCGTGTTTATAACCTGTTGTGTTATAAACTTTTTTTTATTACTTTTATTTATATTTTTCCATTTATTGGGGTTTGCGGTGAGACCTTCATAAAAATTAGTGAAAGTTAAATACCGGATTAAGTTTTAAACACGATATATCTTTTGGACTTTTGGCAGACTCTACTTGATAAAATGGTATTAACATATTATAGGTACAGGCTGCTTTGAAAGAATAGACAAAATTTCTCAGGATGTCATCATGACATACAGAACAAAAAAGTTTTAAACATTTTCGTAACTCGTGTTTACAGAGGCTGGTTTACAGACAATGAAATTGTAGCCATTGCTAGGTATAAATTAAAAAGACAATAATATTCAAAAGAAAATTGTGATAAATAGCAACTCAAATTAGTGCGGTAATCAAAATTAAAAACTTTATTATTAAAAGTAAAAAAAATACAAATACACTGCAAAGAACAACAAAAATATAATACAAAATTAACACTACAAAGAGTAAATGAAACGGAAGTACATTTATCACCAAAAAATGTCATATTCTGCTGGATTTACTTGACATCCTCACAAAGTTTAAATACAAGCATTTTACTTTTATTTTTTTAAGATGTTTCACGTAATTTTCGTCAATGGTCAAAAAAATACAATTAACTATTTTCTTCCTTTTCTTGTCCTGAAGATGCGAAGATGCCCTTTACAAAAGCGGGTGAAACGTCTTCAAAATTATTTTTGAAAATCCTTGGTAGTGGTTGCAATATTTCATTAACTAAATTATTTATTTTCAAAAACAATTATCATGTATTCAAACAACGGAAGACTGAATATTATTCTAATCACTAAAAAAGAATGTTGCTATTAAATATTATTAATTATTTAAAGGGTGTACAAACTACAAAAAACTATGCATTTTAATTGCATTTACAGGTGCAAGCCTTGTATATTACCTTGCATATTACTTATGATTTCCGATGCTTTAATGAGCCATTTCAACACCAATTCGGATGCTGAAATAGACTATTCTAGTACAATTTACTTTCTATAGGTTGGTAATGGTGATTTTCAGCGGCGTTTTGAGCGATTTCTCTTATTTCATGTGCTGTGCAAAAATTCCTAAATTTTGAAAAATTGACTTTTATATTAAAAAAAGATGTAAAACGCACAAAATATAAAAAATTGCCTAAAAAACTTTATTTCTCATTTCTCTTACGAAACGCGTTCTTTAATATACTATTCCAATATTTTTTTTATTATATTTATTATGATTTGACATAAAAAGACAATTTAAAAGTGTGTTAGATAAAAAAAATTGTAATTTTATTAAACGGGCTTTTTATTTTAGCTACTAGTTACAACGACTAGAAATATTTCTTAACTAAAAAATTATGTACATACAAGGTTAGTCACGAGAGGGTTATTTCTGAATTTGTTTTTGCCGCAACCCATTATACATATTGCAACAACTTCTTGATTTCAAATTTTGAAAATAATTATAACTAAATCCACGATAGCTGTTATTAGTCTTGTCTCTGTGACATTATAGTAAAAAAATTATCTCTCAAACGATGCGACATGTTTTGTTTTGTTTACCAACCGACTAGGCGCATGTTTAGAAGTCGATGGTAGACACTTCAAACACCTTTTATATTACATTACATATATTGTTAATTTATATGTTGAATTTTGATTAAATATAGGTTATCTGTCAACCTGACATTTCTGGCAAATTTATCCAACTTACTTTGATTTGTAATTTTAAAGAAATAACATATTTAATTTAGTAGTTTGTGAGATTGGTATTGTTGGTTGCGGCAAAAAAAATTCAGAAATAACCCTCCCGTCAATAACCCTGTATATTAAATAAAAAATATTTGAAAATTTCTTAACTAGACTACAACATCCCAATCTTAATACAGGGCGAATCAGATAAGATAATGAGGCTGACGATCTGGCGATGTAACCCAAAAAACAAATTTCATTTACGTTTTGATCAAATTTTAATTACGATTTGCATTTGCAATCCAAGTTATCTTATGTTGCTCTGATAGTGCTTTGACAAGCAATTTATGATTCACAAAAAAACTGTTTGCCTACCTTTAATGTTTCATTGTTTCATACATTTTGTATTGAGTTTACACCGAAAAGACTTCTCTAATTTCTCTATCATTCCGCGAGAACTAAATAGCACTAATAAATCGTTCTCTGCACTGATGTCAGAGTGACACAAGATGATAACTTGGATTCAACTTGCAAATCTTAATTGAAATTGGATCAAAGACGTAAATGAAATTTGTTTTTTGGGTTGCATCGCCAGATCGTCAGGCTCATTATCTTATCTGAATCGCCCTGTATGTATTTCAATTTCGCATTATTGTATTGATAAAAAAATATTGGAATATCCTGTAGAATTCCATCATGGTGGCACATCCAGAAAATCAAACTAAAACATCATGTTTCAAATAGTGGGGAAAGAACGTCCTCAGATCCAAATAACAGGGTTGAAAATTAAATGGAGGAAAACTTGAAGGAACTTGAAGGACTGTTATGCGTAACAGTCGTTTTAATTCCCTCAAGTTATTCTCTAGTTAATTTTCAACCCTGTTGCATCATGTTTAAACACAGTTAAATTATTATTATTCTTCGACACTGTCAAAATTTACGATTTTTCTCCCGTGTAAGGAAGTTTTGACAACTGTTTGGCATTTCTCAATTCGAAACGTCAAATTCTTTTTAACAGATTTAAAGTAAGTTTAAGCCTTGTTGTCTAATTCGAATAAACAACTATTATATGTTTGAATAATTGCCTCCAAATTAAAAAAAAATTATTTTATAAAAGCTAAAGAGGTGTTAAACCAGATATTCGACTTCGGAATAAATAAATATCACGGAAGACATAAAAAATATTGATTAAAAACTTTTTACAAATATTTTCCGCAAAAAAATCTACTTACAATGACTAGTAAGTCGCAATCTTTAATCAGGCCGTGCTAAACAATGACATATAAACAGTGTTTTTAAGATAAATAAAAAAAAATAACAGACAGTAAACAAAAATTTACTTAAAAAGTTGTCACTCTCTCTTGGTTTCGCCTCAAGCTTCAAACAAGTTCTGAGAAATTAATAAAAGCTAAGGAGGTGTTAGTTAAACCAAATACTCGACTTCGAAATAAATAAATAGAAGACAGAAAAAAATATTTAAAAACTTTTTTCAAATTTTTTCCGTAAAAAAAATCTACTTATAATGACTCTAGTGAGTCGTAATCTTTAATCAGGCCCTTGGTAAACAATGACATATAAACAGGGTTTTTTAAGATAAATAAAGAGAGAAAATAGGTAACAGACCAGTAACGAGAATAAAAATTTACTTAAAAAATTGTAGTCAGATTGTCACTCTCTCGGCTTCTCCTCAAGCTTCCTCTTTCTGAGAAATTTAGTGCCCAATAACTTGTTTTAGCGACTGAAAAACGTTATAGTAAGAAAATGAAACGAACCGTTTCTCTCTAACACGATCCTTTTGTAAAAATAAACAATTCTGCGGAAGTATTTCAGAAAATAAGCAAACTCACTTTTTACAAATTTTGCTTCTTTTCACGGCACCCTGTATATTCGCGAAAACTCCCACCCAGCCAACTTATCGATCGTTTGGCCGAGTTCTAGTTTCCGCGAACCGATCCTGAAAGCCTCTGAACGTGTTAAATGTCCTTATCACATTCCTCTTCTTCAGCCACATGCACAATCGTGTTAAAAAATCCAAAGTAAACTCCACATCCGGTATGCATCCGAAGCTTCCTTCATCCGTTTATTTGAACTTTCATTCCGGAATATTGAACCATGTGCCTTGTCATAATGTTTAATTTGTGACATTATAGTCACGTGCCACCGGCGTTGTTAACATTATAAATATGAAAAGCGGGGTTTAAAAATAGAAGAGGGCAACATACGGAGCGCTGTGGATAATAAGCAGGTGCGAGATTTCTCCGGGATATCGCTGAAAAATGTTTATACGTGAGATTTGGGTAAACAGGAGCGCACCTGTCCGCAAATATGAGGGAGTTTTTTGGGGTAATTGGGAGAATAAACAGATTTATAAGGGGAGAAGAACGATACGTTTGTCTTTCAAGCGAAAAGATATATCATGAAGGGTGAGGAATGAAGTGTCGCGTGAGTTTAATTGAGCAACGAAATGACAAATAATGCGAGGTGATGAGAAATAAGCGAGCATTGGCAGAAAAAGTAGCAGGGGTCAAAATTCCAGAATTATTCTCTGTCAGATGGAAGAAAAACTGCCAAAAAAATTAATGTTACGCCAAAATTTTGGCAAATCACAAAATTATTCTAAATTATTTAAATAGAAATCGATGTAGTTTTTTAATCAAAATACAATTAGTAAAAAGTAAAACTAAGAGATAAGTGTAAAATGATAAGTGTGACAAGAAAAATATTAACCCAAAGAACAAAAGAGAAAAATTTGATGTAATAAAAATCGCAATTTAGCAGAAACGGTAGGTCTTGCAACATTAAAAAGATATTTGTTAAAAAAAACATCAATTTATTTCTTATAGTGTTTAAAACATTTAACAAACTTGCAAATTCAACACTAAGTAATTAAACAAACGAGCAAAAAAGCCTACATAATAATGCGGAAATTGTCAGTTCTGTTTTTACCCAAAAAAAAGGCTCAAAAAATAATCTGCATTCATTTACATGCTTAGCTAAAAGTCTTTTGAATCACCCTCTATAGAACAATAAAGAAATGGCGTAAAACCAGATAAAAAAAGAAAAACAAAAAAGCTTTTTGAAAACTAGGAGTATTACTTTTTTAATAAAAATTACAAGGTAAGTAAAAATAATAAAGAAAAGTGGAAAATAATAAAAACAAGAGTGAAATAAGTTGAAAGGGAAAAATGTGCAAAACTATTATTTTATTTTTTAAAATTAATGGAATAGAATGAAATAATAGGAACAGGTAATAACTAGAAGTATTATACAAAATAATCAACAGAATAAAATCACTATAAATCCGAAAAAATATATGTATATATTTATGTATATTGAATAATAAAAATCACAAAATCGTATGAAAAAAAGAAGAAATTAAAAAAGCAAAAGAGTAATGAGAAATTGTAGATTAAAAAATATGTACAAAGTGAGTAAGCTAGGAATAGTTATTTATTATACAATACGATAAAATTGTATTTTATCTTTGAGAGCAATTTGGCGTCAAGGCGTCAGCCGAGACGCTAATATGCTCGAAAAGATAATGAAAATTTTATCGTCGTGTACAATATAAAATTTTATTCAATCAAAGAGTAAATGAAATTCAATTTTAACATAGAGGATTGAATAAAAAAATTACAATCAATATTTAATTTGATTTAATTCTAAAACTAAACTTTTTAAAAATTACTGGCTGTTTATTAATAAATAGAAAATATAGAATAATTTTTAAACAGTATCAACTATCGATTTCAGAAGTAATTGTCTTATTGTTAGCCATCTAAGGTTGGATTGTTTTCAGTTACTTCTAGAACATTCTGTATATGTGACTTTTCTTTAAAAAATAAATGTTAACTAATTATTGCTAGAAAATGTCCCATATTAAAAGTAAAGTAAGTTTATGTTCGTTAAAAATACAAAAACAAAAAAATCTAAAGAAGAATGTTGTAATGAGTAAGTTTTATTTTATTCAACCTCAAAGCTTTCAAGATATTGAAATTATTATTTAAAAAAAAATGTTAATGTTATAAATGTTAATAAATTAGTTCAATATAAATTCGAATATATTTACACACATATTATCAATAATTAGAAATTTTCGCTGCTGGAAATTTTAAATAAATATTTCAAAGCCATTTCAAGCCACATAATATACATTTTATAATTTAACAATAAACAAAAACACTTTTGTCATGTATACGGGGTGCGCCAGAACTCGCGCCCCAGAGAAAAATGCCATAAAAGGTAAAATACCAGAGACATGAAAAAAATGTTAAAAAAATTTTATCTATAAAAATTTCGAAGTATGAGAGTATTTTGCAGTTTGACTATTTATTTCTGTTAGAAAAATAATTTTTCAAGTTTTTTTGCTACAGGTTATTAAAAGCGGAAACAAGGAATCTGTATCCTAAATTGTAACTCTGTTTAATGTTATTTGTGGCTTTTAGTGGCAAAATTTTTGTACCTTTACTAAATAATAATAATAAAATATATACAAGATTATCATTTATCAGTATCATTAAATAGACATAAAAAATGTCAAATGTCAAAAAATTAATGTCAAAAATTTTTGACAGAATTTTTTAAATTTATGTTCCTGGTATCTTATCTTACCTGATATCTATCTCTGTGAGTTCTGGCGCACCCCGTTTATTTACATTTAAATTAGGTGGTTAAATTTAAGATAAAGTCAAATAATAAATTTATGATAATAGTAATTATGAATAAATTTTCTTGAAAACCTAAAAAAAATCGTTTAAAATAAAAAATATTGCCTTATTAATTATAAATAATAATTTTTAGTTGTCATTTTTAAATGCTTTGCGGGTAAAATAGTTTTATTCAAAAATTTCTGGAATTTTCCAAAATCAAAAATTAAATTTTGTGTCTAAACCTCGGTGGCCCAAAAGCCATCCGGGCCCTAATTATGAACAAAAATTAAGTTCTTTTAAAACATTTCTACATTAAAAAAATACGTAAACAATGATGACGTTAAAAATAGCAAATTTAGTCATAAATAAAGCTTATTACCGAGCGTCAAGCGAAAAACTTCTCGTTGCCATAAAGTTGTCTTTGCGTCCGATGTAATTTCACTTGTCAGTCCCTCCCTCGAAACTTTTCCCCATAAATAAATTTACAACAGCTAATTAAATATAAGCAAGTTCCGTTTGAAACAAACAAAATCCGTATTATAATAGCCTAGTGCAAGTCATTTGTTAACCTGAGACGCCGGAAACAGGCGTCTCGACGCTCTTCTTCCCGTCGAAAATCACCTAAAACTACATCGACCGATAAAAAACCTCCGAAAAAACTCCAACCCCACAAATTACCTCGTTTCGAAATATATTTTGAATAACAAATTTCGGCCCCTTTGAAGCAAAGGGATACTAACTTCATGTTTATTCATCGAGATAAAAAACTAAGGACGAGATTAGATAAAAGGCGTTGTGACAACTTAATGATTTCTTTTCAGTTGTGATAAGTGAATCTCTGCCGATCAAGACAATAATGAGTCGGTGGCAAGTGTTGCACACGTGGCAAGCTTCCGGTTTGACATGAGACGATGGTAATGCTGGGAGTGACGATGGGTACAAATATTTGACCACTGCCACAACGGGAAGGGGAATTTTCCGAGACGGAAAAATATCAACATTGCCACAGGTGGAAAGTAATTAAATAATTACCGTTTCATTTACATTACACGGTTTTGACTCCATTTTTGGGAGCGCCGGAAATGACGACTGTTTATTTTATTTACAGTCGAACATCAGTACAGAGGATAACGCTGGCAACAATAGCTTCAAGTTCTTAAGTCAAAACAAGAGTAAAAATGTAAAATGTTTTTGCTTTTTAATCAGTAGTTTCAAATGCTGTATGAAAATTTAAAGAAAATAAAGCTAGGCCTATGGTCGAGTCGATGTTTATTTCGTTATTCACTTGAAAAAAAAGAGGATTTAGAGCTAGATGAAAATGTAACAAATATTTTTGATTCGGGAAAAAATTGAAAGATTTGATTCAAAAATTAATTTTGTAATGTTGCATTTCGTTTTTTTTATTTTTTTAAACCTTTTATCATTATGACATATTAGTTATCAGACATTTATGTAACAACTAAACAAACCTATACTTATGCCGACTCGCGTAAGTTTTCACATACTTATAATTTTTAAAAAATTGAAATTTTTTCTTAAACATTTTGAATTTCAGTTGGTGTACTACATCACTTAAACTAGGGTTTGTTTAGTTATATTTCTAAAAATTTAAAAAATGTACAAAAGTATGATTTAAAATCCCTTGTAGAGAACACAGAAAATAAAAACTTTCACTTTTCTGTTTAGTAAATTACATTATTATAAAATGAGAGTGAATATCGAAATGTAAATAGAGGTTATCGTAATGTATTTTTTTCACTAGAATAGTTGTAAAAGGCACTATTATTTAGTTTGTGGAGAGGTTGTGAAGTTGTTTTTCTCTCCTACTGGTCAATAATCATATTCATTATAGACCAAGAGCAACAATGGATTAGAGGTAGGTAAATAAAATAAAAATGGAGGGTATTCCATTGATACAAATATGTCTAGAATATTATTATTTAAAACTATTATCATCACAAGTATTTATAGTAACATTCAAAATCAAATTAAAAAGACTTAGGTAATCCCACCTCTAATTTTTCTCCCTATATCAAAACTGTCAAAACAACAAATTGGTTTATGTGGAAATAGTACCCGTAGTAGGGCAAATTTTAACACTTTATCTACTAATTTTAGTAGATAAAGTAGTTTTTTATCGTCCAGTGAAATAAAGTAATTTTTATCTACTGTTTATATTCAAGAAATTCTGGTGGGTGAGTACAAAATAAAACGAAATATTATACACGACGATAAATTGTTTATCTACTCGTGAAAAAAGTCCATTCGTGACTTCGTCACTAGTGAACTTAACCTTTTCACTCGTAAATAAACAATTTCTTTATCGTCTTGTATAATAAATAACTAAAAATAATTATTAAACAAAAATAAAAGCAAAAAAAAGAAAAAGAAGGCACAGACCAGAATAAAGTGCAGAACTAGAATAATAATAATAAGTAGATAAAGCTACGAATAAAAAAATTGTTATTGACTAGAATGCATTAATTAAAATACTCATAGGTAATTAATATTTCATTCATAAGTGATAATTTCTATTGCTGTTTTGAGACGTTTATATATTTTTTTATTTACATATATTTACTTGTTTGAAACACTATTTATAACATTGTTGTTTTTTTCTCTTTTTCTCAATACTGTCTATTCATATTTTGATGTACATCTGACAACTAGGTACGTGAATACATAGTCCTTTTTAGATTTAGATTTTGTTCCAAGGGTTATATTAAATTATATATTGCACTCATGTGTCATTAGCATTAAAGATACTTAACCAATAAATAACTATAATTTGACTAAAAAATAAAGAAACATTCAGTTTTAATTTCTATTTCCCAGTTTGTTATAAATTAAAATCTCGTATTTGGTAATAACCAACATACTCCAAGCGTTCTAAATTAAAAACGAGATAACCCATACTCAAGCCAAGAGCTTTTTATTTAGAGCCCGCAAATCACAAACAATATTAATTTTCAAACGTGATTTAATAAATTCAAAAACATAAAACTAGATTTTTCGAAATAAAATAAAATTATAGCTTCAAACTAGATTAGAGAGCTTTAAACAGCTTTTTCATCAAATTTCAAATAATCCTTTGCTTTTATTAAAAACACTTGTGCATCCTGAATCATTTCCGACATGCATCAAAAACAAACAAAATATGCGATTATCATAAACACAAGTGTGTAATCGCAAAAACAACAAAAGCAGTAATTTATAAACAGCATGAAAAACTCGCATTTTTCCCCATTTGTGATATCTGAAATTCCATCTAAAATTACAACTAGTCATAAGTTTGTATTTTCACTGATTGATGAGACAAAGCTGACAAATATGAGGTTTTCATTCTGTTGCCAATTACTTTTGCTTTTGACAAGGTGCAGAAAATTTAATTTTGTTTTATTTCTTAAAGGCTGTATTAATTATCTGCGGACACATAAAAACGTCAGTTTGCGTCAATAGAGGTTTTATTACAAATGGCGGCGATAATAATAAAACACCCGGTGTATGCGATAAAAATAAATTAAATAGAGTTATATTCTGTGGTCCAATTTTTATGTTTATTTTCTAAATGTAAATACCGCATCTAAATATAAAAAGCTGCTTCCTGTATCGACTAATGTGTTTGAGTAAAAATGTTAGTATTAGATCCAACTCCTAGATTAGGTATTTACCAACAACAAATTACTCATCGCTGAAATTCCAAGACACTTTCTGCATGGCAATTTTTTCGAATTTATTTCACTGATCCCAATGTCAGACTTGAGCCTCTCTAGGCCCAAAATCTCAAATTTAACTTGTCAAACACTGTTTCATCCTCGTCGACATGCCAAGAACACGTTTCCAATAATCCACCGTCATTAAAAATATTCGGTTTCGGTGTAAAGTTACTTCTTTGAAATTGGCAAAAACCATCACTAATTGCAACCTTAAACTCTTCCCTCGCCCAAAAATTCGCTTTTTTCGCGCCGAAAAACCCATCAATGACGGGCCACGCCCGACTTTTGTTGGTTTTGGGTCCGATGAATGAAAAAACTTATTGATTTTGTGTCACCGAATTCCGAGAAATCGTAATGATTTGGAAAAGATGCGCTCCAGATGTTCCAACTATCCATTTGACCTGCGATGTTTAGGAGTTTCTGGCCAGATGTAGGTAGTGACGGGGACAAAAACAGGGCCGAAGCTCGACATGACGCCACTTTTGACATTACACAGGCTTTGGGCACTTGAAGTAAATTTAAAACGTGAATTACCTACTTGAGGCTCATTTTTCGATAGCTGGATCACCGACGGAAATAAACCATGAATCGTGAATAATTTTTTTATTCATTTGGGCATTTTTTACGATTATTTACGGAAATTTGAGCAATTGCAGAGAGTAAACATCCTGGATATGTAATCATTTTATATTCTTACAATTCGAGGAAATAGATACGAGTCTAGTTTGAATATTAAATCAGAAAACTCCGGAATTGCATTTATGGATTTTTTTTTGGTTTTGACTCCGGGATTATGGGTTTGAAGCTCAAAGAGATGAGAATAAGTTTAAAGTATGTTGTACATCTTTAGAAAATCGAGTAAGCCAACTTGTACTTGACTTGTATTTGCTCTCTGATAGTGAACTTGAAACGACATTTGTTTCAACAAAGAGAACACACTCGAATGTTATTTCCGATTTCTTATTAGACGTTCAAAAGCTGAATTGATTTACTGAAAATGTCAATAACATTCTTATTGACAAAATTATAAAGGTAAAAGAAATGAAAAAATTTCTGTTTTTATAACCTTTTTTTCTTATTTTTCGGTTTTCATTTTTCAAAAAATAAAATTTTTGTTTTCATGTTTATTAATAGTTATTTATTATACAAGACGATAAAATTGAATTTTATCTTTGAGAGCAAAGAAAAAAGAGAAAAGATAATGAAAATTTTATCTTCGTGTACAATATAAAATTTTATTCAATTCTCACAATTTTGTAGTCAATTTGGTCGATATGTATAAATATAAAAGTAAAATTCAACAATGACATCTAATGTCAAAGATCGTTAGCAACTAAGAACCGCAGATATACAACAATGGATGTATTTTTTTATCATTTAGACGATAAAATTTCATTTTAACATGAAGAAAAGAGTAGATAAAATTCAATTTTAACTTAGAGGATTGAATAATAGTTTTTTATTATACAAAACGATAAAAAAATTGTTTATCTACGAGTGAAAAGGTTAAGTTTAGTAGTGATGAAGTCACTAGTGGACTTTTTTCACGAGTAGATAAACAATCTTTATCGTCGTGTATAATATTTCGTCTTATTTTGTACTCACCTACCAGAATTTCTTGAATATAAACAGTAGATAAAAATTACTTTATTTCACTAGACGATAAATCTACTGAAATTAGTTGATAAAAGCATTCTTTAACAGTGAGTACAAAACAAAATTTATTTTTTCAATCCTCTCTTAAAAGTAATAAAAGTAATTAAAATTAAAAAAAAAGTATTAATTCTTGAAAACCATAAAACAATAAAATAAAAATGAGTAAATCAAAAGTTCATTGTGTTTACAGAAATACAAAAGTATTTTTTTTTCTCAATTTTCTGTCGTTAATTAATTTTTAAGATATGTAGTTACCAAAATGGATGCCGGACACTCTATTTATATATAATTTTTAGAAACAATTAGAATTATATTTCATAAGTAATTACAAAAAAATTATAAATATGTACTGTTTCTTTTAGTCAAAAAAAAAAAAGATTTCAGGGGGTGATTCCTTTGGTCAAAATAGGAAAAAAAAGTTTTTCTTTAAAACACAAACACAAAAAAACATTTGAAAAAATTATTCAAAAAATCCAAATCGAATTTTTTTTAAACCAGAATTAACTCAATTAACGCCTTAAATGTGTTAACCCTGAATAATTAAAAAAATAAATTAAAAACATTGTTTTATTCTTTATGCTTTTGGGCGTTCTATAACTGACTTCATTATAGTCGGTTAAAGCTTCATTGGGTTGTCGCTCATCTCATCATTTTAATTAGATCACCTTGTGTAGTTATATTTATGTAACTAATTTGGTAAATTTTGAAAAAAAAATGGTAATTGGGAGTTATTCATCAGAAATTTTTATTAAAAAATAATTAAAGCTGTGGTCAAATCATTGTCAATTCCCTCCAGACACCTCTTTTCCAAAATCCTCTATTGACAATCAAGGTAACGTTTTCAGTTTTTTCCCCTTAACTCATAAATCTCTTCACCTTCACATACCCCATTATCCTTGTCTGAGATTCGACATTTATGACAATCACAATTCGAATTCATAAGGGACCATTCAAATAATTTTAGTCACGTTTAGGGAGACAATCACACAAATTCATTCATCCTTGAAACTTATTTTTGACCCTCAACTGGAAATAGTTTTATCAACAAATCTGTCGGTCATAGAAATTGCGCTGTGTTTTTACAAAAGGAAACTCCACTTGAAAGCTGAGAGCTTTGTGCGAGATTTGCGCGTAGGGGGATTAAAGCTCGAATTATGAGGGAATTTCAAAGTTATTTCAGAAGATACCAACATAAATAACCGAGAATATGCATGTATTTGAAAATAGCCGGATTTGAGTCCGATTGAAATCAGTTGGTGGCAAAAAATCAATTATCTCTAAAATTTGATTTTTTATATGCAGATACCGGAGTCGGACTTCCGTCGCATCCTTTCGTGGAAGTAAGATACACGTGCGCAGGATGTCACGATCCAAGATGGCGGCCCTTCATCCCTAATTACCGAAAAACGTTAAAACCCTCTCAAAACTTACTTCAACAACACATCACACTCAAAACACAGCACCTGTGACCACCTTTTCAACACTGCAAAAATCGAATCTGACAATCAATCCACGTTTAATTAGGTGGGGGCGAAAATGGCCGATGGACGTGAGTGGAGGATTGATGAATACGGATATCCTCTGGTTCTTCTTGCCGTCTTAAGGAGTCGGGGCGCATATGCGGTTATGTAATTGACTAGGCAATTGAGTATATTGGCCGGAAGTGATAAGTACGTTACTTTTTACGGATAATTAATCGGTTTCCTGCGGACAATAACAAGGGAGTCTTGCATTTCCGTGAAGACAGATTTTTCGATGAATGCCAATTGGAAGATGAGGTAAATGAACCGCAGGAACTGCCTTCTCGTACTAGGATGGCTGTGTTTTCACAGTAAATAAACAAAAGAGAAATATGGATCGGGAAGTAAAGAAACGAATCAGTGTAGAATTTTTTTAATAGAACTGTTTAATAGAACTTCTCAGAATAAAAAGTAGAAACTGGTTTTGCAAGCTTAAACAGTGACCTATTTATTTAATTCCGGAACAATCTGTTTACAGGGTGCCTCTGTGAGTTGGTAAAGTCCATTATTGACCTTTAATTGTTAAAATTTGAAAAAAATTATATAGAAAATTAATAAATACTAAACTAGTGCATCGCCTGAAATTATTTTCAACTAGATATACAGCGTGTCTCGAAAAGAAGTCACGTTTTACTTATATTTTTTTAAATGAAACACCACATGTTTTTTGGCATTTCTGGATGTAGCTTTTTATACAATTATTTTAAGCTAAACTTCTATTGGTCGATTTTGCTTAGTTTTTGAAGTAACAAAAACATACTCTTTTAAAAAATGTATTACACAAAAACTAAGACAGCTAGAATTTTTTTTACAACTGCAAAGAAAGAGGTTGTACAAACTGGGACAGCCAGTAAACACAAATATTGGAACATATAAATGTGATTTTTAAATGCTCATTCACAAAACTGAATAATACATTTAAATTAATGTGAAAATAATATATGGAGATTATGGCTTAAAGCATTTTAATATTCCAATAAAAAAAATCATATTTTTAGCTTTAAATGGCAGTTAAATCATGTAATGTAAACAATTTTAACTAATTTTTGTTCATAAAACAATCTATTTTAAAAAAAATTCACTATCGAATGCAAAACATTGGTGATATTTTAGTAACACGTTTTTAAACAGTGTAATTTAATATAGTATTTCTTGTTATAAAGATCTGCAACTACATACATACTAATATTTTCAAGAATAAAGTTTCTTTCTATCTGGTTTAATTTTTTTGTGTTTATTGATCTACATCTGGTACAAAACAAGATAATCACTTAATATCATTTTTATTGTTGATTGGTGTAAGATTTGAGTTTTCCAATGGCACTGTAAGTAATTTTTAAAATTTTTATTCCGGTTAAAAAAACAATATTGATGTTGTACTTGTACATACAGAGTGCGCCAGAACTCGCGCCCCAGAGAAAAATGCCATGTAAATTAAGATACCAGGAACATGGAAAAAATGTATAAATTCTATGTATAAAAATTTCGATGTTATGAGAGTTTAAATTCTACACTTCGACTATTTATTTTTGTTGGAAAAATAATTTTCCAAGTTTTTTGCTACAGGCTATTTGAAGAGGAAAGAAGGAAGCTGTATCCTACATTGCAACTCTATTTAATGTTATTTGTAGCTTTTATTGGCAAAATTTTAATACCTTTACTAAATAATTATAAAAAAACATATTTAAGATCATCAGTTTCATTAAATATACATAAAAAATGTCAAATCTCAAAAAATAAATGTCAAAATTTTTTCACAGATAGAAATTTTTAAACATTTTTGTCATGTTCCTGGTATCTAATCTTGCTTGAAATTTTTCTCTGGGGCACGAGTTCTGGTGCACCTTGTATAGAAAACTAATAAGATAACCGTCTCCGAAATATTTAAACAGTTTACACGTTTCACTACTATGAGTCTTTTAAACTGCAATTCGCAAATTGAAATTGTCTGAAATTTCCGCGGAAATAAAAATTAAAGTTAAAAAGTTACGAAAAGATATTTGACCTGCTATTATGGGAAAGCTCCTTACAATTGCACAACTTCAAGCTAAAACTTCGCTCATAATAATGTCACATTTCTGTAGAAATAATAAATAATGCTTATGAACGAATGCAGTTTTGCAAACTTCAAAGTATGAGTGATCAAACGATTTTGCAGGTCTTTGTAAAGTTGAATAAACAAATGGGATCTTGAACTTGGATATTTAAAGGTCAATTTTGTTATAAAGGTTATTTTGGTCCTTAATTAATCAAACTATGGTTTAGTTACTCCGAAAAGTATTCGTCCTAAATTTGAAATGAGTCATTATCTTTTTTACATCTTCTCACATCTAAGCATCCCATTCATCGTTATCTCATTATTTTTAATCCCTCCGAAACATAAACTTCAACTCAATCGTCTGTTATAAACTCCAAACCCCACACGACTCTGTTTACACTCCCACCCCACAACAAACGCATTGTTTTTCCAACCATTGCAATCACAAACAAGCATTATAACAAGAGTTCGTCGTCTTAAATTATACAACGACATCATTGTCTCCATTATCAAATCACACTACATTGATAAATTGCGACTTACCTCTCGTACAACGAGGACACCGCTTCCTGGGATAAGACGCGTGTCTTAGTGCATGATCGTCGAAAATGGGGGAGTCCCCGGTGGAAGTTGCGTGAACTACGGCTTGGGGGAGGTCATCTTTGAAGCTTCGTGACGAAGAAGCCACACTCGTACTCCTTTCACGGGAGATAAATGTGCCAATGGAGTGGCGACGTTTACTGGGAGAGCAGTTGTAATAAGTCGCCGTTTCCTCGCTTAAAAACACCTAAAATCTTTGATTAAGAGCAAAACTTAGATGCGAATGACTGACCTCATCGCCTGAGAGTTCGGCTTCCTCCGAAGTGGGTAAAAGGTTGTATAAGACGTCGTGGTGCTCCCTCGTCCTCAGCGAGTTCGACCTGGAGGCCTGGTGCTTGAAGGCTATGTCTGGGTCGATGTCAGAGAGTCTGGGTTCGCCCATGATGAGGAGCTCCTGGTTGGAGTCGGCTGAGTTGGAACTCACGGATCTTAGAAATGAGCGCATGGAACGCTTGCTCTTGTCGTCCATCTTCTGGGCCCTTTTGGGCGCTTCTGCCGCCACGGAGAAGTACGAAGGGTTGTCTGCAGGTAAAACCAGCCGTGAATACTAATTCCTAGTGGTGGAGGAAGTCAAAGATCCGACAGGATGTGAGAGGTGGCGCATTTTAAGCGATTGTGTTTACTTTTGAGATGAGTTTCTTGGTAATTATTTATGCTGCGATGGTGATCGTTTGTATACGCGGCACGATGGGATGGATGCTCGATGGGAAGATGGGCAATGCACTCGGAAATAAATATTTATAAGCTTTGACAAAATTTTCACTGGCCCAATTATGTGAAATTTTATCTCTCCTATTGGCGCTTTTCCAGGACTTTCATCAGATAAATTCGTCACTCACTTTCCATTTTTATCAATGAAACGAGCTTCGGGACGAAAATTTATTTATCCCTATTATTAAATAACATACTCTATTATATAAAAAATAAATAAAAAAATTAAAAATAATTTATGAATAATGTATAATGTTTTCTTTTAATTGCGGTGGCGTCACTAGTTGTACGAAACCGCAAAATGTTTGTATCACATGCACATGTATTTACACGTGACATGGAATGTCAGAAATGTGGGGATTTATTAATTTGGGATTTGTGTGGGGGAACGATGAAACACCGGATTTTGTAGAAATCGGGAAGAATGTGTTTTCAAGCAAATCTGACACAAGACGTGCTATAAATATTTGCTATTGGAAATGTAACGAAAACAACAACAAAACAAGAAAGAAATAATAAAAATAGATATACATATTTCAAAATTTCAAAATTTAATGTTTTTGTAACAACAAAGTACCTAAAAATCAATTTTACCTTAACTTTTGAAGTATATTTTAAAAATTAATTATCTTAAATTATTACTTAAAATACCCAATAATGCTGCATTATCATAAAGTATTTTTACTTTTTTTTTTAACTCAGTCAATATGAAGAGTGTGTAATTCATATTTCTACTTTCAAACAACAAATCGAAAATATACTTTAGGTATTATTATTTTCACATAATTAAGCTTTATAATAAGTATACAGAGTGAGACGAGTTTTATAATCGCAAACAAAACATCGATTTGGAAGTTGAAAAAAGTCTTCTGATTATTTACAAAAAGCAATTTTTTGTATACGCCCCCCAAAAATAGTTGTTTTAGCAGGGACTTATTTGAGTCCCTAAAATGAGTCTTTTCAGACTCAATAAAATAGTACGTAAAATGGTTATTTTAAGTGTTCAGTACCCAAAAGACAGTTTTTCCGAACGAAAAAAACAATTTGGTTACTATGATGCCGCCTTTTTTTAATTAATAAGAGGTGTGAATTCGTTTTTTGGGAGCTTTAACAAAAAATGTTGTTTGTAACACTTACTTAAAACGTTTCTGCGGACTGCAACGATTTGACCGCAATAACTGTATTTTAGATACAAAAATAAATATATTTTAATTTGTTTAAACTGAAAAAAGTTGTTCATTTTCATTTATGTATTATTCGCCTTTATTATCATTTTGGGACAATGTATCAGCTCTAAATATATGAAAAACAAAGTAAAAACCATAATTATTAGAAAATGAGAGATATTAAATAAAAATATAAATGATTTTTTTTCCAAAATGCTAAAAGTTAAGTATGGTTTTACAGCAAAAAACTTAACATTTCTGACATAGGAAGTAACTAAAAAATCTGATTTTCATGAGACATTAGCTTTTTTGGAACTTCGATGCATAGTATTTTCTGAATTGTATCGAAATATATAATAAATAAAAAATAATTAATTACAATTTCAGTGAAACACAATTAAGTAGGTATCTACTTAGTTCAAAGAAATAAAAATAATTGAACTTTTTTTCGGCATGAGCTGCATTCAGTTGAATTGATAAAATTAATTTTATTTTTAATTTCTTTAAAAATGCAGACATCTCTTTTTAATTGAAACCATATTTTAATGTTATGCATATTTTACAAATTTAAAATTTAAGAAAATGTTAACTTTTTTCCTAATTTTACGATTGTACCAAGTTCATCCAATGACTTTTTAAAATGTTTTTTACGGCAGTGATTTATATTATTATCGATGAAAATCGGATGCAACAGTTTACGAAGACATTCATTGTGAATTACTGTCTAATTAAAGATCCGTTAGTACAAGAGTTAATTTACCAAAAGCAATTCGTTTTAACATTTAATTGATTAAAAAAAACTTCAGTATCAGCTTTTGTGCCTTCCAGTTTGTTCGTAAATAAATATTTCGACATTTCGTAAGATAATTTAAAGAAAAGAGTGAGAAATAATTGTAGAATTATCTGAAATACTTTCTAATCTACATACGAGTATGTAACTAATTAAGTAATTAATCTTAAATATTTCTTAGTAACGATAAGACATAAAAACAAAACCACACTAGTACAATTTTTAGATAAGGTAGACCAGCAATAAGAGAAATTAACAGAAAATAAGTCGTTGTTTTGTGGTATATCTAATTTAATTATGTCTTTGTCATAATTTGTGTTTTGTGTCAGATTGAACCAAACTTGCCACATCACTCCCAACAAAGCTTCTTAGTACCCATCAAATGTCCCAATAAATCCCGGAATAAAATTTAAATAGATAATTCACACGCACCAAGATCCATTGTTCCAGCTAAATCCAATCGTCTAATATTCAGGTACCTCAAGTTGGACCATCGAGGACGTGAGCGGAAATTTCATTTGTGCTTGCATCTACTTTAGGAACGCATTTATTTAAAGCTTGTAAATCTGAAACAAGAGTACAACCATTGACAATCTTGAACCGATTATATCCCCAACAATGCCTCAACTGTAATTCACTCTTTTACTTGATAATAGAGATATTCAAATAAATGCCTCTATTATCTAATTAGATATCGTGTCTAACTGCCTCTAATGACTGTCAACAAGCCGAAAACGACCCAGAATGACCAGTGCCAAAACTAATTTTAGCCCGAAAAGACACTCCATTGAAGCGATTTCATGAATCAAATTCCTGAAATCGGACCCAATTTTTGTACCACGTGCGGGTTGCTATTTTCAGACTGGTGACTTAGTCATGCGATTTGTTTATTTGCTACAAATCGACGCGATTTATCAAAATAATTGACACCTACCACTGAAAAGCTTAGCACATGACGCTCGCGCACTACTCCGACTTAAGTCGACACGAGACTGAAGCCTGCTGAAGCAACGCGAGTTTTCAGGAGTAGGGGACCAAGTTATGACAGCAGCTGAAAAAAGGGGTTTCAGGAGGGGGCACGAGCCCTTGCTGACGGCTTTATTTCGCGTGATTTATAGATTTAGAGGATTAAATCAGGGGGTTTGATCCAGGGGGGGTTGGAGGTGGAGGAGGTATTTTTAGATCGGAGGTTATTGCTGTATTTATTTTGTTTTGATGTTCGGCTCGGATTTATTACGGTTAATATAGCTACTATTAGCAATGAAAACACTGTAAAATAACACGAAGCAGAGATTGAAATTGTAAGTGGAAGGAGGAGGTTTAGGGTGTTTGATAAATGTTTTTCAGATTTTGGTATCTGTTCAAAGTACTTAATGTTTTTGATAAAAAGAGCGAGTCGGGTAAATCATCATTACAAGTAAACGTTAAATAAGTACTTAATGTTAAATATCAATTAATATGGCAGCCGAGTTGCCCCAATTTTTTTAATTAAAACTTTCGTTTAAAATGCATTGTAAAAATAAAAATAAGGAAGTATTTTATATTTCCAGAAAAATCTCAGGCTTGGTCACTAATGCTAAAGACTTCTAATTTAATCAATTTTTAACATGCTTTAAAATTAATAAAAATGATAATAGTTATTCACTGAATTATTGTACCAAATTTTTTTATTAATTTTATTATTGCCTCAATTTTTAAGAAGTAATCCCTTTCTAAGATCAGCTGAAGAATGGAGCGTGAAACATGTTGCCATTTTATTTTGAAAACCAAAACTATCTATAAAAAAGAGGAATCAACGCTTTATCTTCTTTTCTAACATGATTTTTAAAATTTTCTATTAAATATACAGTAGAAACTTGATAACTCGAACCTCATCTACAGGGTGAATATAAAGTACGGAACCAAGCGGTTTTATTTTTGATCATTTGCGTCCAGAAAATAATTATTAATATAAATTAAAGTAATATAAAAAATGTGATCGTATTTTCAGAACGAAATTTTGTTTTATTTTTGAGTTACGCGATTTTTTTGTCAAAATTGCAATTTATGTGAAAATTTTTTTATGAAAAAATTAAATATAAAGCAGATAGTTGTAATCCTTAGAATATACCTTTTATGAGAAAAATGATTTTATAGTGGGTTGCCATTTAAAAAAATAATTTTTTTTGTAGAACTCAAAAACAAAAGGAAATTTCGAAAAATTTTATTCTTGTTAAATCATCACATTTTTATAGTACTTTATCACTCATCAATTACTTTTTTCAAAAAATAAATAGTTTAAGCAAAAAACGTTTGGTTCCATACTTTTTATTCACCTGGTATATCTCGAAATGTCGATAAGTCGAAGTGATTGGCTGAATCCAAGCATTTACTAATAGAAATGAATTTAATTTTTCTTCGACATCTCAAACCTCTTTAAGTCGAATGTCGAAAAGTCGAGAAGTCGAAAATTATGCGCATTAAATTAAATTCTGCAGTATGCACGTGTTTTCCGTTTGTCATTTTCAATAAAAGTTTTTTTTCTGTCACCTCGAAGACAAATTAATAAAATATAAACTGCTGAACAATTGAAGTGATATTGTCTATTTTTCGAAAATTTGAATTAAAATGTATGTTAAAAGAATTGCATTACATACTGACATTAGACACGATTTTGGAAGTTCATTTCGTGTTTTGTTTTATGAATTTTTTAACGTGATTTTTTAACAGGATTATGGATACAATACCTCAAATTTTGTCAGTTTTGATTGTGAATGAGTAAAAATTGATGTAACTGTTTTTTTTTATTTATTATAGAGTAAACCAGGGTGATATGGTGAACAAAAAAATTCAGCCCTGTAGAACACAAGAAAGAAATCATAAACAATTGTCATAGAGAATTACAGAGAAATCTCTCTGCCCAAAAAAAAAAAAAAATAGAGTAAGTCACCATTTCACTCGATTCACCATATCACCCTGGTTTGCCCTACATTGAATTAAAAAATTGTGTATTTTCCAAAATCCACTTTAATTGTTGAGCAGTGTATATGTCTACATACATACATATGTGATTTTAAATTTTTGTTGTACTTATTTTTTTTATTTAAGTGTTTTATACATTTTATGTATTTATTTTGTATATTTCAAATAGGTAAAACAATCTATTAAAAAGCGATATTCTATATCTCGAAACCCATAAGAATCAAAAGGTTTGAAGTAATTTCATAAAAATTAGTTGTAAAAATATTAAAATGTTGAATATTTACGTATCAAACAAGCAATGTTCTGTAATAACATTTTGCAATTTTTTCATTCGAAATTAAATTAAAAGTAAGTTTAAAATCTACAAAGCTGTAAAAGCGCATGTTACCAATTGAAATGCTCTGTTATTTTTTCTCTTCGTTTGTGTATTAAATTTTATATTAATCTCTTTCCCTGCGTTAAGGTACACTTTTGCTCGTCACAGAAACGTTATAATTATTGTAAAAACAAATATCATGACACAATTTTTTTCTCGAAAGGTGTCAAAGTCAGAAAAGTATATTTTTGCAAAATATAACATGTTTATATTCAATGTTGAATAAAAGGAAAGGAGTTAGTTGTCTGTGTAAATTGCATTGGAATTTTACAGTTCCTTGCAAAATTGGATAACAAAGTTGCTTTAGAACACGGTATTTAATGGATAGTGAGGATGGAATTACATGGAAAACAACTTTTTAGAATAAAGGAGAGAATAGTTTTAGTCTTGCATATTTTAAGTAAAAATGTGAAATGATACTGCACATGATTTATATGAGGTTGAGGGAATTTTCAATAATTTATTAATTGAAAATAAAATAATGATGATAGCAATGATTTATTTTACTTTTAAGTACCAATTTTTAATTAGTTATTAATTTTGTTGACAAAAATCTCAACTAAAAATTGAAAAATTATACACCCTTAGTTGTGTTCACTCTGTATGAATAATTTCCTCTCTCAGCAATTCCGCAATTTAACGATCTCCTAATCGCAACATTTACAATAGAACTGAGTCATTAGTCTGCACGAGTTATTAATAGAGGTTAATCCAGTTAATAAAGTTGCTTATTTTCTCTGTTTTATAAACGTCCAGGTGGATCAAACTTGCATTTCCTTCCACTCAATTAAATGAATACGAATCCAGTCAAGTTCGTCCTTGTATGAACGCAACAATTTTTCATTACTGAATTCATTTGTAGAGCTTCCTATTACGATTGTTTATATCAACTGCAATTGGCGACTTGAGCCTTGTGCGCAAATCAATAAAATTAATATTTTCAATAAGTCATAAGCGAAGGTACATCAATTTAACATATTAGTCCGGTTCCGCTTCCATAACCGATCCTACTTAATTGGAAATGTATATTTGAGAAGCGTACAGTAAAATTTGTACAACTGATGACAGTTAATTATTCATTTTTGATTTGACAAGCTCGAAATAAAATCACGAGGATTTTATTTCGAGGTCGACGCTCTTACCCTAATTGAAATCTATGAAAAATTACAGTGGCTATTTCTGGGGAACAATCGATCAAAACTCACTTTTTGGGGAAAACTTTCAGTTTAATTAACGACAAATCTCCTACCTCGAGAATTTTTAAAAACTAAAAATGCGATATTGTCATCGATCTGTAATTTAGTTCATTTTTGTAGAGAATCGTAATTGTTTGGGGTGAATACAATGAAGGGATGTGGGTCACCAAACCGGAAATCCATTCTTTGTAAAAAATGTCAATATTGTCGTCCAATTTAGATTTTTGCCGAGTATACGGGTTGGAATTTTTTAAACTAAACTAATGAGTTTTTCTGAGAAAAAAGTTACCGCAAGCTGGCACAGAGGGCTGAACTTTTCACAGATCATCCCTGAAGCTAATTACATAATCGGCAATGCTTTTATTATTAATTAATAATAAAAAAAAGAAATTTTTTTCTTGTTTTATCACTGCAGACAACCAGTAATACTTTCGTAAACAGACTAGTCTTTCTAAGTTTGCCTACTAAAAATATCCTCATTATTACAAACTCTCTCAATTAATTCGAAAAGTTTCTAGTATCGGAAACTAAACTCAGTGTTTGTTAAAGTTAGATTTACTAACGAGTAAAGTGAACATTCTTTGTAGCATTTTTTGCTTGCTCTTTGAACTAATATCAAATTCACTTTGTATAAATAATGAAGACAACAAATTTCGTTCAAGGAATTATAAACTTTAAAATTAACAAAGTTATCACTAGTCAGTATTTCCACGTAAAAGTGTCGTATAACTCGTAGGTACATAGAATTTAAATAAGCACAAACGACAAATAAGTTTTTATATTCTATTGTCATGTATGTGTTTCCATCTAACAATTATTTTTAAAACTTTTTGGGACAAACTGACAAACAACTCAATTTCTCCTAACAAGATATTGCAACATTTCAGTAGATAAACAATTTTTTCAATTTTCTCGAAACTGAATATCTTCATGCTTATTTTACAGCTTGTTACGGCAATAGAATTCCTTATCTTTTGAAAAATACAGTAGACTAAGTACAAATATGTGTTTTTGGTTGCCATCCTACAAGTGTTTACTGTTGTATAAAATGGTAGCGGTAGCGTCAAATTAACGCTGTGTTTTATTTATTATTAATGTGATATGTACGTGTCACTAAAATAATTGAAAAGTATGCCTATTCGTTTATTTATTCAGGAGACTTTAGCATTCTCATAAAGCAAGAACCTGTAACATTAACAATATGGAGCTACAAACTGAAAATTGTACACAAAACTTGAAGTTTTAGAAACCAAATTTTTAATTTTTTTTCTAATTTTCAAATATTTTTATATTTCTTCAAAATTAAAAGTGTTCTTAAATTATCTTTGCAAAATTATACAAAAATAATTACATAAATAATTTTTAATAGTTTTCTTTACCGACAATTAAAAAAACTAAATAGAGATAAAAGTTACATTGACGTATTTTGAATAAAATTTTTTGTTTAAAATAATATAAAAATTAAATGAATTTTTCTCCCCTTATAGTCCTTTTGTTTACCTAATGTAGCTAAAAATTTGACATTCTTATTATACCTATTATTATACAGAATGCGCTAGAACTCGCGCCCCAGAGAAAAATGCCATATAAGGTAGGATACCAGGAACATGGAAAAAATGTTACAAAAAATATCTATAAAAATGTCGAAGTTATTCAGAAGTTATGAGAATTTAAATTTTGCATTTTGACTATTTATTTCTATTGAAGAAACAATTTTCCAAGTTTTTTTGCTACAGAGTATTGAAGAGGAAACAAGAAAACTGTATCCTAAATTGTAGCTCTGTTCAATGTTATTTGTGACTTTTATTGTCAAAATTTTTGTACTTTTACTAAATAATTGTAAAAAAACATATACAAGATCATTATCATTAGTATCATTAAATAGACATAAAAAAATTCAAATGTCAAAAATTTTTGACAGATAGAATTGTTTAAACATTTTTTCCATGTTCCTCGTATTTTACTTGAAATTTTTCTCTGGGGCGCGAGTTCTGGCGCAGCCTGTAGGTATATTACCTTTTCGCCAATTCTTTTAGCAAACTTAGAAACTGAAAATTTCTGAATAAACTAGGTAGATTCATGAAAGTTTTTGTTTGTTCAAATATTGATAAAATTAAGTCGACAAGTTTTTTTTCGAAAAACTGATCATTTTTTGTTATTTAATATTTTTTTAAAAATTATTTGAATGACAAAATTATACCAGGTAAATTTATTAGAATGGTATTAAAAATGTGATCCCGTTTTGAGAATAAAATTTTGTTTTGTTTTTGAGTTATGCAATATTTTACCAAAATGGCAACAGGATGTTAAAAGTGGCAGTTTATGTTGTAGGTTTCAAATACAGGGTATTTTCACAAATATCAATATTTCTAGTTGCTTTCTACAAACAAAAACCAATCTATAATTTATTAAAATCAGAATGTATTTTTTAGTTAGGTGATTAAAAAAATATATACAGGGTCGCTAAAAGGTATGGATACAGTTAATTATTATAAAAACTATTTATCATAAGTTATTGAAATTTGGTATATGTTTAAAAGTATTTAAATTCCATCGCCTCAGATGTTTATCAAACTTCTATCTTCATTTGTTCTGAGAATACAAGGCTAACTTATTTTTTTAATGACAAAAAGGGTCAAATTTAGTATTTTTAAGAAGAGCATTTTTTGCTGAGTTCTGTAATGTAAAACAGGCATACCTTTTTTTTTTTAATTATCGAAGTAATTATATTTTGAAAAATGTAATTTTTTTAGCCTTAAAAATGTTTTATCTATCGTTGTTTCTTTGCCGCCTAAACTTTGACCAGAAAATAGATAAACTATTTCCTCAATTTCAACGTACTCTGCTAAACCGTTCTGAAAATATTTAATTGTATCCATACTTTTTAGCGACCCGGTATATTTGCTCTGTACATACAGGCTGATTTTAATAAGTAGTTATGAATAAATTTTAAAAGAAAAAAGTAAAAAATATGCGAAAATAATTCAACTTGCCAAATATAAATTTGGCGCTCAGCCACAAAAATTCTCAAGAAATATGATTTTTGAAGTTTGTTTTTCAATATCTTTTAAAATGTTTAAAAAAAATTGAATTAAATGTAGCGACAACAGAAAAAGTGTTTTCATATTAAAGAAAATAATAAAGAAGTAAAAATTTTGCATCAATTTTTTTGTCTGGATTTCATTACTATTACCTCAAATGACACCGATTAATAGCGCTTTGGATAAAAGTAGGTAAAATGCACATTTTGTATTACATTTTTTTGACGAATTTTCCGACCCTAAAATGGGGGTTGCATATCTCAGAAACTACACTCAGGCACAAAAAAACGCAACAAGTTAATATTTGGTCAATTTTAAGGTCTTTATTTGAAGTTTAATTTTCATAGATTTTTTAGCAAACTTTAGATAATAATTATTTATTCGACGAGTTTGAATGTAAATCGGACGGATTATCTCACCGAGTGCAACGAGTGGTTTGTCATCCAGGAGGTGGAATAAAACGTCCGATTTACACTCAAACGAGTTGAATACAACATTTTATTCTTCGAATTAAACTCAATAAGGCTTAAAATTGCTTTAAATCTGTTAAAAATAGTCTGACGTTTCGTATTAAGAAATGCCAAACAGTTGTCAAAACTTCCTTACACGAGAGAAAAACCGTAAATTTTGACAGTGTCGAAGAATAAAATGACTAATTTCATTAATTTTAACTCCTTGCGTTTTAGTTTTATATAGAATTAAATAAAAACCCTAATTTTGTAGAATTCTGTGAAATAATTTCATAATGAAATTCTTGCAAAATACTAATTTTTGTGAAGAACCATGTCTTTTCCCCATTTTTTTTAGTTTATGTCATTAGATGCATTGGTTCATTTTGTTCTGAACCAATAATGCACCTAAAGACATGAACTAAAAGACAAAATATAGTAAAGGTATGGTTCTTCATATAAATTTGTATTTTGGAAGATTTTGGTTATGAAATTATTATCCTAATTTAAAATTAGGGTTCTAACCTTTTAAGTAATCCTAAAACGCAAGCATTTAACAAAAAACTAGATATGCAAGTTAAAATTAGTCATTTTATTTACAGTTTGCTAAAATAAAATTGAAAATTGAACTTAAAATAAAAAATTATGAGACCTTAAATTTTACGAAATATTAACTTGACACGTTTTTTTACACCTTAGTCTATAAACATTCGGATAAGGCAAATTGAGTTATTTTGACTTGTTTAAACCTCTACTATCACCTCTTAATGTTTCAAAATTATAAATTTGCACAACTATTAAAATCACGCTGTATAGATTTTGTAAAACAAGATGGTACAGAAAAGCATTCAACTTTAAATTGGTTAAACATTTTCTCATTGTCTCAATTTAAGAAGCACATTGGCATATGCTACCTATTAGTAGGTACAGGTAAAAGAGAAAGACGAAACCTATTTGAAACCAATTAAAATAATTTCTCCTGTTTGCAATGAATAAACTCTTGTCCTTAAGGTTCAGGTTCCTCCCTCACACGCTTTCCCTTTCCTCAATGTCTGACTCCAACTCCCAGTGTTATCTAATATCCTTCACATACTTTTCATCAGTCAAAAGTTACTCAGAATCATCGATTCCTGAATCCCGGCCCCCATTCTGCGCAAGTACAAACTTACCAAACCAGTGATACCACATTATCTCATAATTGTTATTGTAAAATGCTCCAATGACCACAGTTGCAACACTCCAAGCCTTTCACTTGTTGGTTTCGTCGAAGTCAAGTCGAAAAGTCTCCGATATCACCGAGCGCAAGTGTCGTAGAGTTGCTCTGCTTTTCCTGCGATTTTCCCCAATTTCCCTCAGTCGTAGTCGGGAGGTCGTGGAGTGAAGTGAGAAATGATGAATGTGAACGAGATCCTCAACTACAAGCGCAAGGAGGAGGAGGATTATTACGCGATTTTGGGATGTGACGAAAATTCGACGGTGAGTTCGAAGGCTTTTTTTGAAGAGCGATTTTTGATTTTTCTCGTAGGTGGAACAAATTACCACTGAATATAAAGTCCGGGCTTTGCAGTGCCACCCCGATAAGAATGATGGCGATAAAGAGGCCGAGCAGAAGTTCCAACTGTTGAAGGTGAGTCAGTTTTGGGGAATTTTGAGGGATTTTAACGTAGAGGTAATCCCCGCTGAAATCAGAACAGAAACGCACCGTTAACTCTTTAACCTTGACCACGCACGGTGATTATCTTTTCCTTTCATATTCAAGAGTTGTTTGTTCATATTTTTGCCGGTAAATTAGATTCTTTGTTGACTTGTTTACAGAGTTGAGATTTTTTCTTATCAGATGTAAGTATTCCGTTTGATCTCTAAAGAAATGTTTCGGAAAAGTCGATCAGTTTGAAGTGGAAATGGAATTTCATCTCGACTCATAGTTGATTGAAATATCAAATCACTTTCAAATGAAAATGTCTAATGAGAAAAGTTGAATTTCATTTCTAGTATGAATCAGATAATTTATTAGCACCCTCTCAATTTATCGCTTCGTTTCCATTTTTATCCGAAACAAAAACCATTTTAGATGCAATTATAAATGCAATTTCATTTTGCACTCACTTAATCGTTAATTAATTTCATCTGCCGCAATAAATCGATGTCTTTGTATTGTATAATTGATTTTATTTGCAGGAGCGCTATTTATACATAGAGTGATTCGGTTGAGACGGCCATATTTTGTGTGGCTATTAAGTAAAAAAATATCAGTGTGTGGTGGTGGACAGAATAACAGTATCTAAAATTTGTTCGATTTTTTGTTAAACATACACAGATCTAAAATATTGTTGTAATTGTATTTTTTGAAAAGATTCTAATTTTAATGGAAATCATAAAATAAATCGATTTCGGTTAGAGATAAAAAAATTTAAATGAAATATAAAAAAATCAAACAAAATAAACCTAGTTATTAAGACAACTAGAGTTTTATAAGCAGTTTAAAAATCGAGGTCGTAGTTTCAATTTAGGGAGCGAAGACTTTTAAACTATAAAACTTGTGTTGTCTGCAAACTTTTTTCCAACATTAATATTGGACCAGAATTTTACTAAATTCAAAAATTATTATAAAGAATTGTATCAAAATAATGTCAAAATTGACAAAATTCAATTGTTATTGACGACGTATCATAGAAAAGCGTATATTAACAGCAACATAATAGGTAAGCTTAAATGAACCATAGAAACAGTGTAAGGTATTAATGTTGAAAAATTATTATTAAATTAAATTATTTTATAAAACACTCAATATACAAAAGCAGACCGCCATACGTCAACCAGTGATAGAAAATGTAATTTTTAACAAAAAAAAATAATTAAATTTTCTTTATTGGTTAAAAAATTGTAGCTTAACAAAGAGTAACAATGAATTTTGTACAAGTTGGTATTGATAAAGTAAAAGCGATCACATTTATAAACTAATTTCTTAATTCCAAATCATTTAATTAATATTGTCAGTACATAAACAAACAAAAACGAGTCGTGAGATAAAAAAACTTTAATTGGAATAAATTAAGAATTAAGTAAAGACACAAAATCTACAAAAATTGTTCAAAATGCCTTCCATTGCTTCAATTGAATGAGACTTGAAGTTAAGAAATTGCTTCATAAATGTTATCGTTTTTAATTTGACACGACTTGGACAAAATTCATTATTATTCTTTGCTAAGCTGTAACACTACAGGATGATTCTTAAATAGACCGACAAAATTTTATCCTTGGTAGTATTAAATGAATACATGCTGAAAAAAATATTAAAAAATTCTTTGTTTTACCGTTTTCCAAATAAAATTCATTAAAGTTACTTTTGAGGTAAAGCGTACGCCACTGAAGTGTTCGTAAATAGTATTAGCACAGGTAGTGGAAACCACAGTATTAATTTGATGAAAATGTATTGATCATTGCAGCAATTCATAAACGTTGTAAGTGGCACGGATCAAGAGGGCTTTGTCCCTAGAAGATATAAACATAAAAAGGGTACAAATTGTCTCCATTTATCCTTGGAAAGCTGTAATAAAATTTTGTCTGTCAATTTAAGAATCACCCTGTATAAGAAACGAAAATAGACAAAAATATATTTAAACTTTTTTTTTCCTACGACCATATACGAAACTAGATCATAATGCACAATTACATATGCGCGAAAATTGGCAATATGGTCAAAAACATGTGCGATTTGTTTTCGCACTGTGTGTTAGAAATCTAACGCACTATTCACACTCAAATGTATTTTTTCATTTAACGTATTTTTTTTTGTATCCATTATAAAAAATAAATCGTTATTCAACGTATTTTTGTATCCATTATAAAAAATAAATTGTTATGAAAAAAAAATATGTTCGTAAGACACAAATTATTTATGGTCGTAGGAAAAACAGTGTACAAAACTTGCAGAAAAGTGTCTAACGCACTCGCGGTATTGCCTGCACTCGGCTAACGCCTCGTGCGCAACTTTCCCGCTTGGCGTTAATTATCACTTTCCGTGCTCGTTATGTAATATACTATTTTAGAACGATATTTTTTATCATTTATATCTATAACAGTTTGTTTTTGGGACCCTCTGCATAAAAATAAGATGTGAACAATTTTTTATCAATGGGAATTTAATTGTTTTCAATATTGAATTTTTACATTGGGTGTTACGATTACTTACTACGTTTTTTTTTAATGTAGGTATAGTGAAATTTCTAAAAATTGTGGTTATTTCAGGCCATTTTTAGATAGAAAACTAGAAAATTTATTATCATATTTTTGTTGTGCTATAAACGCTGGTTTGAAGATGGAAAAAATAAATTTTTTTCATTATATTCGTCTAAATTTATCGTCTCATGATACGATAAAAATCTGAATCCACCCTAATCCTTATTTAGTGTAGAATTTCCTTCTTGCTAGAGGGCGGTTCTGCCGCCTCCAGACATCAGTCGGGATTGCTTCATCCTGATAATAAGCCAATTTTAAAGCTGATCTCGCTTTCCTTCTGTTTATACTCCTTTTATTCAAAATGCTAAACCGCTTTACATTTACTATAATTAATTGTTTAAAAATAAAACACTGCGAACTCTCACTGAATTGACAATGTCTGAGTTCGTCACAACGCATGTTAGGATACGTTGTCGTGCGTGTAATTGTCGAGTAATTAACTTAGAAAACCGTGATTGAATTTTCCTCGAAGTTTCCAAAAGTTGAAATAATTTTCTAAGCGCTTGCTGTAAAGTTTTGACTACAAATTTTTGAAGTTGTAAAATGAATATGACGTAATGTGATGAGAGGTTTTGATACGCCTACGAAAATTATGTTTCCTAGAGATTTATTAAGGAAACAGGGAAATTTAGCGAATAGCAAAGTGGAGTGGAAAGTCGTGATTGAATTTTCTCTACGTTTCTATAAGCTTCGTTTAGAACAGTTTCACAGTCGGATGCACATTTATGGGGAAGACTAAAAAATCGATTACAACAAAAATTCTATGAATTGTAAATTAGTATTAACTTTATTTTTAAACGTTAATTATTATTAAAAATATGACTTGAAAGCTTTGTATCAAAGTTTTTGTTTAAACGAAATCGAATGTAAACAATGCTCAGAAGAATTTTTTTTCATTCATTTTATCTTTTTTGGCGTCTCTTAATTAAAGTAGATAGTTGTAATAACCTTTATGAGAAAAATGATTTTATAGTGGGTTGTCATTTAGAAAAATTTTAAAAATTGCAGAACTCAAAATCAAAAAAAAAAATTGAATAATTTTATTCTATATAAAAAGTCACATTTTTATAGTACTTTATCAATTAGTTTTTCCAAAAAATAAATAGTTTAAGCAAAAAACGTTTAGCTTCACACTTTTCATCCACCTGGTATGTATTTTAAATTTTTGTTATCATGAATAATAATCTTTTTAACTAATTCATTACGAATTATTGTTATTAAATTAAATTAGTTTTTGCTTGCCAAATGAGCTGCCAGAGTTCTCTATTCATCAAAAGTTTAATTTATAGTCCTTATTAAATAGGTAATGATAGATTAATGATATTTTGGCAAAGAGGTTTACCTATGTCTAATTACTAGGTGATCATGTGAACACACACCCAATAATAACAGTAATTATATACAATAGGTAAACTGTTTCAGTGATAAACGGCCTTGTAAAGGTCAACTTCCCATTGTTGTATAGATTAGATTAACTAATCTAAATAATGAGTAATTAACCGATTAATTAATTCTTCTATAACGAAAACTCGATAAAAAGAAAAGTGGATAAATTCTGCTTTAATAAGATTAGAAAAACTTTACGGAAAATTGTAAACTTATTAGGAAGTTGATTTTATCTTCATTCATGTTTTTTTACGAAAAATTTAATTGAGATGTATAAGTTTTGGGTTAATAGTCTTTTCAATTAAGGTACACGACAACTGAAGCTTTTTTAATTAAGTCATTCCATTCAAACGTAATTGGGTATTAGCTATTTTCATTGAAAATCAATGTTTGAGGGAGTTAAAACAAAGCTTTTGTGTTGTTCGAACTTATCTCTATCAGTCACGTATTGTTCAATTTTTCGTTGTGTTGAGGAAATCAATAATCGGAGGATGGGGTTTTTGACGGGATTTTCTTACAATTTTGAAAAAAGAAACAGAAAGATATTTTGAAAAATTATTAATTTTTGTATTTGTCAATTTTTCTGTGATATTTATGGTTTTAGAGAAAAACCAGATTACCAACCAAATCGATGTTTAAATTTTATATAATTTTTTGCATCTAAAAAACTCTGAAATAAGCCGTGTTTCAGTTTTCTTCGTATAGTTCAAATCGTCATTTCATCTTGACGAGGTTTTAATTTCTCGTATTCATCCCATTTCAGCACGAATGTTTTCCTCATTTAGCCTAATTATACTCAAATCAGCGTCTCTGTTTCAGGAAGCTAAAGAGATTCTGTGTGATCCTGAAAAACGTGCCAACTACGATAAATGGCGAAACAGCGGCATTTCAATAAGCTACAAACAGTGGCTCGGTATGAAAGAACACGTCCATCAGGTACTTTTATGTTTGTTTATCTAGTGAAAAACTCGTTGGAGCGAACCCTTTTCCAATAATTTTTTCATTATTTTTTTTCAGTCAATGCATTGGAGCACCCCTAAAACGAAAGATCGCATGTTGGAGACCGGGGGCTCGTCGGGCCCTTCCAGTTTGGGGGCGGGAGGAATCAGTGCCGCTCAAAGACGGGCCTCGGAGGGGGGCGCTAATCTGCATTGGGGGGGCAAAGGCACGGGATCGGCTTGGGGCAGCAACGCCCCCAGTGAGGTTGTCAGTAAATTCCGAAATTATGAGATTTAAATGTAGATGTTTATTGTGTATTTATGTGATCTTTAGTTAGACGGATGTATCATTGGGTGTTGTGGGGACTTCACCCTGAATCCTAAGACCTGTTTGATGTCTCAAACTTGACTCTTGACTCTAGATCGACCTTGTCGGTGTTGGCATTGCAATGACATCGGTAATCAAAATTTTTAGAAAATTTTTGCGTTTATTGGCAATTTTTAGACAATCGAAATTAGCTTTTCGATTTCAAATCAATTGGACCAAATTAATGGATTGGGTGTTGGGTTCTATTGAAAAATCCCTCAAATTTGTTGTGATATGATATTAGTTTTTTATGGAGGGATATATGCTATTGCAAAAACCGTGCATGCTCTATTTATTAGTTTTGCTGAATATACAGGATGTTAGAAAAACAATACATTTAAAAAATGGTGTATCATTTTTCCACCACCCTATATACTATTGTTCTATTCAATTAAATGGAAAGTACTCATATCCTTTATTATCAGGGTAAATGCACAATCATCCGTACTCCCTTTACACTATATATTTTGATAAATGTTTTAAACAACATATTTTAAATAAGTGTTATCAATCAAATATAATCTATTTATAAATGTTAAATGGAAATAAAAATTATCATATGACGCAACCATTTATTTTAGAACTAGTTAGGTTTTCCATTTTAATTCGTTTGTTACTTTGATATACCCTACCCTGGAAAAAGTAGCAAGCATGGACCCAGATATCAGATTGCCACCTTTCCTAACCCAAAAATAGCAAACCAACGTAATGAAAAATGTTGCAGTCAACACAATGGGCTGATTTTAAAAGCCAAGAAAAAATCTTAGCTTCTGGTGGCTCTTCCGGTCCTTCTAGTCTCACGGCGGGAATACCATCAACTGCTTATCGAAGAGCTTCAGAAGGAGGTCCGAATTTATACATGAAACTTGCTAGTAAAAAAGCCGCAGAGAAAAATAATGAAATCTAAATAAAACCATCACATATATTCCCTTGATTTTAACCGATAGGGATTTTTTGTTTTGAGCTAGTCACAGTGTGTTTTATTTTGTAAAACCTCTTAAAGTAATAAACGTATACTTGTAAGAAAGAGACTATTTTAGTAAAATTCCTCACTAGATTTTTCTAAAGTACAAGGTCTGAGAAACTCTTGTCCGCGGTAGTGGATCCACTTGGTTGAAACTGCAAGTACCAACATAACAAAGTTACAAAGCTCAAAAAATCAAAATTACTCCATTTAGAGCCATATAAAACTGGACATGCCCCATGCAACGTCATGTTATCACCATCCCCACTAGGATGGAGGTTGTACCAGAGGGCAGCGGAGCCTTTTTTAGGCCATACCGAGACTTGGACATTGGGAAAAACAGTGGCGCCACCTTGCTTCACGTCACTCATCTGAAGCAGAAACTTTTTATTATGAGCAAAAAAAATCCGACATCATTTTTGGCTTTCGTACATTGAAGCTTAATTTGGCCACTTACATGACAATATGTTTCTGGGACTGATAGTTTAGTTGTTTGCGTAAAATTTTTGCCCTTCAATGTTTCACTTCATCTAAGGTCAAAAGACAGAATTCAATGCTAATAATTTTGATAGAAACACACCGTAAGTAAGTACCTACAATGTTGTGGACAAAAATGAGGTTCTTGCAAGAAAAACTTTGAAGAAAAAGGATGTGTATACAAAAAAAGTTATTGCAAAAGATACAAGTAGGTATTATGTTGATTGGCAATAAATTTTGTGTAATTTATTGAAATGAGCTCAAAGTTGATGTATTTTATAAATTCTTCTTCAGCTTTAGTTTCAAAATTGTTACTTTTTCAACTCGTTTCTCAAAAACAATGCACAAGAGACTAATTTAATTGCGTTCATTCCGAGGTTCTATCTCATTCATGTTTATTTTGTATTCTTGTCAATTTCTTGCTAAAAATTGAGAATGTTTAGCAAACCTGCATTACAAATTGCGTCTACATTTTAACAGGCTCTTTTTCTAACCTCCTGCTTGCGAACTATTCGTTCCTAAATTTCTAAAAACTGTAAGCGCTACTGAATTTGTTCCTTTTTTGGTGTTTTGTCTCTAAATTTTCTTAGACGATTTTTCGTGTTGACGTTTAATGACATTGTTTTCAAATTAATTCAAAAAACCGGAACTGCCAACTTCCTTTATTAAAATTACCATGAATGAATTTACTAGTGGTCCCAATCTTAAGACTGTTTGGTATTTCCATTAAAAAACAAACTTTAGGTATTTCACTTGTTATAAATGGACTACAACAAATTGTGAAAATGCCAAAATTCTGATGTCCGGTTTATTTTGCTCCCCATAGTAGGTAACTTTGAATATTTTGAAATGAAATACACTCACATAGAAAAGTACTGTTGCGGTTCTATCATCATCGGTGAAGTATGATTTACTAAAGTCATAATGTGGTTCATAATGGCCGCCAATTCCGTAACTGACAACTTGGAGTTTTTCAGCTGTTGACATTGTTAGTCCTGTCATATCGCTGACTCTTTGGGATACATCAGAGATGTGTTTATGTTCTTCATCTTGGAGCCATGCAACTTTGCAAATTCTGTATGGCAAGATTTCTAGCTCGCTGGTGTTGGAATTTTTGAAAACAGCCGGCTTGAACTAAGTTTCAACAGTAGTACCTTCACAAAGTATTTGGTACATACCTTAGGTAGTGCCATTCGTTTTATTGTTGCAATCTCACTATTGGCCAAGACATCGTGAAATATGATAATGTCAGGTTTGTGGTGAGCTTCTTCAACTTTGAAGGGAGCAATTTTGAGGAAATGGTTGTTTCCACTTAAGTAAAAACATTTCAATTTAGAGGCTTTTTCCATCGAGAGGGAGATTTCCCCCCGGCATAATTGTGTATAAATTTCACCATTATAAGAATCAGATTCCATTTCAGTTTCTATTTCAACGTCGTCTTTTTCTCCCTCTTTCTGTAACATGTATTCGTACTGAAGTTTGTTTCCGAGTGCTCGATGATGAGTTGGCTGTATTTCTAAGAGTTTGTTCGTAACATCCAATGCTAATGAAACATCACCTGGAAGGAATTCAAAGCAAACTCTCAATTATTTCACAAACAAACCTTGTTTATACGTCGAAAAAGCCCAATATTCCAATATATCGCTCCTGTTTACCGTTTCGTTAGCCTCTCTCTCGAGTCTGGCGTCGGCTTCTCTCATCCATAATTGAGTGTGATAATAATCCGCAATCTTGTAGAAGTGTATACCCAAGTCAAAACAATCAGCAGCGCTCAATTCCGAGCTGTATTTCACTCCGTTTAGTTTGCCTCGAGCCAAGGAGGAGGTGTCCAGGCGGTAGGTGTCTTGGAGATGAGTCAATGCAACTATAGCACCGTTAAGGTCTTTATTAGTAGGAAATTTCTTTATTTCTCTAATATTTTTTATACGTGGCCACCATTCTTAAAAAAAACAAATAGGCGTCTTAATCCTCTTACTCATATCCCTCCCAAAGAATTAGGTACCTAACTCATGATTATTGGCAACCAGATTTTCAACTTTTTCCCAATCAATCATCAGTCTTTTGAAAAAAATGTAAGCATTTACAGGATTTTCAAGATATAATTGATCGTTTTTCGAAACTTCATTGTAATGATTCTTGTAAATTTTGGAATATCTAAAAAAAACACTGAAATTCATGACCCTAGTCTATGTAATCGTCATCAACCTCTTCAGAAAATCTAGTTTTTTTTCGTGGGCTTTGATATAATCGTCTAGAGTGTCAATAAGTAGGGCTTCAGTTTCTAAAAGGTCTTCTAAATCTACGATTGTTGTAAAGACTTTACTTCTGTTTGTGCAAACCAAACAAATCAATAAACAGGCTTGTAAGCATAGAGAATTTTTCATTTTGTTTTTACCACTTAAAACACTCGTAAACTTTCTTCTAATTAGATAAACGTCTAATGGTGACAATTACAGTGACGGAACATCAAAAATTGGTAACAGGTTATTCCCATAGCTACAAGTTCAGTTTGTTTTTTTATTTCTCAAAACACCAATTTTATTAATTTACTATTATTTAGTATTGTTATAGTTATTAACGTCATAAGACTGATATGTACTAAATAACAGATGAGGTTGAATAATCAACCGAGTCTGTTATTTGGTATCGGTCGTGTGTCTTTTTGTAATCCCATTCCTGATCTAGAGAGGAGCAAACCTTTAAATTCCATAATTTCCGTGATTTCATAAAATGAAGGCAGTTCTTAATGACTGACGGTCGTTATAATCCTTAACGAACGGAGGCTGTTAAAAATAATTTTTTATCTGTCATTTCACTTCCGTTAAATTGAAATAACAGTATGCGATTACGAAAAATGTTGTTTAGATGGTGAAATTGCCATCTCATCAAAAAACAAAGCACAATTTTTATCTTGTTTCCTAAAATTGGTAAGTTTATTGGGAAAGTATTTAAAAAAATAATGTATCGGTACAAAATGTGACTGATTTTTTTTATCAATGTTTTTGAATGTGGTAGAAATCGGTAAATTTTGATTTATAAGAAAATTCACAGTTGAATTTAATTTTAGTAGCTTTCTCCAATGTTTCAGCACTCCATTATTTCTTATTAATGTTCTATTTCAAATTTTCTATTTTTATCTAAAAAAAAAATTAGTTTTGACTTCAAGTTGCTGTAAAAACATTCCTATTGAATTGATTTATTTTTTAATCTGAAAATTTCTTGTGCTTGAGAAACTTTTGTTTTCTTTAATTTAAGGATTAAGAAAAAAAAACAATGACGAAAAGATAATTTTGAAATAAGTGAATTTTTCGCGAAAACGAGAAAGTAAAAAATAATCTCAATTAAGTAATTGTTACTTCTTAAATATTCTTTAAGTTACTAACCATACAAATTTAATTTTTGGTCCCCAATCTTCAATTCGTTAGTTTCAAAGCCTTTTTACATTTATTCCGTCATTGAGAGAACGTGGTCTGAAAAAGAGACTACAGTTTTCTTCTGCATTAATGATTTTATTTTTACTATTTTATATTTATTTTTTTATTTTATTTCCTTTGTGTGTTGTTTTACAATTTTCATTAGGATTTACTTTTGTTAATTAATTAAGCTTACATTGTGTTTCACAAAGAAAAAAATCAAATTTGTAGGCAAGGTCGATGAAAAAATATTTGATTACTAAAGAAAAGTTGCAGCACCAGAGTTCATATTAATTAAGAAAGTAGACAATAAATTTCCGTTTACCTAAATTGATTGATCCTGCAATTGAAGTTTGTTTCAAAGTTCCGCACTGTATCCTTACTTTATAGTCCTCCAAATAATAACAGTACACTTTATATGAAATCGGCTTTATTTCTCTAATATGATTACACGTCAAAATAAATTAAAGCTAATCTTTGTTTAAAGCAAAAACATTAAAATTATTTAGGAACAGTCTTCAGTCACGCCACTAAATCCTCACTGGGTCTTTCCAAAGTACAAGGCCTGAGAAATTCTTGCCCGCGTTCGTGGATCCACTTATTTGAAACTGCAAATACCAACATAATAAAGTAAGAAAATTAATAAAGCCAAAATTACCCCATTTTGAGCCGGTTAAAACCGGACATGCCGCATGTCTTGTCATTTTATCACCATCACCACTCGGGTAAAGATTGTACCAGAAGGCAGCTGAGCCTTTTTGGGGCCATAACGAAACATTGATGCTAGGAAAAACCGTCGCGCCACCTTGTTCTACATCACTCATCTAAACAAAAAACTTTGTACTGACAATTTTGAAATAGATTATACTCACATAGAATAGCACTGTTGCGATTCTGTTGCCAGTTCCGAGACTCTTGAAGGCGTTTCTCTCGTCCCTCTTTAAAAAAATTAGTAAAACGAAAAGTTAAAGTGAGTTAAACAACTTACTCGGGCGAAATCAAAATGGGGTTCATAATGGCCGCCAATTCCGTAATTGACAACTTGGAGTTCTTCAGCTGTTGACATTGTCAGTCCTGTCATATCGCTGACTCTTTGAGAGACATCAGCGATGTGTTTGTGTTCTTCCTCCTTGAGCCATGCTGATTTGCTAATTCTGTATTGAGCGATTTCTAGCTCGCCAGTGTCAGTGTTTTGAACAGTGGCTCTCTTGAACTATATTTGGACAGTAGTGCCAATATAAATCAAGTCATAAAATACATACCCTAGGTTGAGCCATTCGTTTTATCGTTGCAATCTCACTATCGGCTAAGACACCGTGAAAGATAAAAATGTCGGGTTTGTGGTGAGCTTCTTCAACTTTGAAGGGAGCAATTTTGAGGAAGTTGTTGTTCCTACTTAGGTAAAAACATTTCAATTTGGAGGCTTTCTCCACCGGGAGGGAGATTTCCCCCCGGCACAATTGTTCGTAAAATTCACGGCCGTAAGGATCAATGTCTGGTTTCAATTCCGCTTCAGCTTCTGCCCCATTATCGCCTTTTATCTTTATATTTACAGATTTCTCTAACTCATCTTCGTAATATATTTTGTTTCCGAGTGCTCGCGGATGACTTGGAAGTATTTCCAAGAGTTTGTTTGTAAGATCCAATGCTAGAGGGATGTTACCTGGAAGAAAGTCAAAGCAAGTCTCTCAATTATGTCACAAACAAACCTTGTTTATACGTCGAAAAAGCCAGATATTCCAGTATATCGCTCCTGTCTACCGTTTCATTAGCCTCTCTCTTGAGTCTAGCGTCGGCTTCTCGCATCCACAATTGAGTGTGATAATAATCCTCATTGTTGTAAGATTGTCTGCCTAATTCGAAACAATCAGCAGCGCTCAATTCCGAGCTGTATTTCACTCCGTTTAGTTCGCCTCGAGCCAAGGAGGAGGTGTCGAGGCGGTAGGTGTCTTGGAGGCGAGTCAAGGCTACGGCAGCCCCGTTAAGGTCTTCATCAGTCGGAAATTTCATCGTTTCCTTAATATGGGTTATATTTGCCAAACAATCTTAAAGAAAAACTATTATTTTCCTCCAAAAAAATACCCACGAAAATTACCTAAACTCAAATCACTGTTGATCAAATTTTCGACCTCTCGCCAATCTGCTGTTAGTCTTTTAACAAGAGTGTAAGCATTAATGGGATTGGCAACATACACCTGGACGTTTTCAGAAGCTTTATTGTGCTGATTTTTGTAAATTGCTGCATATCTGAAAAAAATCCAATAATGCTTGTTTGGATCATTTTTATGCCTACCAACCTCCTCAAATACCCCAACTTTTCTTCTTCTGCTTTGATATAATTTTCAAGTGTGTTAATTAAAAGAGCTTCGGTTTCTAGAAGGTCCTCTAAATCAGCAAGTGCAGTGAAAACCTCACTCCTAACTGCACAAATCGAGCAAATCAATAAACCCGCTTGCAACAACAAAGAATTTGCCATTTTGTGTTCGCCTATAAGAAAATAAACAAAATCACGACTGTTAAATTGCATAAACATTAATAAAATTGCGATTTGTCGTGTTTATGTAAGATTGTTACGTTGTAATGTGAAGTGTTGACTGATCAGATAGAGGTATTAACCTTGTGAGAGAACTAGAGAAGAGATTTTAGCAAGTTTAATGATTATTAATTTGATGTTTTGTAAGGTTTTGCCAAAGTTTATCTCTCGTAGAGAGTGATTGTTAGCTCGAGGCGGAACGTGCTCATCAGAATGTGATTACGCAAGGTCGCAGAATTATGAATCTTATCAAAGTGCAGTGGAATGAATAAAATACTTCGCAGCAAAGGATGCTTGAAAATAGAGGATCTAAGGAGAAACTGATAAAAAATTGTACACAAACGCGTATTTTGAACCTTTATTAATGTCATTTTATAAATAAAACAAAAAGTTTACACACTGCTAAATCAAATTATACCACTGCTAAATCATAATTTATTTTTCTTAATTTTAAGTAAAGAAGCCTACATTAAAATGTTCGGTATTTTCTTACTTGCACATTGACAACCCCTAGTTTTTTCTTTTAAATGAATGAAAGACCATGAGCAATACATACATTATAAAAATTTGAAAAATTATATTTATTTTTAATTGAAAAAAGACAAAATCGTGTGATATTTCATTTAAAAACACAAGACAAGAGCCACTTTTTTCATATCTTATTCAATAGAATATTAGACGCAGAAATGGAAAATCTGCAAGGAAAGAATTGAGAAAAAAGAAATGAAACAAAGACGATTAAAATTAAATATTACAATCTTATAGTAATTTTTTTAAATTCTTTTTATTTTATTTTGGAACTATAAACTTGTTTGTAAGTCCTAAAAAACGGGCATAAAATGACCTTCATAGCCCTTGGGATTTTTTTATGTAACGTTTGGCATTCATAATAACAGCAAAATATGCGATCTCGAATTTTATACCAAATTCGCCGAAACTATTAAATTCTAATTTAAGAAAAGCAAAACACAATTCAAAATAAAATAAAACATTGCATAAACAGAACATTAAAAGTCCTCCTAACGCCGGGCTTTAAACTTTAAACATTCCCTCGGGGCCATAATTTCCTTATTATATCTTTAATACATAAATAACTATTATTTTAAATTAAGAAACTATACTTTACAAAAAATATCACCACAATAATCACGACTAGTCAACTACGCTTTTCTGAAATAATAATCTACTGATCGTATGTAATGTAAAATGAAAAATAATAAAAATCAGACAATATTACAACCCTTTTTAAATCAAAATAGTAAATAAATGTAGGTAATTAATCATTTAATTCATTTTTTACCACTTCTTGTGTGATTAAAGAAGTGCTAAATGAAAGATGCTGCTGGTGTATAATTTATTTAATGTTGATTCTAGCAACTTGGCATTTACGAAACTGCTTATTTCGCAACAACTTAATCATTGAACACAATAATTACCTTAGCCAGCCTCCTCAAAAACCAAATAAAATTGTTTTTTACCTCAAGTAAACCTAAGACTTTTCCCTGGCAAATTTCTAATCCTTGTACCGAATCACCAACTGCCGATTACATAAAACCTCATCTTATTGTCTCACCAACTCTATTTAATGCCATAAAAATTATTCTAAATGATGTAATATACCATCTAAATGTTATTTGCGCTAAGGTTTCCATTGCACACTTGCAAACAATTACTCTTACTCAAGCAACAAAGATCTTCCCAAGGGATGCCCACTTTTATGCAAATTTTAAGCATAAATTACATCAGAGGTAAGAACAGTGACATGTTTATACATTTAAATAATTTCACCGCTGTTTATGGAAATACGATATTTAACATTGAACTTGACACGACAATTTATTGAAGCGTAACATAATAAAGGGTAATGGCCAATTGTAGTTTTAGTGAATTAATGCGATTTTATCGGAAGATAATTAATTGTAGAATCAGCGAAGCTTGGTTTAATTAATTTCGTTGCAAACGGTGGCTTTGTTACTTGTTGATGATTATCAGTATATTTAGTTTTACTTTATTATTTTCTGATTATTAACTACAAGTTAACACAGTTGAAGAAATACTAGTATAATTACAAGACCTAATTCGTTTTGATTGGAACAAATCGGCGAAAAAGTGAACGTGAATCCGGGAAGAAGCCGTGAAAATCTTCAAGAACACTTTCACATGCAGATTTAATGACATAATAGGTGTGGGAACCTTGCATTCTCTACAAATATATTTTTTTTTTAAGAGAAAGAGTTTATCTGTAGGTTCACTCTTTCAAACTCCATATACTACATAAAGATCGAGGATAATTTCCAAACATGTAATATCTTCGATAAAGAGGTCATTTGAATCGTCTTAACTTCCTTGTATTGTTGAAACAATCGTGCAATAACTTAAAACATAATCGCTATATTTCCTTGTCAAGTAACCTTTATTTATGACTGTTTACTAATAACATTTTAGCAATAAAGTGGTAAAATTTTGTTAATAGAAAAAGAGAAAGTTCAAAATAAAGCTTTTTGTTGTGATGTTGCTAATAGAAGAAGAGAAAGACAAAAACCGAATAGTACAAAATAGTGATAAAAAGAGAAAATGTGAAATTATAAAACACAACAAAAATATATATACATATTTATTAATGTTTTATAAACATGAACATAAGCATAAATTATATTTTTTTGCAAAATTATCCCTTGTAACAACCTAATCCATTACCAATCCCAGGAGAAGCACTCAAAATGCGCTTACACCAAACCAAGAAATCAATCAAATTATGTATAGTTAATTTCACTGATCATATGAAACAATGTACACAATATTAAACCCAATTCTGACCGTTCTAGCATTACAAAAAAATAATACTTGTCTCAGAAAAATCATAGAAAATGATTTTTCAAATGCGTCAACTTTGACTGTGCTTTCTGATAATTTTGCTGACATTTATGTACCAGAAATACCAGTCGTTTTTCGCAATTTCGGTATCAAAAATTTCTTAGTGTATGGAGATAAATTCGAAATTGGACAAAATTTTAATCCGAAAGGAAAATATGTGTTTGTGTCCGAAAATCAATCCAAAGTTTTAAAACTAGTAGAAGAAAATCAACTTAAAAAATTTCTGGTGGTTCAAAAAGGACAAATTTTGTATCCTTATAACACAAAATCTTGTACGACACTACAGTTAGTGAAATCTAGAAATTGTCACTACCCCCATGACATTTTTAAGAAGAAGAAATTTTTTGATAAAAATTGTCGTCTCAAAGTGGGTTATATCAAAACACCTCCGTATGTTATCAATGTATCACATCCCCAACGACCTGGAGTAATGGTTTCTTTGATGAATTTAATATCGGAATTAAGTGGTTTCAAATTGGAATACCAAAACTCAAATCGGTACCAATACGAACTTTTAAGTAATGGTACCATTCATAAAATTTCAAGGGACTTAGACAAAAGTATCATCGATGTTGCTATTGGTCAATTGGCTTTAAACGACACCAAAACCAACCCTTTTGACTACGGACCTGTCATTTATAGTGACTGTCTCCATTTAGTAGCCCCAAAACCCAAAAAACTGAAATCTTATCGAAAGCTTTTCGTTGTATTTAATCTAGAATTGTGGAAAAAGATTTTCATTGGAATTGGCGTCATGATACTCGTCTTCTACATTTTTGCTCTATGTGAAGATTTCGAAAATGCAAGTTTCATCAATTCAATGTTTGATGTGTTCATGATTTGTACTGGTGGTGGTGTCTCCCAAATCCCCCAATGGCTGTCTTTTCGCATTTTAGTGTCTTTTTTTCTTCTTTTTTGCCTGAGTTTGGACTCGATTTATCTCGGAAATTTAAGTAATATCTTCGCCCAAAACTCCTACGACGTCAAGGTTAATAACTTTGAAACAGCAGGTGCTGTCAAAATCGTGCTTTACGTTGACTGGCGTGTTGAAAGACATTTACTTCTCGTTTACGTAACTTCACGTTACAAAGCAGCCGCCAAAAAACGCCTTTTTATCACAAATCACTCTCAAACTTATCTTATGAACCACACAGCTTTGACAAAACAAAACGGTACTTTTCTTTTCAAGAGTGTCCTCGAAGCGTTCCCTTCAGAAGAGTCGCTTCTTTTCCATTTTAGGCTCACTACTGATTATCTCACCTTTTTGGTGGCGTTCTATATGAACAAGAAGATTCATTTTGGGGAAGCGTTGGCGTTTTGGGGACAAGAAATCGTAGAAAGAGGCTTTCTGGTTAAGTGGTTCAATGATATTCGGAGGAGTAACGTCCGACCGGAGATTCTTCCAGAAGAAGAGAAAAAAATTGTGGTTTTGAAATTGGCACATTTTGAAGAAAGTTTCAGGGTTTTACTGGGAGGATACGCTCTTGGTTTGATAGCCTTTATTTTAGAGTTTGTGTTTTTGAAATTGGAAAAGATCGGATTTGTACAGAAAGTCAAAGATAATGTTATGTTTCTGTTGAGGCTCTTGAAGCCACCGGAGAGAGTTTTCAAAGAAAGGATTATGTAATTTGGAAAAACATATTTTTTTGTGTGTAACAGAATTAAAAATCATTTACCAGTAGCTTTAGATTGCTTTTCAAACAGATATTTTAAATACATATTCCAAAAAAACTTGAAATCTGTATATTGAAAAAGTAGTAAAAGTATAAAAAGTAATAAAAAACATTCAAAATACTAGAGTTTTTTCAAATCGTAAAAAATCAAATTAAATAGTCCAAAAAGTTATCCTTTCCAACCTTAAAACACAATAACTATCATGTAAAACATTTGAAAACTGTTGTAAAATTTTCTAACAATTTTTAATAGTAATTGATAAAAACAGAGTTAATCCTAAGTCTTGTTTAAATTGTAATAATGCAGACTTTTTAATCTAAAATCTTCTATAGTAAAATATTAGAAAATGGTAGCAATGTAAATATAAAAAAAGCAGAAATAATTCAATAAAATGATCTCAAATTATCCCAGGTAATGACTTAATCTCAGCTTTAATCCATTACACGCCTCAAGAGAAACACTTAAAATGCGCTTATAACGACATTAGGACACAATAAATCATCTCAGAAGTCATATTACTTTCTTTTTATTTCTTTCCAAAACGTCTTGAAACAATGTACGCAATTCTGACCCCAATTTTGTCTTTCTTAACATTAGAAAAAAATAACATTTGTCTTAAAACAATAATGCAAAAAGATTTTTTAGTTGAAACAAATTTGGTTGTGGCTGCTGATAATTTTACAGATATAATTTATGTGCCTCAAATACCCGTGACCGTTGTAGATATTTACAATTTTGAAAATTTTGAAACTAAAATTTTTTTATTATATGGAGATTATTTCACAACTAACCAAAATTTTGATTCTAAAGGAAAATACATATTTGTTACTGAAAATACGTCTAAAGTTTTACAACTAGTAATGGAAAATCGAATTAGAAAATTTCTAGTAGTACATGAGGATGAGATTTTGTATCCTTTCAACACTAAATCGTGTACTGCTTTAAGTCTAATCAAATCGGAGAACTGCTTCTACCCTTCTGATATTTTTAAAGAGAAAAAACTATTTGAAAAAAATTGTCGCCTCAAAGTGGGTTATATCGAAACACCACCGTATGTCATCAATATAACTCACCCACAAAGACCTGGAACGATGGCTTCTTTAGTTAATTTAATATCATACGTGAGTGGTTTTAAACTATAATATAAGGAACCATCTGGATACCAAAACGAATTTTTGAATAACGGTTCCATCCGTAAAATTTCAAATGACTTGGAAAAAAATATCATCGATGTTGCTATTGGCCAGTTGGGTTTAAACGACGCCAAAACCAACCCTTTTGACTACGGGTCTGTCATTTATAGTGAATACCTTTTTCTAGTAGTCCCCAAACCTAAAAGATTGAAATCTTATAGAAAACTTTTTGTCGTATTTAATTTAGAACTTTGGGAGAAAATCTTCGCCGGTATTACAGTCACGATTTTCGTATTCTACATCTTCGCCCTGTGTGAAGATTCCGAAAATGCGACTTTCGTTAATTCTATGTTTGATGTTTTAAAGATTTGTATTGGGGGTGGTGTCTCGCAGCTCCCCCAATGGCTGTCTTTTCGCATTTTGGTGTCTTTTTTCTTTCTTTTTTGTATTAGTATAGACTAGATTTATCTCGGAAATTTAAGTAATATCTTCACCCAAAGCTCCTACGATGTTAAATTGAATACAATAGCAGCTGCAGCTGCTGTCAAAGTTATTGTTTTTGCCGACTGGCGTTGTGAACGACTTTTTCTCCTACTTTACGTAACAGCTCACCAAAAAGCCGCCAAAACACGTCTTTATATCACGAATCACACCCAAACTTATCTCATGAATCGCACAGCTTTGACAAAACAAAACGGATCCCTTATTTTCAGCTCTATTCTAGAATCGCACCCTTTGGAAAAATCCCTCCTTTTTCCTTTAAGAATTGGTACTGATTTTCTTACATTTTTGGTGGCTTTTCACATCAACAAAAAAACTCTCTTTAATGAAGCTTTATGTTTCTGGGTACAAGAAATAGTAGAGAGAGGTTTTGTAGTTAAGTGGTTTAGAGAAATCCAGAGGAGTAATATTCGAATCGAGATTCTTCCAAAAGAAGAACAGAAATTGGTAATTTTAAAATTGGCACATTTTAAAGAAAGCTTTGGAGTTTTATTGGGAGGATATGCACTTGGTCTGGTTGCTCTTGTTTTAGAGTTTGTGTTTTTGAAATTAGAAAAAATTGGCGTCGTACAGAGGGTCAAAAATAATGTCATGTTTCTGGTAGGGTTGTTGAAGCCACCTGAGGGAATCTTCAAAGAAAGGATTGAGTAAAATTATGTTTACCTTGATGTGTAATGTAAGATTAAAAAAATATTAAACATGACGTCGTGATGTAATGTGTGTGTAATTTTGTCGGTAGGAATAAAGAGCTTATTGGGTGGCGATTACCTAATTGCATCTCTCCAAAGAATTTGAAATAATGTCAAACGTTAAAATAGCACAGTGTCACAACATTGTAAAAAAGAAAGTAATAAATAATAAATAAGTACATAAAAAAGATAGAATATTATAAAATAACTAACTTAAAAAATACATAATTATATTCCAAAAATATTTAGTAATTTATAAATTTTAACAACAATTAGAATAATTTCAGTAATGCAAGCTTGACTTGAAAATCGCAGTATGTATGTATGCTTTTGCTTTGAAAACGACTTAGCTTAACGACTTTTTTATTTAATTAAACACCTTGTACAAAACTGTAAGTACATTCTAAGTCTTGGCCTTTAATTTAATGCAATCATATTAAAAAAAAAAAAACATAAAAAATGCATAAATATTTTATTGCAATTTCGTTACGTCTCGTGAAAACAATTTTTAGACAAATTTTACACCAAAATCGCTTTCTATTGATTTTTGGCAATGACATGGCAATAATTACAATTATTTTTACTTTCACGGTAATCCAAGTAACAAAAACAGTTTTGAAATCAATTTCAATTTACAGTGGAACAGAAATAAACGTTAAATTAAATGTGAGAGTATTAAACTCAGACGTCAAAAATAACATAAATAACACTAATCTACACGATTTTTATAAACTATAACCTTAGCTGAAAGTTATAATTTCATATAGAGTTTAAAAAAATATTTAAAAAGTCCACCACGTCATGTAAAAAAACTGTAAAGTGATAAGAAAAATTAACAATTATTTTTGTTTAATTAAAAGTAAATAAACGTAAAAATAATAATTTTATTAAAGGTATATTAAACAAGTTATTTGTAAACTAGTACAATCAATGAGCCAGTTTTTGACACAAATTAAAGAAATTTTTCAATTTGAGAAAAATGTAAATTTTGATGTGTATGAATTAAAAAATAAATATTTATCATCGAAGTAAACAAAATTGATTCGTAAAACTTAGCCTACATTTTGTAATAAAAAAGATAAAGAGTAATAACAAAACAAAGCAAATTTTATTTCACCTTAACAAATACAAAACTATAAATGATTTTATGACTTTTTAAAACGAAAAATTAGTTCTTTAGCAATTTGGAATAATTATTAAACCATATGAAGCCTGCGATAACACTCTGCTATCAGTCTAGAAGGAAGTCCTCATCACGTACACATATTGCACTCATTTCGCTTGTATGACATACTCAGAAGCTGCGTTATCAATTAAAAATAAAGCTATTAACCGCCAGATTCCGTCCAACTCAAACTAAACAGAAATAAATTGAGAGAAATTGTAATGCGTCTAAAAATAGATCACTCCGGCAATTGGTAATCTTCGATTACCCCAATCAAAACATTTGGTCCAATTAAGAGCAAACTACACATGTCATCTGAACCTACCTACTTTTCACCCCAACCCCCCAAGCGCCACCCCCTTTCTATACTCACAGAGTCAATAATCAATCAAAAACCATCACTTCTTGTTCAAACACGATCACTCACTTTTTGCCGGCAGAACGCAACTGACCGACAAGAAGAAATAACGATTTATATCTGCATGTGTCATTACTTATTCTCTCCACTAAAACATGTGTTCCGAAATACCGATTGTTTATGTTATTGTGGAGGTGTGGCCATCTGGTGTTGTTCTAGAATGGGAGGAGACTAAAAAACGATAGGTGAGGCATCTAGTGAAGGGAGGATAAACTTGAGAACAGTGAGGGCAGATGACGCTCTCGGGTATAAAACGTTTGTGTACAAGATGGCGGCTGTGGGCATGAAATGGCGGTAGGCAACTTGATATACAAAAAATGGTTATTGATGTTTGGAGTTTCGCATCAACAGGATAAGTTGAAGCAGGAAATTGGATTAGCTAAATTTTGGAACTTTTGATAAAGCTATTCAAGCTATTCAAAAGATTAATATAGTATAAGAGCATGCAATACACAATAATACAAGAAAAAACAGTCATTCAATTCAATCAATCAAAAGTTTATGATACTTAAAAAAACTTATAATCTTTAGAAACTTTGTAAACAAACTTACATTCTATCTTAATCCAGTTACATAAATAGACTAAATCTATTGTTATCTACGAGTATTTATGTATCTACGGATTTGAACATTATTTATAAATAAGATTCTCCTCAAATTTGGAGCAATTACTCAAAATGCAAGTCAATCTACGATCAATTTTGGTTTTTGTATTTTTTTTGAAAAATGGTTTAGTTCAGAGCGAATACCAGATTGGAATTGGAAGGGCCGATTGTACAGGACCACCAGCCGAAATAATTTTTGTAAGCCCTTTGTAGATTATTTTTGTTTTTTTTTTTTATAAGAAAATTTTAGATGGGTTATGCTAAATTAAGTCAAGTAGGGTGTGGTCTTCATTTGAGACAATTCTCTCGAGCTTTCATCATTGACGATGGTTTAAGTAGGGTCGCTTTTGTCACTGTTGATTCCCAATCGATGGCACATGGAGTCAGAAGACAAGTAATTAATTTTTTAATTTTTAAGGATTTATCCAAATTTTGATTGTTATTTTATAGGTTTTGAAAAACTTGGCTGGTCTTTATAACGACACTTACACTGAACAAAATTTGATAATAAGTGGTACTCACACTCATTCTACTCCAGGAGGCTGGTTAATGGATCTTATGTTTGATATTCCAAACTTGGGTTTCGTTCAAGAAAGTTTTGATACTCTTGTTGAAGGAATAACGCAAGTAAAACGGCATTTGAGATAATATTTGTGTTTGTTTCACTAGCTATTTTCTTTAGTCTATAATAAATGCACATGAAAACATGGTTAAAGGTAAGATTTATGTAAATTCCGGAATTTTGCTTGAAGCTAATATTAACCGGAGTCCTGCATCCTATTTGTATAATCCTGAAGAAGAGAGAGCAAAGTAACAAAAAAGAAATCATTTTTATAATTATAATAAATATTTTGCTGTCTTTAGATATGAGCACAATGTTGATAAAGAAATGGTTCAAATAAAATTCATTCGTTCCTCCGACAATGAACCAATTGGTGCAATAAACTGGTTTGCCGTACATCCAACCTCTATGAACAATACTAACTGTTTGGTGACTTCTGATAATGTGGGATACGCTTCAATTCAGTTAGAAAGTTACGTCAATAATGAAACTCTTCCAGGAAAAGTAATTCATAGTTTCGTAGCTAATGAATTTAGTGTAAAAAAATTTTAGGGTCAATTTGTTGGAGCTTTTGCTTCCACCAACTTGGGAGATGTTTCACCGAATACTAAAGGCCCGATTTGTATCGATACAGGCGAAGAATGTGATTTTGTCACAAGTACGTGCAATGGTAACGCTCAGACCTGTATCGCTTCTGGGCC
>NW_025401050.1:4264778-4282690 GCF_015345945.1 Tribolium madens | reverse complement strand
AGAAGAATACCAAGTGAGTCAAGTGACACTCTTCTCATTATTTCACTAACACTTTTTTGTAATAATTAGTTGCAACGTTACGAAGGAGGTTCTACGATCTATGGACCACAAACACTAAACCTTTACATAAATAAATTCAAACAGTTGGCTACAGCTTTAATAAATGTGAGTGATTTTACAATTAGAACAAATCTATGGTTGTTTTTTATCAGGGAAAGACTCTAGATCCAGGACCAACTCCTCCAGATTTTTCTTCACAATTGATCACGTTAGTTTCACCCCCTTCAGTTGATGGAATTGCAGAAAGTGACAATTTTGGCGACTGTCTCCAACAACCACCTGCATCTGTTTCACTTGGAGAGACCGTTTCAGTCAAATTTGTAAGTTAGTACCATTTTTAGTACTTTTTCAGATAAAATGTTTAGGTAAGTGGCAATCCTCGTCATGATGTTCTTCACGGCAGTACTTATATCAGTGTGGAACAATCAGTTGGTGATAACTGGGTTCTTGTAGCTTCAGATGCTAACTGGGAAACACGGTACTTTTCATCGAATTATAGTAAACTAGAAATTACATTTTTAAAAATTTAGATTTTATTGGAAGAGGACAAATCCGACAACGGGAGAGTCTGAAGTGACCATTGAGTGGGACATAGGCCAAAATGTTGAACCAGGACAGTATCGAATAAGACATAATGGCCATTATAAAGAAAAATCCGGAGAAATACGTGCTTATGAAGGAGTAACGAAAACATTTAATATCGCGTGATGCAATTGTAATTTAATATTTTATAAAATGTAAAACACTTTAATTTGAAATTGTAATTTTTATTTAAGTACTTAAAGCTAAAATATATTATATAAAACGATACAAGTTGTTTTAGTCTACCTCGTTATGGCAAAATCAATATTTACAATATTTATAAAAAAAATGTTTTTATATTTCTCAAATTTCTTTATACGCTCTACGTGATTATGTTGTTGGAATTGCAGATTGTACACTAACTGTTTTATTGTGTCCGAAAGCTGGATTATGCAAAACTGTCTCAAATTGGTTGTGGTATTCATTTGGGATAATTTTCCTGAGCTTATATTATAATATAGACGATGGACAAAATCGTATAGCAATACTTACACTGGAAGAAAATGTTCTAATAAGTGGTACTCATCCTCATTCCACTCTTAGTGGTTAGTTATTATTATATGTTAAACTAAATTCTGGTTTTGTGGAAGAAAGTTTCAACAACCTTGTTGACGGTATTACCCAGATAAACGTACAGACAAGGTTAATTGGTAATAACAATAATTAAAATCTAGTCTACGATTAAGGCATAGCATAAGGCATCATTAAAGCAAAAGTTTTTTAACTTCCGGAGACCTACTCAGTGCTAATATAAAACGAAGTCTTTCTTTGTATCTCCGAAATCCTGAACGTTGTCCTAAACCATTTACGTTAAGTATAAGTTTCTAGATATGACTACAACATTGATAAAGAAATTGCTACAATTAAAATTCACCTTGGTTTCAAGCAATAAACCTATCAGAATTATTAACTGGTTTGGAATTCATGAAACTTCCATGAACAATTTGAACTGTTTAGTTAGTTCTAATAACGTGGGTTACATTTTAATTTTACTTGAAATGTATTTTAATAAGGAGAATTTAATAGGCGAAGTACTACTTAACATAAATTACTACAGTTGAAAAATAAATCAAGATTTAGGAATCTTTTGCTTCAACAAACCTGGGCAATGTTTCCCCAAATATCAAAGGACCAATCTGTTACTTATAACGAAGATTCTAAATTTTGTACTATTGAAACAATTTTTGAAAGTACCAAAATAATTGGTGAAATACTGAATAACAAAGCAATTGTACATTTTGAAATTGTGATATAAAATCTTAATAATAATAATAATAATAATAATTGTCTTTTATTGTCTACAAATTGTCTACAAATAGGGCGAGGTGCAGGTAGCTCACAGGTGGATCCTCTGCTTAACCCTAATCACATTTGTAGAAACTGTTTGAAGAGAAAAATTTGTTTCAGGACCAGTTACATTCATTCATCAATTTGTTGAAAATTTTTGACGAAAAAGCAATAATAGAGCTAGAGAATGGTACTCAACAAGAGGTATCGAAATTTAACCTCTTTTTTGTTGTGTATTAGTTTGAGTTAGGTTCAAGGTTCTCTTCCTGCAGTAGGCTACGCTTTTGGTGCTGGTACCACCGATGGTCCTGAAGAACCATTGTTTAGTCAAGGCTGAGTTTCCATACGAGTGGCAACCCAAAATAGTAGTAACACAAATACTTATAATTGAAAAATTATATTCCCAACAATGGCCGGAAGAAGACTAAGAGAAGCGGTTAAAAACACTGTAATTAATAATTCAGGGTCAGAAAAGACGACACCAATTATCACAAGACATAGCAATCTTTATTCAAGCTATATAGCCACATGGAAAGAGTACCTACCAAGTAAGTGTGTTTTTATTTGAATTATTTATAAATATTTTAATTTGTTATTCAAATTTAAATACAAAAATATGATGGTACTTCAACCATTTTTGAACCACGTACTCTTATTCTTTACATAAATAAATGCAAGCAACTTGCAACGGCATTAAGAAAAGTACGAGTAGTAAAATTTTTAAAGCAAAAATTATAGGATGAAAAATTTGATCCAGGTCCCTCTCCACCTGAGCTTTTATTAAAACATTTAACTTGGTTACTTCCTAGTCACTTATTTAAAAAGAGAATGGAGACTTTTCAAGCCAGAGTGTTTCGACTGGGAACACTCTTGTTGTCAAATTTGTAAAATAATGATAAATCAATCCATTCCTTAAAATTTTGTTTAGGTTGCAGATAATCCAAGCATAATTCCTTATGTGGAGATTTACTTACTGATACAAATTGGAAAACAAAGTGTTATGAAAGTCCATTGAAAAGTGTTACAACTGAGAAATTTTAGATATCACTTGGAGAAAAACAAGCTTACAAAACAACATATTGCTTCTATTGAATGGAATATTAATGACGATATTGGGTCTGGAAAGTACCGAATTGATCACACAGGACACTTCAAAAATATTTTCGGACAAATTGTATGGACTAAGCTTTTATATTAAACTAAAATAAACTTTATCCCTAATTTATTGAAAGATTTGATTTAATCCTTTTTATAAGATTTTTGTTTATAACTTTATCAGATTACACAACTAAACTTTGGTACAGAGTTAATCCAAGATTACCAAATTCTTATATATTTGAGCAAAATTCGGCCCAAATCACTTTCAAAAGTGGCATCAACATGATTAAAATTCTAGTTTTGTCAACACTTCTCTGTTATGTTTCAGCCGATTATCAGGTCGGGATTGGAAGAGCTGATTGTACAGGTCCTCCAGCTGAAATAATATTTGTAAGTAAACAATCCTGAAGTTACAAAAAAATAAATAAAAAAAATAGATGGGCTATGCCAAATTAAGCCAGGTAGGTTGTGGATTACATTTACGACAATTTGCAAGAGCTTATATCATTGATGATGGAACAAGTCGAGCTGCTTTTGTGACTGTTGATGCTCTTGCAATGGCTCATTCAGTACGAAGACAGGTGTGTACTATCAAAAATCACTTAATTTTTTTAAGTAATGTTTTAAAGGTATTAAAAAATTTAGCTGAACTTTATAATGACACTTACACGGAACAAAATTTAATAATAAGTGGTACTCACACTCATTCTACACCTGGAGGTTGGTTCATGGATTTGATGTTGGATATTCCAATTTTGGGCTTCGTGCAAGAAAGTTTTGACACACTTGTAGAAGGAATAACTCAGTCTATAAAAAATGCCCACGAAAACATGGTCGAAGCTAAAATATTTCTATCGACTGGAATTCTTCTGGATGCAAATATTAATCGCAGTCCAGCTTCATATCTTTATAACCCTGAAGAGGAACGTGCAAAGTAACAATTTATTGCATCGTAGACAATTATTTTTTATTAATATTTTCCTCAGATATGAGTATAATGTTGATAAGGAAATGGTTCAGCTGAAATTCGTTCGTTCATCTGACAAGCAACCGATCGGTGTAATCAATTGGTTCGCTGTCCATCCCACATCCATGAACAATACAAACTGCTTGCTTACGTCAGATAACGTCGGATATGCTTCGCTTTTACTCGAAGACCATGTCAATAACGGCACCCTTCCAGGAACAGTATTAAATCCATTATTGTCCCGTCTTTAATCATAATTAATACTAATATTTAGGGAGCATTTGTTGGAGCTTTTGCTTCCACTAACTTGGGAGATGTTTCACCAAACACTAAAGGCCCGATTTGTATCGATACAGGCGAAGAATGTGATTTTGTCACAAGTACGTGCAATGGTAACGCTCAGACCTGTATCGCTTCTGGGCCTGGAAATAATATGGTTGAAAGCACGCAAATCATCGCAGGAAAACTTTTTGATAAAGCAAAAGCAAGTATTTTTTTACTCATAATTAATAAAGTCTGTTTTTTATTTAAATGGAAATTACCAAGTCAATATTTTGGTGAAAAAATTTCTAGTAGCTACGCATACCTAAAGACTAGGATACGACATAATGTAAAACAAAACTTTTCCGTTCTCGATAGTTTTATTAGTGAGGCCAGATAGCACAGTTGTTCCTTTCCCGTTTAAGTTTTAAAAGCAATGAAATAAAAAATGGTTGTGTTTTTACATAACGGTGAGCAGAACGCAAATAAAAAAAATATAGACAGATAGAGCATTAAATTCTCAATAATAAGAGGTAAAGATAATGGAAAATTTGTATTGAAAACTATATATAAAAACATTTCAAATATTTAGCAATTTGCACCCCGTCTCATATTTTTGAAAATGCTGCGAATACGGTTAAAGGTAGAAAAAAAATATTAAAAATAAAGTTGTAGAGAATAAAATTTTCAATAAAAAAGTCCGCGAGAGATATCTCTATCTTGAATGGTTTAGGTCCTAAAGATGTTCAAATATGTTCAAGTGACGAATACGTGTGATTTTAAGCGGTGGTCAAGAGACAAAAAAATAATTTAAACCAAAATGGTTGAGATATGGTCTTGCGGACTTTTTTGTACGAAATTTAATTCTCTACAACTTTGTATCTTCAACCGTATTCGCAGCGTTCTCAAAAATATTAAAAACAGTATTAAAAATAAATTGTAAACAATTATTACTTTGCGTTCCGCCCAATATTTTTGGGAACGCTTCGAATACGGTTAAGATACAAAAAAAGAATAAAATAGTTTCTACAATAAAGTCCACGAGACCATATTTTTATCTTCAACGGTTTAGGTTGAAATTAATTTAAAGTGTTCCTCTTTTGCGACCTAAACCATTAAAGTATGGTCTCGCGGACTTTTTACTAGAAAATTTTATTCTCTACAACTTGCTTTCTTACATTTTTCTTGTATCTTCAACCGTATTTGCAGCATTTTGAAAAACATGAAAGGGAGCACAGATTTTAAATTATATTTTTTTTTCTCATATTTCTCGTAAAAAGTTTAGTCGTTCGTTTTTCACAGTTTACCTATTTTTTTTCTAAGCAATTAGTACGCTGGTTGAATTTAAATTAATTTAAAACGATTTGAAATTGAGACGGTAAAACGCTCTAAGCGCCCTCATTTTTACTCCCCCGTACTACTTTTTTTGGGTTCAAAAAATAGAGCAATTTTGTATTTCGTTTCGTCTCCTAGTATATAGTAGCCACAACTTTTGCTTCTTTTTTGTTTTTGTTCCCAGAAATTTTGTTAAAAAATTATGGTTATGTATTCATGTTGTGATGTTGTCAAAATTTTGACTTTTATGAATCTTGTGTGCTTGTTGGCTCTTTGTAAGCCTTTATAATCGAATACCTGAGGGCAAACACACCTTATGTCCAAAGACAGAATTCAGTGTTAATAATATTGATAGAAGTACAATGGCCAAAAATGAGCTTCTTACTTCAAAAACTTTAATAAAAAAAAGGGTGTCTAAACAGAAAAAAGTTATTTTGCAAAAGATAGAAACAGGATTTATGAAGATTAGTAATTGTAATTTATTGAAATAAGCTCAAAGTTGATGCACTTTATAATTCTCCTTCTCCTTCTCAAAATTGTTACTTTTTCAACTCGTTCTTCAAAAACGGTGCAACCAGACCTACTAATTTAATTGCATTCTTTCTCTTTGATGTTTATTTTGTATTCTCATTAATTTCTTACTAAAAATTAAAAATTGTTTAGCAAACCTGCATTTTAAATTGCGTCTAAATTTCAACGGTGGTCTTCTTCTGACTTCTGTTTGCACACTTTTTGTCTTTAAATTTATAAAAACTGTTCGCGGTATCCAATTTGTCCCCGTTTTGTGTTTTCATTTCTAAATTTTCTTGAACGATTTTTTTTGCTGAGGTTTAATGACATTTTTTAATTAAATCAAAAACCGGAACTGCCAACTGCCTTTATTAAAATTACCATGAATGAATTTGTTAGGGGTGCCAACATTAAGACTGTTTGACTTTTCCAATAAAAAAAAGACTTTAAGTAGGTACAAGTTATTGATTTTTTAATCTAGGAGTTATTCCATCAAGAAGATACTTTTGAAGTCACTGGACCCGTCAGATATATTCATCAGTATGTAGARATGCCGAATGAAAAAGCTACAATTACTTTGGCTAATGGAACTCAACAAGAAGTAAGTTAATTTGTGTTTAGGCAAAGCTTATTATCAAATATTCAGATAGGAGGCTGTCCCCCAGCTATGGGTTACAGTTTTGCGGGTGGTACCACCGATGGTCCAGGAGACTTTGATTTTGCTCAAGGTACTACAACTGATAATCCTTTTTGGGACGCTGTTAGAGATTTTGTTTTTCCACCAACTGAAGACGAAATTGCGTGTCATGCTCCTAAACCAATTCTAATTAATACAGGAGGAGTAAGTTTTTGTTTTTGAKAAATTTGGTATTAAAGTTGATTTTAGGTCGACTTTCCGTACCCTTGGCAACCTAGAATTGTTACAACTCAGCTTGTTACTGTTGGAGAAATTGCTCTAATTGCTGTTCCGGGAGAGTTTACCACAATGTCTGGTCGGAGACTAAGAGATGCAGTTAAAGAAACGATAATCACTAATGGTGGTTCCGAAAATACTCGACCAATTATAACCGGACTTAGTAACGTCTATACTAATTATATTGCGACTCCAGAAGAATACCAAGTGAGTCAAGTGACACTCTTCTCATTATTTCACTAACACTTTTTTGTAATAATTAGTTGCAACGTTACGAAGGAGGTTCTACTATCTATGGACCACAAACACTGAACCTTTACATAAATAAATTCAAACAGTTGGCTACAGCTTTAATAAATGTGAGTGATTTTACAATTAAAACAAGCTATAGTTGTTTTTTATCAGGGGAAGACTCTAGATTCAGGACCAACTCCTCCTGATTTTTCCTCACAGCTAATCACGTTAGTTTCACCTCCTTCAGTGGATGGAATTGCAGAAAGTCACAATTTTGGCGACTGTCTCCAACAACCACCAGCATCTGTTTCAGTTGGAGACACCGTTTCAGTCAAATTTGTAAGTTAATACCACTTTAGTACTTCTTCACAGAAAATCTTTAGGTAAGTGGCAATCCTCGTCATGATGTTCTTCATGGTGGTACTTATATCAGTGTGGAACAGTCAGCTGGGGATGACTGGGTTCTTGTAGCTTCAGATGCCAACTGGGAAACACGGTAGGTACTTTTTCTTGAATTATGGTAAAATAACAACTCAATTAAAAAAATTAGATTTTATTGGAAGAGGACAAATCAGTTAACGGGAGAGTCTGAAGTTACCATTGAATGGAATATAGGCCAAAACGTTGAACCAGGGCAGTACCGCATAAGACATAATGGCCATTATAAAGAAAAATCTGGAGAAATTCGTGCTTATGAAGGAGTAACGCAAACATTTAAAATCGCGTGACGCAATTTCAATCTACATACCTATTTTGAACAATCACTTATTAAAATTAAATTCGTATTTCCTTACATTTAAGTATGTTTAACAATACATAAAAATAAAACATATTTGCTTGGCCATGTAATTTGTATTTGAAAAGTTTGTGATTTAAAAAATAAATAAAGATAAACATGAGTAGTATCGTACAACACTACAAACAAAAAAACTTTTTTTTTCTTGAAGATAGTGTTGAATTTTAAACTAATTTTTCACTAAATTTCGGCATTAATAGTATATTATAATGCTAGTCTATAAGCAAGCCTTTAAAACACGCACGACGGGTTTAAGAGCACGACGCGTCAGCGTCAGATGTTATAAACGAGTGTTATACGCTATTTTTTATTATACCTGCCCATTTTCGATCTTTTATGAGTATTGAAAAAATGTGAATTTACACAATGAAATTATCAAAGGTTGTTTGTGAATCGTTTTCGTAGAGACGGTTATTAGTTTACGTTGTTAAGCACATTTTTTCACGTTGGTCCAGACTAGAGTTCCTATATTTGAAGAGTTGGGACACTGAACGTCAAACCGAGCCAATTTTGTATTATGTGGATACGTTCTATCCTTTTTCATTAAAATTTTTCGTAGCAACTAATGTCAAGTTTATTTCAAAAATTATTCTAAGGTTATAAATTTTGTCCCATTTACAAATTGACATAATTTTACGTTAAAATTGTTCAGGGACGTAGGAGATAAATGGACATTGAGATGCGGCCAGACAGGAAAAAATTATGTGTACACAGTTGCTGTATACAGCATTTACCATGAGTAATAAAAACTTGATAATGTCTCCAGAAAACGTTTTAAAACCTGAAACTTACGAAATTATTAGAGTTGACCTGACTTGACGTAGATAAAATAAAACTCTCCAAACAACGGAATAATAGTCCTTGATCATGTGAAAGCTTCACCTTTGTTTTTGATAAATTTTACTTTTGGGTCCCTCACTCCAGTTGGCTAGTTTTAAAGAGGTTCCACTTGTCTTACACTGTCTGGTGCATTGGTGCAACGTGGCACAGAAAACAACTCACAGTTTCTTTATGTATTAACACAATAGGACCCAGCAGAATTGGTCATAATGACAAAAGACAGAGGTCAATTTTTATTTGACAAATTTATTTGACTTTTTGTTAAGTTTTACCGAAACGCCACTGATTTGTATCCAATTTTATTGTTATTATACGTCAGCCGACGTATATAAAAGAAAAATTGGAAAATAGACATTCAGTGTCCCAACTCTTCTAATATAGGAACTCTAGTCCAGACATTTCACTATTTCTTGTTACCTAGACAAAGGCCAAATTACGCACGCTGCAGCGTGTTTTGATTTAGGATTATGATGCAGGTGCAGGGTGCTTCACATAATTTTACGAGGCCTACGCCTGTAAGATGCAAGCAATAATACACATTCCGATACGAATTCGCGAACTCAAACAAATTTTGAAAAATTAGATAATCTTTTCTAGTTTGTCCACCCTTTCAAAAATTACAACATTTTTAATTAGTTAGTGATTAAGATAGATAAACTAGAATCATATTCATGCCGTCTCTTGATAGAACAAATGATAATTGTTTCTGACTATTAATGAAACAATAACACTGAGTCACTGTAGTAACGAGATTGTTTATGTTGTCTGTAGAAACTGTATTTAGGTCCTAGTACCCAAAATAACGATTTTCCAGACTATTTTATTGAGTCCGAAAAAGACTTAGTTTGAGGATTCAAATCTGATCGTAAAATAAAAAAAAATAAATATTGGGTAGCTATATTTGGTTTAGAATAAATGATTAATTTATAACTATGAAAATAAATACGTACGTATCGAAACATTGATTCGATTTAATTTTGTATACCTATTTGTTTACACGTACCTACAAAATGTGGTTAACCTTCCACGTATCTAAACAATGTAAAAATCTATTTATTGAAGCAAAGTATATTGTATAAAACTATAGAAAACGGCAAATTTATTTGTTATAATTTGTTCAAGTATTACGCACAAATCGGCTGCTTATCAGAATATCAGTGGTAATAATATTTAACACATGCAACAACTATTTTATTTTGATTTGAGTTTGTTGTAAAGACTTAATTATCATGAAACCGTATCAAAGCAGGTGTTTAGATTACATTTCGCAAACACTGTTTTGATTACAAATACTCCTATTATTCTGATTAATTTAAGTGAAGTAAATTTTCACAAATTAGCAAAAATTAAATTCAACTTAACGACGCAGAACAAAGCCATCGACACTGGATTAATTCTTCCTACAAAGCAACAGTGACGGAAGTACGTACTTATCGTTGACATTCAAACGCTTGTCATTGTCAGTGTTAGGTTTCTTTGTTTACGTGCAACTAATAGCTAAACGATGACTTAACCATTGAAAAATTGTACATTATTGACAACCACCAAATTTTGGAAAATTCGCAGCCAATTTATTTCGTTCGTAAATAAATTTATCATCACATGAAGTAAACACTTGTTATCTTCTTACATACTAATTTACAACATTTAAGTGGAACAAAATGATGTGTACTTTCACTCTGTTACGTCATATGTGATCTGAAGAGTGCAGTGCGACTGTATTTTTTCCGATTTATTATAATATATGCTTATGGTGAGTGATTCAATATCAAGGCAAAATTCTTTGGTAGTGTTGAGTCAACCATGACAGTGGTAAACACCAGTGAAGAATTGTGTTTATCAAACGTAATTTGGTGCACGACGGTGTTGGGCAAAGTTCTACCGGAAAAACTTGAAGACTTTAGGAAGATTTTAAACGGGTCAAATTGTCACTAAGGTAATATAGTCCTAATAGCCATTTATGTACTCAAATGAGTCCTTTATTCCCAGTTTCTAGAAGGATTTAGCATTATAGGTTCGATAGTTACTAAGGTAGCACTGATCTGATTGGTGTTTTGTAGCAATTATAGAACCGTTAAAATTTATCCAACGATAAATCGTTTAACTAACAGACTCTAAAACAGCTGTTTTCGGGAGCGTATACAAAAAAGTATTTTTTCCTACTAACCCTAAAAAAATCGTGACCGGCGAAAATTATTAGTTCATTTATCCCGCACATTGCAAGTCAATGAACAGAAAGCTAATTAACAACAATTTTAAGTCTAAATAAGTCGAGACACTTACAACAAACAAGCACGTGCTAAATTGCAAACACGTTGCGCGAAGATAAAACCATGTTCGCACTTATATTACTTGTTTTTTTAAAAATACATATTGTCAGTTAATTTTAAAATAGGTTACTTTGCGAAATTATATGTAAATTGCCGTATTTTCTTAGAAATAACAATGTAAATGCAAAGCAGAATCGACAAGAAAAAACACTTCAATAAAGAATTCTCGTGTTTAAGTTAAGTTAGCGAAGGTAAATGTTCGCAAATTTAATTTTCCTGAAGTTTCAGTAAACAATGATACATTTTGAGTGAAAATGTTAGTGAAAACGTTACAGCGTGGGTGTTAAGTACTTACACAATACCAGCATTAAACTCTGATTAGGGAAAGTTTAATAAATAGCGAATAAGCTCTATAAATAAACACATAACACATATTGTTTTTTTAAAACGCACACATAATTAATTATAGTATTTGACGTTACTGGCATGGTAAAAGGGTTTTTACTGGCGAGTCGCCAGTCACCTTCCATTACCTTGCCTGAATCGTTGAATATTTTTCGTCGTACTGTGTTGTTATGGTATAAATAACATTCAACAATTTACAATCTTTAAGCAGTCAATAATACCCTTGTAACTCATAGGACTGTTAATAGTATATTACATAACGAGCACGGAAAGTGATAAATAACGCACAAACGGGAAAATTGAGCACGAGGCGTTAGCCGGGTGCAGGCAATACTGCGAGTGCGTTAGACACTTTCCTGCAAGTTTTGTACACTATTTTTCCTACGAACATAAATAATTTTTTTCTTACGAACATATTTTTTTTTTTATAACGATTTATTTTTTATAATGGATACAAAAATACGTTGAATAACGATTTATTTTTTATAATGGATACAAAAAAATACGTTAAATGAAAAAAATACAAAACATTCAAGTGTGAATTGTGCGTTAGATTTCTAACACACAGTGCGAAAACAAATCGCACAGGTTTTCGACCTCGTACGATGTTGCCAATTTTCGCGCATATGTAATTGTGCGTTATGATCTAGTTTCGTATATGGTCGTAGGAAAAAGGTTTTAACACCCCACTTTTCTTTTAACGCCCGGTTTTTTGACAGTTTGAACCTTCAAATATTGACATTTTCAAAATTTGAAAATTATTTTTTTTAATATGGTAATTTAATACGACGAAAAACGTTGTACGTAACGACCGCGGGAGGATTACAACTAAACAACTCCCACGTAAAGATCATATCAGAATCGACAATAATTTATAATAACGGGTGTTTTTTTTTTAATTTGGCCCATTAAAGTTCGATTGTGAACGAACCATTCTATTGAAAATTATTAACCTAACATTTGACAGCGTATTAAAAATTGTGGTCCGTTCACAACACACTCATATTACCGCCAACTATGACGCCAAATTTAAATAAACACCTTTTATAAATTCCTCAAAACTAAAGAATTCCATGAACTCATTAAATTAATAAATCGAGATTTGCTCTCATTTTCACAAAATATTCAAGCTAAATTCCTGAAATTTAATAAGCGTATTAATTATATGTATAAAATAAAAAGGCTAAAATTAATTGAGACCCATTAGGTGCAAAGCTATTTCGTGGTGGCCTTTTTATAATCTTACTGTGTAGACTTAGTGAGTTTAAACCTACTCGTAGTTTTGTTGATATTAAATGTAAAACAGCTCTTAGAACTTAGAACACTAATACAGGGTGATTCTTAAATAGACCGACAAAATTGTATCACAGCTTCCTAAGGATAAATTGGAAAAAAACTGTACCATTTTTACGTTTATACCTTTTAGAGGCAAAACCCCCTTGATCCGTGCCACTTACGGCGTTTATGAATTGTTGCAATGATCAAGTACGTTAATACCATGGTTTCCACTATCTGTGCGAAAACATCAGTGGCGTACGTTTTACTTCGAAAATAACTTTAATAAATTTTGTTTGAAGAACGTTTAAACAAAGAATTTTTTAAATATTTTTTCCAGCATGTTCTTATTTTATACTACCAAGGATAAAATTTTGTCGGTCTATTTAAGAATCACCCTGTATAGTTACTGTCAGTGACGTTCACGGAATTTGTAAAATAAGATTTTATTATTTCGCAAATTACGTGACAACACCCTCGGTGAGGTCAGGTTCTTCAAATTTTTTTTTTAACGACAACCCATTATAAAACTTCTTATTTTACAAAAGCTATGATAGAATTGCTAGTGTCTACATTTTATTCATTTTTTTTTAACAAAATTTATAGCACTTTAATTTTTATGAATTATTACTTTCTAAAGTTAAATGATCTAAAAAAAATCGGTTGGTTACATACTTTTTATTCACCTGTATATAATTTATACAGCGTGTTCCGTTTTTATTGTTACAAATTTAAACAGATGATAGAATATTCAATTTTAAGATAAAACTTTCCTATAAACATGTATCGAAAAATATTATATAAGGGAGCTACATCCCCTGAAAGGGGTGCATCTTTGAATGCATTTTTTCCAATATTTCAGAAACCATTGTAGATAAAATTACAAAATTTGGTACAACTGATAATCTTTATACACCCAAATGGTAAAATGTCAAATTTTTACTCAGGGGCGTCCTAAACTATGGGGTTTAGGGTAAAAAGTATCCTAAATTTTTTGGCTGTTGGTTCTTGCCACTTTGATCTACAAAATTTTAAATTCCGTAGTTTTTCACAAAAAAGAGGTCTCTTGGGTTTTTTCGATACAACTTACCCTTTTTGAATAAACTCAGTTTACAATTTGTCATACAGACCATACAAAAGATAGAAATTAAAAATTAAATTTCTTTTACGGTTTACGACGCCCGTGAGTAAAAATTTCGACAACTGATCTTTGATTTCGTTCAGGCGTTGAAAGGTTATCAGCTGTACCAATTTTTGTAATTTTATCTATTCTGCATAGTATCTCCATTAAAAAACGCATTTCTTTTAGGGGGTGTAGCTCGCTTACATAACATTTTTTGATACATGTTTATAGAAAACTTTTGTCTTAAAACTCAATATTCTATGACCTGTTTAAATTTGTAACAATAAAAATGGAACAGCCCTGTATAGACATTTTTTAAATTACCATAGAAGTATAATAAAAAAAATGGCTATAAAAGTAAAATTTATAAAATATCATACCAATTAAAATTTTTCTTATCAAACCATTAAAACACATTTTGAGATTATGACACACAGGGTGTTCCTGTGATAAACAATTTTTATTCAGATACGTTTTGTTGAAAACAATGCAGTCACTTTCATGATAGAAATAAAAATTTATGTTTTTAGAAAATTATTTGCAAAATTACAAACATTTGATTTTTAATCTGTCTCATAATGATGACTCATCGTGAGACACCCTGTTTCCGTCTTACTAATTTTAAGATAAAAAATTTAAAATTATAAAATTTAAAATTTTAAAAACAATTTAAATAATGTACAGATTAAGTTTTTGGAGGATGAGACATCCTGTATTTATTTGGTTAAATTATTATTTTTATTTACTCTTCTGAAAAACTGAGTAAACTATTAATGTGTCACAAAATTACTACTTAAAATTTTTATACGACTAGTTACTGTCTTATCGTTCTAGTCTTGTTTAATAAAATTTTACTACACTTTCAACTTAAAAGGCATATTCTACAAACATGCCTGCATTTGTTTTACAGTTTTTGATTATACCGTGCGATCAAAAAATAAATAAATTAGAGTAGGCGGTGATAAAAGTCCTTCAGATGGCAATCCTGATTTTTGACATCAAATGTCAGCGGAAACTTTGACAAGTTTGCGTTTTATTCCTTGTGAGTGAAATAATGTTCACTTCAWAGCAGAATTTTTTTATTGCTGTACAAGAGGAAAACGGTGGATGGTCATTTTCATTTTCAGTTTGTGTGGAAAATTTCCAGCACAGATTCTCAGCCAATGTGTTGCCAACTGTAGAATTTAATCGACGCCTACTCTAATTTATTTTTTATTTGATCGCACGGTACATGTAGTGTTTTACCAGAGTTCTAACTTTTTTTAATCTAGTAGAATGCTGTCATAAATTGATAATAAAATTATATTAGACATAAATAAAACAGTTTAACGTAATCCAAGATAGGTAAGTACTACTAGCAAAATCTTTGAATAAATAGTTGCTCAGTTTATTCTCCTGCAGTAACAGAATATTTTGTTGTAAAATTAGAAAATAAAAAATCGATATTCCAATAAAGGAACAAAATTTATAACGCGCTCAAATCTACGTTAGGACAGAGAGCATTTCCAATCTATGACCCTAACATCTGTCTCCACGAGCAATATTTTCTCTCAGACTTTGTGTAAGGCTTTCTATCTAAAATATGACTCAAAACGTAAGGTTTCTAGAAAAAATTGACGTCAAAGGTTACGAGACGATAACTGATAAGAAATTGTAATTTTCAGGAGTTTAAAATGCGGAAAAAGCTATTAGCCTTACTCTGGATTATAACATTATCAACATGTCTTCGAACTGCTTTGGGTGTTTACAAAATTGGGGTCGGAATAGCTGATTGTACAGGACCGGCTGCTGAAGTTACATTTGTAATAAATAAAATGAAAGTGTGAACAAAGTTGATGGTAATTTTTAGATCGGTTACGGAAAATCGAATCAGAAGGGTTGTGGCATACATTTGCGTCAGTTTTCTCGGGCGTTTGTCATCGATGATGGGTCTCAAAGAGTTGCTTTTGTTAGCGTCGATGCTGGAATGATGGGTTATGGAGTTCGAAAAGCTGTAATTATTTTTTAATTTTAATAATGCTTTTATAAAAACGGAGTTTTAGGTCATTTCTCGCCTACAAAAACAATACAAAGACACTTACACTGAAAGTAACTTGATTTTAAGTGGAACACACACTCACAGTGCTCCCGGAGGATTTCTAATGGATTTTCTGTATGACATTCCGAGTTTGGGATATGTGAAAGAAACGTTTGAAGCTCTTGTTGATGGAATCACTAGAGTAAGGACATTATCCGCTTGAATGAGCTTTTTTTTAAATTTCGATTAAACTGCAGATTTATTTACCCAAATTAATCTGATTTCAGTCTGTTGTCAGGGCTCATGAGAATATGGTAGATGGGAAAATTTTTATCTCGACGGGAGAGCTGACTGGAGCTAATATTAACAGGAGTCCAACTTCGTATTTGCTAAATCCTGAGGAGGAACGTGATCGGTAATTATTCTCAAAATATTTTCTTCTTAAGGAAGAAACATTTTAGATTATTAAAACTGGTTTTGACCCGTTATAACACTCTTTAATTTCACTTGAAATGAATAATAAATTCATTTATTTGATTACTAAACTATTGAGAAATTGAGGCCTTCATTATAAAAGTAAAAATTATGTGTGAAATTCTACATTTTGTGTTGCTTGTCCTTGAAATATTGTTGCTTGTGCTTGAAATATTGTTGCTTGATTTCGTCGAAGATGGTATATAGAACAAAGGATGAATAAAAACATTAAATTCGTAACGACGTTTCGATACCTTTATCTTCCGCAGGCGAAGAATTTTCGTTGGCTGAGGAAGATACATTAGAGGTACCGAAACGTCGCTATAGATTTAATGTTTTTATTCATCTTTTGTCCTGTATACCATCTTCGACGAAATCAAGCAGTAAAAACTATGTATTCATACTGAGATAAAAAAAAATACAAAAGAAACTAAAAAAGAAAAAGATAAATTTGTAATTAAATTCGTTTTTACATTATGATGATTTTTTTAATTAATTACATAGTATAGTTTATGTAGCGAACGAAACGTTTATTTATAATCATAGAATATACTCAATATATAAAAACAAGTACCTAACACATAATTTTCCGGTCGTCAAAATTTCGAGCCTGGCGCCGTCTCTTGTTTATATGTTGAACTAAAATTGGCGGCAAATTTAAATACTTTATCATTCAATTTTACACAAATAACCAAAATTTTCAATAAAATCAGTTATATGTGTTTAATAATATTTTGGTTATGATGAAGACATAAAGAAGCACAACTTAAATTGTTTATTTATTTAACAAAATTGTACCACACATTATGATAGGATTAACTAAAAGTACTAAGTAAATGGATTTGATTTTTATATTTTTGACTGGGAGCTCCTGTATTCTTAAAAAATCCTGCCGTTCAAGGTAAATTTAAAAACAAAACATACAACCAAAAGATGGTACTAGTAGTTTCTGTTTACCAAGGCCATCTGGATCAAAAAGCTGCGCTTATAAGGCCGTTTCAATTTTCGATTTTTCCATATAAACTTTGTTTCTGTGACATTTCGGGTGTCAGTACCTTATTGCGCTCCATCTACCGATTTCCATCGCAGTCGATCGAGAGTTTTTAGACTTTTTATTTTTAGGTTAAGTGCTTAAAACATGAATGCTATAAAATATCCAAGATCCGAGCTTATTTTAGGTACATTCTGGACTAGCAAAATACTAATAAATTAGAATTACAATTAAACATGAAATCATAACACGAGGTAGGTTAGAACAATTTATAACTTCAATATTTTTCTGCAAAGTGGTTTGTTTGTTTGTTGAGTAATCCGTAATTTTTGTAGTGTCTTTAAAATTACAAAAACAAAGTAAAAGGTTGTCCTTATCATTGTCTGCATAAATTTGCTTACCGCAAAACGTTTCAAAAGTTTCGCACCATTTTTGCCTTTGTTGCATATTGCTCAGAATTTCAAATAATCGAAC